>NC_058406.1:132569200-132838061 GCF_002201575.2 Neomonachus schauinslandi | reverse complement strand
CTTCCTTCCTTCCTTCCTTCCTTCCTTCCTTCCTTCCTTCCTTCCTTTCTTTCTTTCTTTCTTTCTTTCTTTCTTTCTTTCTTTCCTTTTTTTCAGTCTTTCTTCTCTTTGCCTTTCAGTTTTGGTGGTTTCTATTGAAATACCATCAAGCTCAGAGATTCTTTCCTCACTTGGGCCTAGTCTACCAAAAAGCCCATCAAAGGTATTAATTTCTCATTCAGTGTTTTTAATCTCTAACATTTATTTATGGTTTTTTTCCTTAGAACTTACATCTCTCTGCTTATGTTGCTCATTTTTTTTTGCATGTTGTCTATTATATGTTAGAACCCATAGCATATCCCATCATAGTTGTTTTAAATTCACCATCCAATAATTGCAACATCCCTGTCATGTCTGGTTTGGATACTTGTTTGGTCTCTTCAAATTCTGTTATTTTACCTTTTGGTATGCCTTGTGATTTTTTTCTCTAAATAGCCAGACTTGATGCACTGAGTAAAACGAAATGCTTTAATTGGGCCATTGGAAATGTGGTGATGCGGTATGAGGGAGCTGGAATATTTCTATAGTTCCATGATTTGTTCTCAGTCTTTTAGTGAAACTATGCTTCCAAACAGTGGACTTCACAAGTTTCTCCAAGCTTTTCTTCCACCCTTAGGAGGGACAGGATGGATAGGGTGAGCTAGACCTGGATATTTGCCTTTCCCCAAGTCAGTCAGATTGTGATGATACCCCAGCAGTTTAAGCCCTGATTAACTACTTTCCCCTGTGGGAAGGCTTTTTTTTTTTTAAGATTGATTTTATTTTAGAGAGAAAGTGAGTGAGAGTGCAGGGGGGAGGTACAGAGGGAGAGGGAGAGAGAATCCCAAGCAGACTCTACTCTGAGTGTGGAGCCCAACATGGGGCTCAATCTCACAACCCTGAGATCACTACCTGAGCCAAAACCAAGAGTTAGATGCTTAACTGACTGTGCCACCCAGGTGCCCCATGAGAAGGCCTTCTTAAGAAAAACAGAGAGCTCTGTTATCATTTAAAATGATTACATTTCCCTGTCCCGCCCTTGGAAAAATGAGGTGGTTTTTCTTCAATATTTACTGGGAGAACTTGGTAGTGCTGTTAGAGCTAAGCTCACAAACGTATGTGGGTCCCATTTGAATGAGTCCTCCTAGAATTTTTTACTCTTAGAGTTGTTCACACTGAGCCTCCAGCAGTTTGCCTGTTGCAGTCAGGTTTTCCTACCCTGACACTGGTTCCTGTGGTGGTTTCTGCTCCTGCATCTCTGCTCTGGTAAGACATGACTGCTTGTATTTGCCTATCTGTCTCTCAAATCCTGGAGGCTGTGGTTCGCCCATGTCCTCACCTTACAGATTTAAGAAGAGTTAATTTTTCAGTCTGTTCAGCTTTTTACTTGTTAGAATAAAGTTTCAACTTCTAAGCACTTTGCCTATAGAACCAGAAACTGGAAGGATCAGTATTTTTTTTTTTTTAATATTTAGAGCTTTAAGAAAAAAAGATATTAAATGGAATTTAAGAATTGACATGTAAGCAAACTAAGTTTGTGGATTGAATTAAATGTCCTTCATTTTTACTTATTTTTGTTCTTTCAGGAGCTATTGTTTTTATAGAGGCATATGGAAATATCCCATTAGTATTATATATTAAGGTTTTTTTTTTAAGATTTTATTTATTTATTTATTTGAGAGAGAGAGAGAGAGAAACAGCACGAGAGGGGAGAGGGTCAGAGGGAGAAGCAGGCTCCCCGCTGAGCCGGAAGCCCGATGTGGGACTCGATCCCAGGACTCCGGGACCATGACCTGAGCCGAAGGCAGTCGCTTAACCAACTGAGCCACCCAGGCGCCCTATATATTAAGGTTTTTTAGTAGTTTATCAGCTATTTTGGTACATCCAAGTTAATGATTATAACATTTTCTTTATAAGTTACACCTTCTAATTTTATGCAATATTTTTCTGTCTTGATAAATGCTTTTAAACTTAGATTTCACTTTTTAAAAGTTATTTTGGCCGTTTGCTTTCTCTTTTATTGCATTTTCTTAGTATCTGCCATCAAATCCTTTATTTTTAATTTTCTTTATCATATATATTGTTTTAGTGTCTTCTTATAAACATTTTTTTACTTCCTATTTGCATAATAATGTGTCATAATAAGAACCACAAAACCTCAGAGGTTTACAACAATAATCATTTATTGATAGCTCACTAATTTTGTGGTGGGATTTAGCTGTTCTGGCTTATGGTTGGCCGATCTCAGCTGGATTAGTTTATGTATCCATAGTTGACTGCATATAAGTGAGAGTTCTTCATATTTTGTCTGGTTTCTCTCACTTACCTAGGGGTCTGCTCTTTGTTGGCTGATCTAAGATGGTCTCTATTGGAACAACTTGTGACAACTCAACTTGTATTATGTATCCTATTCTACAGCAGGCTATACCAAGCATGTTGTCTTTGCTGTAGCAGAGGCTTAACGGCAATCAGAGGGCAACATACAATACCTTTTGAGACCTAGCCTCATACCTTGGTACACTGGTACTTTTAAATGAAGCTACAGATTTAAACAATGGGGAAATGACTCTGCCCCTTTGGTGTGGATACTGGAAAGAATAAAGAATTGGAACCATTTTACAATCACTAGCAAACATAAAATAAGATTTTTTTCTAAATTGAACTTGACAACATATTTCTTTTTTTAAGATTTTATTTATTTATTTGAGAGAGAAAGAAAGAGAGAGAGCACAGTGCGGGGAGCAGAGGGAGAAGAGAATCTTAAGCAGACTCCACACTGAGCATGGAGCCTGACACGTGGCTCGATCTCAGGACCCTGAGATCAGGACCTGAGCCGAAACCAAGAGCTGGATGCTTAACCAACTACACCATTCAGGTGTTCCGACAACATATATATTTTAATGGGAGCATTCAGTTTGATTTTATTTCTTCCATCTTTAAATATTTTTAAATGTGCTTTACTATATTTCATTTTTATTATATTTTTGGTTTGAACATGATGATATTTGTTATTCACTCTCCACTTTATCATTTCTAAATTCTGCTACACTTTTCTGTTGTATTGGTTTTATTTTATATGAAGTGGTCATACCTGAACACTTCTCCTAAATAGTGTATAAAAATAAAATACTATATTCCCCATCAAACATCTTGTTCCCAGTGCTTACCTCTACCATCTCACTTGCATTCCAACCCCTTGTCATGCTACCCACCTTTTCTTCCTTTTTTTATATTAACTGTTTTAGTTTAATACTTTCACTTCTGACCCTTACAATTTTCTTTGGCTCTTCAATTTCAAGGACCTGTATTAACATTTATGTTATACATTCTATTCAGCTTATAATTATTTTTGGTTTCACTGCATAGTTAGCTGTTAGAAAAGCGTAAGAGCAAAAGACAGAGAAACTGCAATAGAAGGACATTGCAAATAAGAAAATATTTCAGGGCTCACCCCTGTTTTCTCTCCTTTTTCATTTTCTGTATCTTGTGGTTTGTTGTCTGATGCATTTGTTGTTTCATTAGCACACTTTGGTAAGTACATTTTTCTAAGTTTTTAATATATATATTCTTATTTAATGCATATCAGCTTATAATTTCCTGATAGTTAAATGATATTATTTTGGGCTTGACAACTTTTCTTTCCATATTTAACAGATGTCCCACCATCTTTAAGCCTGAGAGTTTCAGATGGAACTTCCATGCTGATATAATTCTTTTTATTTGTTTTGTTTTGTTTTGAATAAGTAATTTTTATTTCAGTTTGAAAGCTTGTGAACTTTTTTCCTTGGTTTTGGAGGTCAGGGATTTTACTATCAAATACCTAACTGTGTTTTGTCATCAAAACCTATGTAACTTTTTAAGATTATTCAGTCTGCAGATTGAGTACTTTCTTCAGGTTGATTGTTTTCATTGCTTACCTCTTTAAATTGATCTTCCAAGACACCAACTTGAATCTCAACAATGATGTTTTTCTTTCTATATTCTACTAGAACTTTTTAACTTGAAAATTCCCCACCCCCCCTTCTTTTAGTTCCATAAAGATTTTTTCCCTTATGTGTGCTAGACTTGAATCTCCTTAAATCCTAGTATCATTTTTGTTACTTAGGTTTACAGTGGCTTCTTTTAGCAGGACTTCTTTTTGTGGAACTGTTCTAATTTTTATTTATTTTTCTTCTTTCTTCTAGCTTATGGGACTCTTTTTTTAGTTGTTATTTCTTCCTGATGGCTCAATCAGTCTCATATGCAGCTGCTAGGGAACACTAAATAAAATCTCTGTCAAGGATGGGGGAGTCAGGATGGCTTACACTATTGTACCCCGGGAATATAGTAGAAGGTAGGTCAGTAGTCCCCTCTTCAGACACCAGGAAGAGGTTTCTGAGCTTCTCTCAGACTAAAGGGTAAAAAAGACTCAGATGATCTATTCTGACCCTCTTTGGCTTCCTAGGAAACGAAGAAGAGTTAGGTTAAGGTGCCCTAAATCAGCCTTTCTTTGGAGGATCCAATGATGCCTACTGGCCAAAGTATTACTACAATTACCTCAGGAAGATCCTTGCTATTGTCACTGGTTTCTAGAGACTCAGAGCTTTCAGAGCAGAGAAAACCTAAAATCATTGTCTCTCTTGTATTCTTTATGTTCTAGCTGCCTATCTGTTCAAGGGCTTGCTTGCCTTACAAGAGAAGAATAGCTTGTAGCTGAAATAGGAGAAGGAGAAGAAAGAAGATTTTAGATGCCTTCTTATAATCTCCATTTCTGAAGCCCATCTTCTGCCATAATAACTCCAAAAATTCTGCCTGTACCACCATATACATGTAGGTAGTGTTTGAGAAAAACATAGAGAGCTAATTTATCTCAGCATTTCTGCCTGTCTGGCTTCAGATTCTGATTCTGTTCCTTTTGGGATCCACTGTCCTTAGGTGTAAATCAATAATATACCCCTCACAGGATTGTCAGGAAAATTAATCAATGCTAGTGTAAATTCTCACATCAGTGCCTGGCATAAAATATGTGCTTGAAATATCATTATCATTATCATTGTTATTCTATTCACTGCAAATATAAGTATATTTATTACACCCTTAAAAAGACATTGAGAAAACACAAATATTGAGTACCATTTTTTTTAAAGATTATTTATTTATTTATTTGACAGAGAGAGACACAGCGAGAGAGGGAACACAAGCAGGGGGAGTGGGAGAGAGAGAAGCAGGCTTCCCGCCGAGCAGGGAGCCCAACACGGGGCTCGATCCCAGGACCCTGGGATCATGACCTGAGCCGAAGGCAGTCGCTTAACCAACTGAGCCACCCAGGCGCCCCGAGTACCATTCTTTATTTGCTTTCTGTACAAGGATGTGTATATACAAAATAAAAAACAAACAAATATTTAAAGCGCAGCAATGTACGGAGTTAGCATAAAAGTAGACCCTGGATGTGAGTAGTTGTCACAATCACATGACTTCAAAGCCATATTCATAGTCACTATGACTGGACGAAAATGGCTATCGTGTGATTTGCCTATAGAGAGTAATATACTCCAAGAGTGTAATAATGGAGATGAAAGTTGTAAAGAGTCATAGATTATTTATGAGAAGATACAAGTAAGCATGGCTGGGTGTCACTGTTGGTTCACACGCACACACATGCATACATGCATATACAGATTTTACCAATAATGCCCAGAACTGTAATGTTTAGGGGATCAGTAGTAAAACCATTCCCTGAAGATAGTGGCAACATTAACAGTGAAATCCTGATTTAAATTTTTAAGTATGGTCTTCAAATTCTATTAACTTTCACTTCTAATATCAGATTTTTAAGGAAGAAAAGAGCAGCTAAGTGTAAAAAAGGTCAAATGAAGAATTATCTTAAAATGACATTTTTATGATTATAGCCGTGTTTAATAACTTCAAATGAAGAATTATCCCCCATTTGATTTTTAAGACCAAGGCAGTGTAAAAACATCATTTTAAAATGACATTTTTACAATCAAAGCAATCTGTAAAAATGTCAGGTGAACAACTCAATGAATTAAATGTTTCTAAGGATATAAAAATAGGTTAAAATGTCCAGTGGAGCATTTCATTGACATTTGATTTTTTTTTTCCAGGAAATATTGATCATAAAAATGCAGTACTTGGTATGTTAGTATCTTTAATTTTGTTAGTTGTCTCATCTGTAGAAATGGCTAATAAGCAAATATTCTTCTGCTCTAACATCAAAATGATAGATGATAATTTGATCTAAATATTGAAATAGATGGAGTGTTTGAAAATTACTTTTGCAAGATAGAATTAAATAAATTAAATTAAAACAAGGCATATACAAATCTCTAATTTCACTATTTAAAATATAGTTTATAATTTTTATATGTTATTATAGATGCGAGAATAAAGAATGAGCCAGATATCATCACATCTTGCTTACAAAAAATTAGGCAAATTCCTGGTAAAGCTAAAAATTACATATAAATCCCCTCATTTTCTTAAACTGGGGGTTTGGTGGGGATATGCAAATGCAATAAACTTTCTGGATGTTTGTGCAATATCATTACAAATACCTTTCAATAGCAGTATTCTTTAGCAAAAGTTCTGGAATCGGTGAAAATTTCTCCACCTGTGCTCTCCAGTGTGGTAACCACTGGCCTCACATGGCTACTGTGCACATGAAATATACCCGTTATGACTGAAGAACTGAATTTTTATTTAATTTCATTTTAATTCTAACTTACAGTTAAATATTCATGTGTGCAGAGTTATAGGAACTAATTTTTAGTCTGTCAGGTGATGTTAATTTGGGATACAGTCCAATTCTCAATTCAAACTTTCTGTTTATGGAGTCTCTAATAATGTGCTAAGTCAGGGCAAACTTCTACTATGTGAAATAGCAAATGTTATTTGCCTAGTAATGTAGAGTTTGGTCTAAAAGTAGGGTCATCAAAGTAAATTGAACACCTAAACCTAGGCTGTCAGGATTAAGCCCGTATAACATAGTGCTTTCCAAAGTGATTCCAACAGCATATTCATACATATTTCATAGATAAAATAAAAAGATTCTATAGATTTACTTTCAGTGTCAAGAAAAAGACGCTTTAACTTTAAATTTATCATAAATAATCCTAACCAGATATTTTGCTGGGCAACTGTATACACCTCCCCGCCCCAATACATAACTGGAGTTACCACTTAAGCTTTGTGCATTAGAAATGATTTGTCACTCAAAATAGTTCTTTAATTTTTTTTAATATCTACATCTACAGCATATTTCCATTAAAGTTCTTGAAGTAACTAGCAATGCTCACTAACATAAAGTACTTTACATTTTAGGAAACATTTCTCCATGCTTCACTGCTTCTGAGATTTAGGATAACGCAGAAGGCAGGTTTTAGAACTTTATTTTTTCCCCTTCAGGTGAAGATACCGAGGTATGAAGAAATTAAAGCAAAGACCATGAGTCAAAAATTCACCATGGTGATGAGGCTAATGGTAATGCCTGACATTTATAGGACTTCCAATCTGTAATCATATCTAATGCCCATGCTATTTCATGAGATTGAACTGTCTTGATTACTACTCCCATTTAACAGGGAAGAAGCAGACAGACTCTGGTCCTTGTCACTGCTAGCTGAGGTTAGAATCCACCTCTCACCCCTATGCTTGGTGATGCTCTAAGAGCTGGACAAAGATCATGTGGAGATATGCAGCACTAGAAAACATAAAAAATAAAAAAAAAAGTAGGTTTGGCTGATTGATTGCAAA
Source organism: Neomonachus schauinslandi (assembly GCF_002201575.2). Lineage (NCBI taxonomy): Eukaryota > Metazoa > Chordata > Mammalia > Carnivora > Phocidae > Neomonachus > Neomonachus schauinslandi. The sequence goes on along the minus strand of NC_058406.1, from coordinate 132,830,291 downwards.
TGAGTTGCAAAGGATTTCTATAAATCAAATATGACTGAAAGATCAATGCTTTGATAAGCGGAGGAGATGAGAGGAGTGTCAGTGAAAATGGGAAATTCAGCACAAGGGAGTAGTTACGGAGCATATACGATTTCTGCCTAAGTCATCTTGAATTGTAGTTGTGCCAAGTCATCAGGTATGTTTTATGCCCTACCGAATGCATACTGACCATTAGTCTGTCCACCTTGCAGGGACTGGACGATCCTACAGAACACCTTTTGAACCATCTTTTGCCTGATGCTTTTTTTTTCTTTTTCTTCTACCCCATCTGGTTTCTGTTATAACCCCCCTTCATTGCTCTTCTCTGACAAAGTAGGCAGCTACCTTTATTTTTGAGTTCTTACTACTTACCAAGTGTTGTGTTTCAAACATTTTACACTCGCTATTATTTCCAACAACCTTGTGAAAATAAAAATTTACATTATTATAAAATTTATTTAAAAAATCCTGTGAAAAGAAAATGTATCACTCATATTAGAAAGACAAATAAAATAAAGTGTGGAGTATAAACTACTCTACACAGAGATAACTAAATATTGAGTTTTGAAATTAGAACTCAAACCCAGATATATTTACAAAATCCCTGCCTGTAAGAATCATGTTCTAAGTGACATATTAATAAGCTACTGCTCATTGAGTCTCCCATGTGCCCACTAGTTTTACACATCCTTAAGGTTGACTTGGCAGAAAACTATCTGATTTATTTCTGTAAAGGCATAAATAATTAATCGAAAGCTCTGCCAGTGGCTTGAGTATAAGAGTCAAGATGGGTTTTTGAATCAGTTGAGTCAAAGGCATTATAACCACTGCAGAGCTTCCACTGAAACAAAAGAGTATCAAATAATTGTAACCTACACATAAGAAAGTGTCCTTCCCTCTATGCTTTTTTTTTTTTGCAAATGCTGGTGGAAACCTGCTTCCCTACTTATGTGTAGCCCACTATGCACTCCCCAACACAAAAGATAACACCTCACAAGAGAGGCTCTGCTCAGGAATCCTCCCTAAGTCTATATTTGATGCGAAAAAACTTGCATTACTTCCATCAAGGGAGAACTTTTCTTAACCTTTGTGAAGCAAGAAGCCATAAGCTAATGGTCGGTTAAGTTGGAATAGACACTTACTCCTAGATGTATGGCAGCACTTTAATAAATTATGTCAAGATTTGTGATTTATAGAATTTATGAAGGAACAAATGACTTTGGGATTTTTGTTAAAAAAATGAAGTCATACATTTTATATATGTGCAGTTTATTGTGTATCAACTACACTTCAAGGAAAACATTAAAATAACATGATCTCTGATCTCATCAGAGACAGTTCCGGAAATCATGCAAAATCTTTGAGTAGACCAAAATCAATCAAATGCAATGGGATCATGAAAGTTTTTTTTCTGAGAAAGCATAAGCTTGAAAGATGAGAAGATTTTGGAAAGGAATATAGTTCTGTAGGCAGATAATTACCTAAACACATATTAAAGCTTTGAAAGGACGGGAATTTAATTTTTTTTCTAATAACAAAGGTAAGTGTTCATCACGATAACTACTTATGAATACTCACATTTACAAAAGTGAATGAAATCTGTGGTACTGTCCAGGTAAAAAGTAAACTACTTTTTTTTTTTTTTTAACATCAGTTTTGTTCTCAGAGCTTTTCAGAACCTACCAGTTTGCTGATATTTTTGTGCGTGTGTCTAAATCATGTTAGTGGCGTTTGCCGTCTGTGGCTATGCATACAAAAGGTATGAGTGTATCTTCTTCCTGAATACTGTATCATTATGTCTTTAATTCCATTCCTCCAGAATACCAGAAGAGGTTGCATATTCCAAGTAGAGAATCAAAGCTGCAAGACTGATTCCAGGAGGGTTCTCAAATAAAGAAAAATACCTAACGTTGTACCTCTCATTGTAATGGAAGTGCATTAAACATAAACTCTGACAACAGTTAAAACAGCAAGATTGCACTTACATTGGATAATCGCTACACAAAAGGCCAATAATCACTTTGTTCAAAAGAGATAATGCGGCATAATATAAGTAGTAGTTTAAGCAATTATCCAGTAGAACAGTTAATCATCACCCTTGGTTCACAGCCTTTTGTTTCTCTCAAATACACATGTCAGATTGTAATTAAATGCACTCACACTGTTCGGGGCAGAGTGAGCGTCCTGGGTTGAAATGTTGGAATCAAGCTGGAAAATACAATGCAGACAAGTTTAGACACAGCTTTTTGAGTGTGTCTGCCTGGTATGAGGTCTTGGTTGACAAATTGGCTATATAAGGGTGAAACCACACTGGAGTAAATTATTTACAGAAAAGAATAAATTAGGCCTATAGAAAAATTATGCTTCTAAAATTTACAAATTTTTTAAACATTGACTTTCTGTGTGAATTATCTGCCAGGTATAAATTTGCACTAAACCAGATTTATAAGAAATGAAAATTCTTAGGTGCACTGGCTTAAATGGTTTGATGATGAAGATTTTAGAAATCTAGGAAATATATTTGTATCTATACATCTTCTTTTTTCTTTCTAATAAATAATACTATTGAGTTGCCATTGTGTAGTTACAGTAGCAAAGCATGCTTAGATATAGTGTGTCATATACTGTGGGGAGAAACAATAATCAAAAAACCAGAATTATACTTCTGATGAAATTGACTTTTTATAACTTTATAGTTTTTAGTAGACAACTAGGGGTTATAAATATTGAAAATGAAAATGATCAGTATTATATGCAATCAATCATAATACCATAATGGAATGGATGGTCAACTTTTCATTCTTTGAAGATATATACAATTTTATCATTAGTTGTGGTTTTATTTATGGTAATATGATACTGACTTCCATGTCCTCAACTCCAACTCCAGCTCCAACTTTCCTGCTAAAATCTGGACCCAATACATCCAACTTTCTATTAAAGCAATGCCTCTCAAACTTTAATGTGCATACCAATCACTAGGGGCTCTTTCTAAAAATGCAGATTCTGACTCAGTAATTCCGGAATATGGTTTGAAATTCTACTATTCTAACACACCCACAAGTGATACTGATGCTTTTGGACAACACTTTGGTCCAAGGTCCTGGGTAATTCCTGCTTAAATTTCTGACAGGTATTTTAAACTCAAAAAGTAGAGATCTGAATGGAACTTTCAGCCTTAAACTCTAAATTTGTTCCTCTATGGGTGTTCTTTTTCAAGTTTATTTCGTCCACTATTTGTCTGCTGACAAGACTGAAACCTATGAATCATGCCAGATTTCTTCCTATTTCTTATCAGCTTTATCCAACTTATCACCAAGGTCTCTGATTCAACTTCACAAACGTTTCTTGACTGTTTATTATTCTTTCCAGCTCCACTGCAATATCCTACTGCAGGCCACCAAAATCTCTCGTGTATTATTGCAGCAGCCTTCTAATTGATCTACCTTCAGTTTCATGACCTAATCCATCCTTCACTTGTAGCCAAAATGATCTTAAATGAAAGTCTAATCACATCAATCCTATTCTTAAAATCCATCAATGCCTTTAACATCGTCTCTGAGACACCATAGTGGCACTTTAGTTTCATATTAAACTACTTCCCATCACCTACTATCTATAATCTGGCTGCACTAGAATTCTTTAAGTTTCTGTATCTCTCTTGCTTCTTTCGTCAGGCAACTTTACCTTTTCCTGCACACCCCCGTCTCTCTCTCCCTTTTTAAAAATTATCTTATGCTCCCTCCAATTCAATCTGTCCAAGATGAATCTCTTAATAAACCTCCTTCCCACTTATTATTTTTGAATTTTCTATTCCAATTTATGAGAATGTCTCTATACTAGGCGATATACTAGAATTTTCCCTACTAAATTCTTCAGTTTAATTGAGAATATGTTCCATTAGGTTTTATAATCAGAATATTTGTTAGAAAACCATATTTTTCTCTCATTCTTATTTTTTTTTATATAGCAGCTTTTCTCATATATAATTTACATGGCATACAATTCAGACTTTAAAGTTTACAATTCAATGATTTTTTTTTTCATATTCAGAGTTGTGTGACCATCACCACAACCAACTGTAGAACATTTTCTTCACATCAGAAGGAAGTCTTATATACCATAGCAGTTACTCCTTATTTCTTCCCAATAGCCCCAACCCCACCACTAATAGATATGTCTATTCTGTACTTATCCTATAAAGAGATTCATACAAAAAGATGGCCTTCATTACTTAAGTATTTATTTGGTATAATATTTTCCAGGTTTATACATGTTTTAGCATCTGACAATACTTCACTCATTTTTATTTCTGAATAATATCCCATTCTAAAATATATTAAAAAGTTATATGTGATATGATTATCAAATATATTAAATAAATACTAAATATAAATTATTGAATTTATCCATTCATCAGTTGATAAGCATTTGGATTATTTCCATTTTGTGGGTATTATGAATAATTCTGCTCTAACAATCCTGTACACCTTCTTATGTAGACATATGTTTCATTTATCTTTGGGATATTCCTAGGAGTGCATTTGCTGGGTCATATCACCACTCTATGTTTAGGTATTTGAGGAACTGACAAATTATTTCCAAAGTAACTATACCATTTTCAGTTCCACCAGTAATGCATTAGGTTTCCAAATTCCCCATATCCTCACCAATGCTTACTATTGTTTATCTTTTAAATTCTAGCCATCCTTGGGGTGCCTGAGTGGCTTGGTTGGTTAAGAGTCTGCCTTTGGCTCAGGTCATGATCTCGGGGTCCTGGGATCAAGCCCCATGTCAGGCTCTCTGCTTAGCAGGTGTCTGCTTCTCCCTTTCACTCTCCCTCTGTGCTCTCTCTCTCAAATAAATAAATAAATAAAATCATAAATAAATAAATAAATAAATTCTAGCCATCCTAGTGGGTGAGAAGTCAATCTCATTGATTTGCATATTGTGAAGTCTAATGATGTTGTACATCCTCTCCTGCACATTGGACACTTGTGTATCTTCTTTGGAAAAATGAGTATTCAGGTTATTTCTAAATGAAGTTATTTGACACTTTATGATAGCATTGTATTTCTAATTTGTTCACTGTTTTTCTTGAGTGGATTGAATTTTTTCAGTTGTTTATTCTGTATCTGTTAGGATGATCATATGGTTTTTGTCCTCTATTCATTGATAGGGTATACTCCATTAATTGATTTTTTAATATAGACCCACCCTTGCATTCCTAGGATAAATTATATTTAATCATAGCACATAAGCCCTTTCATATGTTGCCAGATTCTGTTTGCTAGTATTTTACTGAGGATTTTTGCATCTATACTCATGATATGTTGAACATATTTATTTATTTAGTTAGTTTTATCTTTTGTCTTCTCAGAGTGATACTGGCCTCACAGAAAGAGTTGTAAGGTGTTCTCTCTTTTCCTATTTTTTGGAAGTGTTTGTGAAGAATGATACTACTTCTTGAAGATTTTATTTATTTATCTTTAGAGAGAGCGCACCAGCGAGCAAGAGTTGGGGGAGGGGCAGAGGGAGAGAGAGAATCCTAAGCAGACTCCTCCAACATGGGGCTCAATCCCGTGACCCTGAAATCATGACCTAAGCCAAAACAAAGAGTCGGATGCTCAACTGAATGAGCCACCCAGGCGCTCCCTGATACTGCTTCTTAATGAAAAGTTTGATAGATTTACACTGAAGTCAACTGGGCTTGGAACTTTCTAGCATAGGTTTTAAATTACCAACTTAATTGTTTTCCTTGTAACAGGTGCACTCATATTTTATATTCCTTATTGAGTCAGCTTTTGTATTTCATATCTTTCTATGAATTTGCCATCTACTCTACCATATTTGTTGACATCATTTTGCTGAAAGTATCCCCTATAATTTTTTTCCCTTTAAGTTTGGTAGTAATTTCCCTTCTTTCATTCCTGATTTTAGGTATTTGTTTCCTAAGTTTTTGGTTAGTCTACTTTAAATTTGTCAAATTTCAGAGGGTGAGGGAAATTTTGGGGAAGAGGTGAGGAAGAGGGTAGGTGAGGCACAGGAAGAGGTCCATAGCAGTGGTGGGAAGTCCATCCCATTCAGCCACACTAGCTTAGAGGACAGGTTTTGTGGGAACAACAGCCATCACCCTGAGTACAGCATAAATAATGGTACCCCCAAGAGCTCAGGCTCAGGGCACCCTTGGCCATACATCTTCCAGGAATCACCTCCCAGAAGAAACACTGTGGCACATCAGGGTCATCTTCCCAGTGAGTAGATGAATGCAGCAATGCACAGAGACATATCACATTGCATGGGGACTTGTTTTCAGCATTGATAACATATGGTAGCAGTGAGAGAATAGATAGCCAAAATAGGTTTCACCAGTGGCCTGACCAGATCTAGCTTTCTCTCTGGAAGTGGAACTGGTCTCAGTTTTAGTAGAACTTATGGGATCTTGGGCAACTTACAACAAGGGAGGGGCCCCAGGAGGAAAATAATGGACTTCTTGCTAACCTGGCATCAGATGGCTTGAGGTAGCTTTAATTCAAACTTAAAAGAGATGAGACATAATCTGGCAGTATCTATTAGAAAATTCTATGAATTAGGAATCTCACTTGTAAAAAGAATTTACAAGGATATCCGGAGAATGTTCATTGCAACATTGTTTCTGATGGCAAAAGCATGCAAACGAGTTAAATGTTCATCAATAAGGTGCTTGTTAAAGAAAAATTTAAAAAGGTAAATCTATATGTATTAATATGGGAAGATGATGTTGGCATATTGATAAGTGATAAAAGCAATCAGCTTCCTAAGTATTCTTGCTAAATTCAGATGATTTGAAATTTGTTTCCACTAAGAAAGAGTTATTTCAGCTTCTGTAATCCTAAATATTCATAAATTCTAGTACTGAACAATAATCTTTCTTCACATACCTACAGTTCATTGGTCCTTGTTCCACTTATTGGCACCATTAGAATATGCATGGTCCTTTTTTCTAAATTTGATATGAAGAGTTGTCATGTTTCTCTTTAGTTCCTCTTTCCAGACTAAACGTTCCCATTGCATTCATCTGCTCCACACATAGAAAAATCTTGGTCATCTTTTTTTCTTTTTCCTTAAACATATGTTGTATTAGTTTCCTAGGGCTGTTATAACAAATAACGACACACTGAGTGGTTTTAAATGATAGAAATGTATCCTGTCAGTGTCCTGGAGGCCAGAAATCCAAAATCAAAGTGTTGGCAGGGCCATGCAATCTCTGAAGGTACTAGGGGAGAATCCTTGATAGTCACTTCTTAGCTTCTAGTGGTTATTGACAATATTTGTTGTTCCATGGCTTGTAGATGCACCAATCCTATCTTCATCTTCATTTTTACATGGTTTTCCTCTCTGTGTCTTTAAGTGTCTTCGCATAGCATTTTCCTCTCCACTTATATCTGTGTCCAAAGTTCCCTCTTCTTATAAAGATCCCTGTAGAGCTCATCTCAATGCAGGATGACTTTGTCTTAATTTTATTATATCTGCAGAGACCTTATTTTGAAAACAGGTGACATTCACAGATACTAGGATTAGAACTGGAACATATCTTTTTGAGTGACACAAGTCAATCCACAACACATACTAACTTGGGTTTATATTTCTTAAGCCTAAACACAAACACTCCAATATAGTTTGGCTCATGCAGATTCCTGAAGAACTACTACTTCTTCTGTTATGCTTTTGTGAATGCAGAAAAAATTCCAGAGGGCTTTTTTATGCATCCTTATTATAATTTTTTATGCTTGTATTGGCCTACCAACCCAGCTGGTGATCTAAATTAATCACTATATATCCAGCTTATGCTTTCTATAACTTTAACTCACCCACCTTGTTTCAACTTGCTCATGAAAATTTTAAATGAGTCAAGGGCAGAGATTATGGACATAGTACTAGGAATACTTAAAAATAACTCATCTTCTGATTACAAATCATCTGTGTGTCTTTTTAAAAGAAAGTTATCTGGTTTTTTATGCTGTAATACATATTTGTCTAGAATATGACACCATTAAAAAGTGTGGGATTGCCCTTCATTCTTGCTCTAACACCAAATATTAAACCACAGAATATAATATTTTATCTTGTTATCATATTTGTTTCCAAACATTCTATCTCTTGAGAGGTATCAAGCACTATAGCAAAGCATAAATGCTTAAAATTTTATTAAGAATTTTAATTCACCTCTCAGCTCAGAGTAGGAGTCTTAAAATAGGCCATTACCATATTTAAATGCATTATATACCTGTTTCAGAGAAAAAAGTGCACACTGTCTACTGGAGCAATTTGGAAAGAAAATACAATTGAAAAATAATAGTGTTAACCACAAGAACATTGAAAAATACACAGATGAAAAACCCAACTAGCAGTGCTCCTATAATGATGAGATTTCTCCATTTCATTCTTGGCGTAATCATAGATGACACTTTCACCACTGATAACAATTTTAAAAATTTATTCTTGCAACAGGAACACAATTTTCTAAAGACGTAACCAAAAGTAGTCAAGTCTTTATGAAGGGTTTTTGCTTGGAATGGAGTACGATTTGAACTAAGACTTGAGACTAGAATGAATATATATATATATATATATATATATATATATATATATATATATACACATATATATGGAGTATTTGTATTTACATGTATGTGTGTGTGTGTGTAAAGAATATGTATATATACATATATATATATATATATATATATATATATATATGTTTCACAAAGAAGACTAGGTGTCTAAGGTTACTGTGTGTAAAAGGCACACACAGAAATTGAACTTATGCCCTGACACCCTTGCCAATTAAAGAGAAGCACTAATTAGAATTTCAGCACTCTATTATAGAATACTTTGGAAATGGAAAGTCATTTTAATCTGAAAAATTAATTTAGATCCATTGTATATTTTAATGACTATAGATGCAATATAGTTGAGCCCCCCCTTTTTTAATGATTGTATTAGCCAGGATTCTCCAGAGAAACAGAACCAATAGGAGATGTATATATATATCTCCTAGATAGATAGATAGATAGATAGATATGATTGTAGATTATAGAGGCTGGAAAGTCCAAAATCTGCAGAGTGGGATAGCAGGGTGGGTCTCTGCTGTAGAGACCCAGGAGAGCTGATAGTGCAGTTTCGTTTAAATGCTGACTAATGGAGGCTCAGAAGACCCTGTTAGTGTAGATGAAATCTGAAGGCAGACTGCTGGAGAATTTTCTCTTGCTCAGGGCGACTGGACATTGTGTTCTATTGGATGAGGACCACCCTGTTACAGGGGGTAATCTGCTTTACCTGAATTTCACAAATTTAAATGTTAAACTCATTCAAAAACACCCTCTGTGTTGATACATAAAAATGAACCATCACAATCATTTAAGATATAAGGTGAAATTTTTCTTCCTTGTCACCATCAAATTAAGGAACAAATCACTCTTCCTTAATGCAAATCCTAAAGAAGAAGAAACAATAATAATGCAAAGAAAACAGGATGTCATGTAAGATTCTTACTCTTTTTTCTAAAAATGTAGTCCGGGCAGTCATCAGATGGGGCAAATCATTTCACCACAGGGCTTGCAGGAAATATGAGTGAGAGAGTGGTCAGTCTACCACAGAGTATTTTATTCAAGGTGATAATTTTTTTCTCCCTCAATCCAAATGAGTTCCCAAAGTTAGTCCTAAAGATGAATGGTGTTTGCATGAAGGAGATGAGATCCTCCACTCATGTCTGAGCTGTGTGACCATCAAATCCCATCTTGTACCTCTAGTACAAGAGGGTATAAGAAGGGAGTTATCCAGAGATTGTTCTGGGAGACTAAATCATTAACATAGGCTCATTTTTTGTCCCATTCCTCAAATATGGGATCCCCAGAGGAATATATGGGGAAGAAGAGAGGCACATTTAACACTTCTCTCTAAGATTTGAGAGCATTCCTAAATAAGGACTGGTCCTAAATATGCCTCTGGTGTTTGGGTAGCTGAAGATAAGGAATCTGCAGAGTAGCCAATCCCAGTGAGTCTTGACAGGATGTGTTGCAGTACACCTAGAACATGACCTAGATAACTGTCACTTCAGTCTGCAACTTTGTAGCTCCACACAAAGGCAGAAGAGGATCCCGTTAGTTCTAGTAGTTCCATAAGGATAAAAGGGTAGGTTAAAAAAGAGGCAGGATCAGCAAAACTCTGCAAATGGCTGCTGAGTAAAGTGCGAAACTTGGAATACCTAGAAAGTGTTGAGGTCATCTACATCTGGAAAGACCAAAGCAAGGGATGACGTCTCTTAGAAGGGTTCCTTATGTACCGGCTGGAGAATGCTGAATACAATCTAGCAAAACACACACGTGTGTGCACAAACACACACACACACACTATTTACTTGGAACCACCAAATTAGCAGAGGAAAAGAAAAGATAGACTGAAGGAAAAGAAAGATAGACTGAACCAGAACAAGGTTAATAATCCAACCTACTGATGATACCTGGACATTCAGATGAGGAGATCCATCTTGTTTTATTCTTTTTTCTTATCTTTACCTCCTGAAGAGAATGCACCCGGGAAAAAAAAAAAAAAGTGCAGGAGCTGGGGGAAGAGGTCTTGGAGCCAGAACACACCATTCCTCCCCTAATTCAAGCAATAATAGTTCAAATTTTTTTTTTAAGATTTTATTTATTTATTTGAGAGAGAGAGTGAGAGAGAGAGAGCACAAGAGGGGGGAGCGGGAGAGGGAGAAGCAGACTCCCTGCCGAGCAGGTAGCCCGATGCGGGACTCGATCCCGGGACTCCAGGACCATGACCTGAGCCGAAGGCAGTCGCTTAACCAACTGAGCCACCCAGGCGCCCCAATAGTTCAAAATTTTGAATTGAGTTTGAATTGAGTTTGATGCCGAAACTTTAAAACAAACTAGAATTAATTTCAATTAGTGGAGTGAGACTGTATTAGTCATTTAACAATTGTGACAACTTTGTAATTACACCCAGACCCAGAGGAAAAATGGAATCCAACAGAGTTGAAAGCAGGGATTGGAGTAAAGGGGGAAAGAAAAGTGATACTATCTACCATGTTATAACATTTGCAATTCAGTTGACAAGACAGGTGACAAAATAGTAATGTCTCACTTAGAAGCTGCTACTGAAAATTAGTAGGCAGAATAATTAAAAAAATGTGAATAGGATATACCACAAGACTTCCCATGACTGTAATACACAAGACCCTTTAATTAAGAACTCCAGAAACCCACAAAATCATCATAGAATCAACTTTTGGTGTTTGCCAACAGTAGCATGAGGTCAATAACCTGCTCTGTAGGATGAGAACAGTGGTTCTCAAAGGGCAGATGTGGGGGTTAGGAGGATCTGTGCTCTCTAGGGAATCTTTGGTAATGTCCAGAGACCTTCGCGGTTCTCTCAACTGGCCAGAGGTTTGGGGAGGAGTGCTACTCTCATCAAATGGGTAGAGGTCCTGGATGCAGCTAAATATCAGGACAGCCTCTCACAACAAAGAAGGCTCTGATTCAAAAGTCAATAGCGCCAAGGTGGAGAACTTTTGGATTAAAGCAGCAATTTATGAACTTTTACCCAGACCCATATGAGTGAGGCACCAGCAATATGGGTTCAAGGGAACAATATGAGTTAGGTATGCTTGGGAATGATTTGGTTGCCATCTCAAAACAAACACTCTAATTAGAATAAAATTGTTAATACATTGTATCTGAACTCTAATAACCAATATAAATCATTGTATCTCCTTTCTGCAGATACTGACAAGATCCTTGATAAATTAATTTAATTCAGCTAGGTTTATGATAGTCCTAGAGAACCATTAGCAACACAATTGGTCTGACCATTTTGACATGGGTTTTCACTTATTTTTTTGTGAGCCTAATATTTTGAAAGTTTTTACTTATTAGAAATATTCATGGAAAAATATTTTTGAAAGCTGTGTATGCTCCAGGCACTAAGCAAGATTTTAGGTAGACAGAAACCAACAAACAAAAATGGCCTCTGCTTTCAAAAAGCTTAGAAGTGAATAGAGTTGAAAAATAAAGATTATTTGAAAAAAATAAACAATAAAAGGATTAATTTACCTTTCACTTTTAATTTATTGTTTTGTTGAAAAAAGAATATATGCCTTAGGTGAAACAGATTCTAGCTGCAAGTACCAGGCAAAAAAAAATTCATTTTAAGTTGATTGGGAATATTGACAAATTTTGTAGAAAGGTAAAAACACATTAAAAGGCCATATTTTTACATTAATAATCTTATAACTTTCATGGAAATAGAATTAATAAAATAAAGTTTAGAAATAAGAATGAATTAAACTTTAAATATCTTCACTACATGTATTGTCACATTTTAATATGAAATATATTACTGTGTAATGAAAACCAGTGATAAAATGATATTAAACTTTATTTTCCTCTGAAGGCCATTTTCTGATAGTGTACTTTATAATTTGGAGGCGTTGTCTTCAGAGACCTGCATTAACAATAAACCTAGGTAATTTTGAAAACTGGGTGTGAAAAAGCAAACAAATGAATAGATATTGCAGGTAAAAGTTGACTCAAATAATGCACTTCCCATTATAAGTAAATTAAATAGCACTGAAGTAATAAGAATAATATTTTTATTCTTAAGTATTAATGCCATTAGCAGTTCACTTTCTGTTTTCTGGTATAATTGTGTATCACAATTTCTTTCATGTCAAAAAGATTTTTTTTTTCCCTTAGTTGTTATCAAGACTGTAAAATTGTATTTAAATGTTACAAGAAAATAATATCAGCAACACTAATAGATTTGACTATATATGTTGAGTTTAAAAGTACATCATCTATAATGTCTGAATTCATTCTGAGATTTAAAAATATCTCCTGTGCGTAAACATTGTGCCAATTCAGAGACGTGGACACATGCGTCCTATAAACAGCATAGTCTGTTACCTAAGTGATGATCTATTTTTCACAAGGAATTTATTTAGAAAATTAATATTTCAAGATATTTTATTTACCTAAATATGTGGCTTCTACTTTATTCATTTTCCATTTCTATATTAAGAATTTGAGTCATCATGAAGAACTTCAATTACTCTTCAATTTTTATAGTGTATTTTGGAGTTCTATGATAATCCATGAGAAATTTCTTAATTACACAATTATAGACAGAATTGCAAAAATGAAGGATGGCCTGCTTGGAAATGTTGTCTGCTCTAATGACAAGTGAGGATTAATAGGAGAATCTAAAATGAATGTATGAGAACTTTTCTAAGTGTCAAATTTTTATGAATTCTGTACATAAGACTTTATTTTTTTCCAGGTAGGTTAAAATGTTTTCTTCACCTGTTTGATGTTTTTTTGTTGATTCATATTCTGTATTTGTCCTTAAGTGCATAAATGTTTTCTAAAATCTTCCTTAGCAGATATTTTAACTCTATCTATATTCATGTGTTTGTCTAGTTAGACTGTATCTACAGTTATATATATACACATATATCTGTAGTTATACATACGTGTATATTTATATATTTAGATACTCTGGGGACTGTATCTCCAAATGGGTAGCATAAGACATTCAGGAAATATAGACCTGCAATGCATGTTGACAAAAAAAGAAAAAAGAGGCGATACCTTTCCTTTTATGCATAAGGATATTATATTACAGATGACAACCTTTCTGAGAATTCAGTGTTTCTAAAATGTGGTGGAAATAAATAAAAATAAAAAGGAGCACCGGTAACCATATTTAGTCTAAGGGTGAAAATAATCAGGAAAAAGCAGTAAACGCTGTTCAGGTTTACAGTGGTCTTTTTAGTAGCTCATACCAGCAATTAATTTGATCTGCAGTCTAAGGAGCGTTTTATAATTAATTTCTCAGCATTTACCACATACAAGCCATCACTTTAAAGTGCTATGTCATTAACAAAATCCCATTTTTTTTCCTAAAGAATAGGCATACTGATCTACATTTTTCCATGCTGCCAAGGCAGAATGGACTCGAGGGATATTATCTTATTCAGAAAGAACCTTTCAAGGTTGAATAAAAGAAATGGTGCAGGGTCCCTGGGAGAGGGAAGTGATCATCATTTTCACCTTCAACTCCTCTTTGATGTGGCAGAGTCAATTTTTAATCAGCAGCCATCAGACTGGGCTTCATTTCGCCTTACAAAGTCCTATTACTCTGCCACTTTCTGGAAGGAGGTGATAAGGACAATGCTCTTCTTTTTCTCTTCATAGAGCCCTGCATATGATGAGTCCCTTTGGAGAGGCTTGATAAAAAAAATAAAATAAAATAAAATAAAAAAAAGAGTGAGTATGTAGGGATAAAGGTCACCTCTCTGTCAGAATTAACTCTTCAAGACAACAAACTTTGATTTCCCCGTGTTTGTTTTTAGGGACACTGCTATTGTCTTTGGAGACAATGCAGTCACAAGCTGAAGAGGAAGCAAGGCGAAATGCTCACAGCTCTTCGTGAAAATAATATTTAGGCTTATTAGTTTTCCCCAGCTAAACAACATAGTAGCTATAATGCTAATGAACATTATAGGTATTAGTGACGTGCAGGAAAAGTGTGCAATTAAAATTTACCTCTTGTAGCAGTACACCTCAAAGAAATCATTTATCGTAGAGTGAGGGTGCGTAAGTACCACACGGGCACAGGAAGGGAAAATCGCTTCTTTGCGTTCAGCTAAATTGAAAAATGAAAAGAAAAAAAAAAAACCCACTATTTTCCCCCTCTGGAAGTGTTTTTTATGTTAAGTAAACCTAAATTATTTTTTAAACTATGCACTCATGCAGAAAACCTCTATAATCTCTTAGTATCATTTATTGTTGTTAGCAGTCTTAATTGCCTCACTGAAATGGATCGGAGTTCTGGGAATTACCCAGTAAAATGATGTTACTACTCTCCAGCCTTCTCATCCTTTGATATAATCTCATTAAAAATATCAGGCCTCTAGGTGAGGGAATACATATGGATAGTAAATGCATGTTAAGCAGGCACACCCAAACTGATGACCTAGTTATTACAGAACAGAGCCGCAGAAGATGAATTTTAATTTTGAAGTACAGCAATTCCTTTCTTGGTTAATACCATAATTATTAACATATTTTTGGAATGAATCTGCTTGTTACCCTTGAAAAAGATAATAATACTGAACCAACCAAAATACTGAAATGACATTTTTTGGAATAAAATAAACTCTTATTTTCCAGAAGACCACACAAGTGAAAAAACACACGTAATTTCATTAACTATAATTACTGAGAGGAGATGGGAAAAGACGTGTGCCAAATCTCTTTTTGTGTGTGTGTTCTCAAAATGTAGCTGGGTTGAAAAATATAAACCCTAGAGGAAATACACTCATCACCCAGCCAAATAAAGGGGGAAGGAGTAGAGGGGAGAGTCATGCTGAGTCCACCATATGAAATAATTAGATTTTTATAGAATTGGATTTCCTGTTATAAATTGGAAAGTATAGTTCCACAAAGGCTAAGAATGTATAGAGCATAAAACCTATCCTGTGCTATGCAGTCCAATGTGCTACAATAACAAACCATTTTCTCTTTGGTAGTGAATAATCGGCAGACAGAAATGGCAATGGAGAGACAAAGCTTTTTATGTGGTTCGTTTTTAAAATACAATTTCAATATTTAATTTTCAGTCATTTATAATGTTAAAGGTACTGAAAGCTCAGGTACGCACATAGTCAGTGAATTGGGATACAATGGATTGTTCATATACTAAGTGCTGCTGAAGTGTACAGGGTTAAAATGATCTTAATAATGATGTTAGGATCTCCTCCTCCCAATTTTGGAACAATTTTTGGAGTGAGGGCGTATCACCATTTTTTTTTTTTTTGAGTATAAGAGAAATTCTGTCCTGATTATTTCTTTTTGTTCTTGCTTCCTGCATCCTCACTCCAGCTATTATTTTGCTCTATGAAATTTGCTTTGGGAATCGAGTGTTGAAAATAACAGATGGCAAGGTTTTTAAAATTTAACACCTTGGTCAAAAGTTGACTGGCTAGTAGAAAAAAGTTTAAGAAACTTATCCTACAATATGCAGGTAGGTGTGTTCTGAAAGAACGTTGACAGGTAAAATGACAAAATCATTATCATTTGGTTACAACTCAGTAAAATAAGGAAATTGATTTTTTAATGTCACAGCATTTCTAAGAGACAAACAGCCACTATTATAGCTGTGCAAGTTATTTCTATTCTTAGCAGAGATCACCTTCTTTAAAAGGCTAAGTCTACCAAGAGAAAAATAAATAAAAGCCCACTGGGATTCCATAGTCAAAGATGTAAAGGTAAGACTGGTGAGCCGGAATACTGGAGAGAAGATTCCATGAGAATTCAAGGCAGTATTTTAAAGCATGTACCTACAAAAGTTAGAGTCAAACAGAAATTAGTCCTCTCCCAACACCTGCGCATCCCTGCTTTGGATTCTTTACTCACAGTGTTCTTGAATTCTAGACATCCTTTAGGTACCCTTCTGCACTCGTCAACATTGTGTTCATTGCTCAAGTCCCATATTAAACATAATCTTCCAAAGTCGTGCATGGTCTTTCCCTCTCTTACCCCACCTAAACCCCTATTTTCTTCACTCCCCAAATCTCATGCTTCCCCTGGTCATCTCCCCTGGTTCCTCCTCAGGGGTTCCATCTTCTGCTCCTGGCATTGTTTATGAATGCCAGACTGAAGATTTCAGAAACCCTGAGGAGAATGCTGCATCCCAGAAATATCCACAACAAATTTCCTCTTCACCTTCAAGTTTTATTTCTTTGGTTTATAAATAGTTCTAAGGATAGAGACTAGAATTTTGGAAAGCCATTTTTCTTCTTCACCGAATCTCTTCTGATATGAAGATAGCTGTTGCCCAAGCTATAAATGTCAAATATTTGGAAAACAAGAAAAGTGAGAACAGAGATTTACTAACCATTACACAATAATTTATTTGAAATATTTCATAGACTATTGATATTTATCAAGGTGGCAATAGGCTGAACAGGGTCAATACAGAACAGTGGCTGGGGTATATTTAAAACGAATGGCCTCTAAGTAAAAAGATTAAGACAAAATGATAGAATCAGAGTAACTTTAAAAAAGGAAGTATTCGTGATGTAGATCCCCCTTTCAGAAACCCTGCACATTTCTTCTCCAACTTGGAGTAATTTGGCAAATATTTGCATTTTCATGTTGCCTTGATCTCAACATACACATAGGCAGAGCCACTTATTTCAGACAAATAACCATCCGGTGTACTAAGTGTACGTATTTATATATGCAGTACATCTGCTAACACTAGGGCCCATAGTGCTGGAGTGGGGGCAAGGATTTTCAGCAGAACCATTTGGCTTAGGCCTCAAGATCAAGTGTGTCTCAAATTCTGAGGGACTTCAACAGCAAATGGTGAAAGGAAACAGAATAAGGCATCATTATAACAAAACTTGAACCTACTTAAAATCTAGTGACCCCTGGAGCTCCCGGGTGGCTCAGCTGGTCAAACATCAGACTCTTGGTCTGAGCTCAGGTCCTGATCTCAGGGTTGTGAGATCCAGCCCCATGTTGGGTTCCCTGCTCATCGGGGAGTCTGCTTGAGATTCTCTCTCTCTCCCCCTCTGCCCCTTCCTCCACTCTCTCTCTCTCAAATAAATAAATAAATCTTAAAAAATAAATAAAATCTAGTAACCCCTGATACTGGGCAAATGTGAAGGTAGGCTTGATCCAAGAGGTTTCTGGGCAGCATGCTGTCTTCTACTTACTGGCTTGAGAGTTGTATGTCTCAGGCATTTCATACTTTCAAAGCAAGCATGTATTTACATGCAAAGTTCTTCCTTCCTGGGATGCCCTTCTGACATTTTCTCTACTTGGTAAGCACTTACTCATTCTTTGAGGGCCAAATAATGTGCCACATCTCCTGTGTTTCCTTCCCGATCCCCAGAATTCTTCCTCTCAGCTTGGAAGGCATTTGATATTTATCTCTTTGTTTTGAAAGTGTCATTTCCCTCTGTTGCACAGATTGAAAACTGAATTTTGGTTGTCTCTGAATTGCTATCATTTAGCACAGTCCTCAAGAGAGTAAGATCTTGATAACACCTGAGTAATTTCCCTTTCTCCACTTGTGGGTCCTTGTCTGTATATTCTAGCTATGAAAAGAAGGAGAAGGAGAAAGAAAAGGAGGGTCAGGAGGACAAGAAGCAGAGAGGTATCTGTGGCCAGGGAGAGATTGGGAAGGGTGGCGGAGAGCAGCGTTAGGCCTTTCCAAGTATGGAACAGCTCAGCTTGCTCATTTAATTTTGTTTGGAATCAGATACTGAACGGCCACTGTCAGCGTCTCTTTGTAATATGTATATTTTGAGAATATTCTGTGATAAACACCCTATAAAATCTTGTTGAGAACACATTTGTATAAACTTTTAATACAACAAATTTAGTCTTTCATTCTCTGTTCTCTCTTTTGGGGGAATAAAAATTATCTAAGTTTAATAGTCACTACGGAATAGGGGCACCTGGGTAGCTCAGTTGGTTAAGCATCCGACTCGATTTCAGCTCAGGGTGTGAGCTCAGGGTTGTGAGATGGAACCTCTAGTTGGGTTCCATGCTCAGTGGGGAGTCTGTTTGAGATTCTTTCCCTCTGCCTCTTCCCACCACTCTCTCTCTCAAAATAAATAAACATATCTTTAAAAAGAATAGTCACTGAATAAGATGTGATTTTTTTCTGTGAAGGATTTTATCCTTTCTGTAGCTCCTTATTACAAAGTAGCCATTTTCATTTAACTTTGAGAAAATGCTAGTTTTCCCTTTACAACATGTGATTTAATTGATTGAAATATATTAGATATATATTTATCATACCCCTCCAATTCAATATTTCTCACATCTCACTCTACTGAATATTAGAGGAAATTGTGAAGTGCATCAGTACAATAGGTCCTCGTATTTTCTCTTGTGGGTTATCATCTTATGATATTATCAGATATTGTCTTTGAAATAACTTGCTAATGTACTGGGTTTTTATTTCTTTCTTAAGTAAGAACCTGAAAAATAAAGTTGGTTATATATAGATAGATAGATAGATAAATAGATAGATAGATGTTTTTAACATAAAACTAGAACATTTGTGACCTTAGCTTTCCAGCCAATATTTCTCATGATTTTAGCCTATCACCTTACATAATATACATAGACAATGGAATCTTTGTGATTTTGCACAGCCTTTAACCAACTGAAGATAGAACATAATCTTTGAGATGTTTTGATTTGATTAAAAAGTACTGTTATATTTTAACCACAAATATGTACAAATGTATCATAAATACTCAAATTAGAGTATTTAAAGCACTATGTATGTCATACTCAACCTTGTTTAAATTGAGGATCATTTCAAATGAAAACAAAATGGATCTTTGAATGAAGAGGGGTATTATGGATTATAACCCTTCCTGTGTAATCATTGTCACAGCATTTGTTTTTATGACAAATACGAAATAATTTTAGTTGCCTATGTAGAAAAAATTGACACTTTTTTGACCTAGATGTATTTTCACATCCCAAGAGGGGAAAGTCATCTTCACTTATTTATGACTGGGCAAGAGTCCTTTTAAAAAATAGAAAATTACTTGATTTTTTACTAAAGGAAAAATTGTTTCTGAGAAGTAATCTATGTCTACTTTTTCTATATTTATTTTTGAGGATTTTGTAAATACTTCTTTCTACAATTAATAATCATTAACTTTTATTGAGCACTTCTGATGGACCAGGTACTTTGCTAAATGATTTACCAGCTTTACCTCATTTGTTCCTTGCAACACATTTGTGAGGTGGCTTTTATCCCTATTTCCCCAAGTGAAATATGGCTTAGATATAATAAATGATGGGCCCCTAACCAATTTTTACCTGGTAAAATTTTTTTTTTTTTTAAAGATTTTATTTATTTATTTGAGAGAGAGAGAATGAGAGACAGAGAGCCTGAGAGGGAAGAGGGTCAGAGGGAGAAGCAGACCCCCTGCCGAGCAGGGAGCCCGATGCGGGACTCGATCCAGGGACTCCAGGATCATGACCTGAGCCGAAGGCAGTCGCTTAACCAACTGAGCCACCCAGGCGCCCCTACCTGGTAAAATTTTTACTTGCGTAATCTGTAACCATTTTTACCTTGGTAATCTGACCCCATAGCCTTCACTCTTAACCACTAACCGTGGAGTAAGTGCTTAAATTTTTTCCAGGAAAAGAAAGAGGGAAAGACAAATGAAGAGGAAAGAAGAAAAGAGATAAAGGAAGGATAAAGGAGAAGAGTGAGAAAATGTTCTATTTGACATAACATAATTTTCATGAATTAAAATATCAAAGGATTTATCTCTAAATATTTAAATATGTATATTTTATGACTAAACCTACAAGAAACAAATTAATTTTCCTATCCATTTTCTGTAAGTTATTTTATATAAAAGATCACTGACACTCTAAATGGTAATTTTGAATAAATGAATGATAGGTTGCATAATTGGCCTTAATACTTCACCTCTCCCTGAATCCACACCTTTACAATAGACTTGTCATGAGAGCAGTCTACTTTCTTATCTATTGATGTTAAGTTTAGTCACATACTTTGCTATGGCCAATGACATGTGTGTGGCATGAGTCACAGTATTATCATATCATGTAAAGGGGTGGTGGACTTCAGAAAGGAGATGTGCATTTTACTTCAAAATCTACTCTTTACTTACTATATAACTTTATCAAAGCCTTTTCACCTTTTAGATCTTCAGTTTTGTCATGGAAAAGTAAGAGTTCAAAATAGATAATTATATATATGCTTATATATATATATATATATATATATATATATATATATATATACATAGGTATCACATGCATTTACATATATCATTATGTCATATGTATATAATCCCATTCATACTTTTCACACTTTATAGGTCTTGAAACAGATTCTCCTCTCTTTCTCATTCATAAATATGTATGAATATAATTATATTTATTAAAGCAGGTGGCAAAACTAATGGATCATTGGCCCTGCAGGCAGATTTTCCTTAATTTTATTAGACCATCTTTAGGCAGGACAAATACTCTCCCAGTTGAAGACAATTTCTTCTATTTCTTATTCAGTGTCTACTGTCCCATTCTATACAATTACATTACTTGCCTAGGCACTAAAGGAATTTGCCACAGCCACCCTTGGATGTAAAGGTGTTCCTGTCAGTGCCTACTTTATGGTTTAAGTTTATTCTCTTTATTTAATTATCTTTGTCCCTTTTTATGTCTTCTTCTTTTTTTTTAAGATTTCATTTATTTTTATTTTAGAAGGTGAGTAAGGGGCAAAGGGAGAAGGAGAGAGACAATCTCAAGAAGACTCCCTGCTGAGCCGGGAGCCCACAGTGGGGCTCGATCCTAGGGCCCCGAGATAACCCAAACCAAAATCAAGTTGGCCGCCCAACCAACTGAGCCACCCAGGTGCCCTCTATTTTAAGTCTTCTTTCACAACCCTGATAAATTAACCATCCTAAAATATTGTTTTCTTCATGTAATTCTTTTGTTCAAGTGCTTATGACAGCTTCCTATTGTATAGCATACATAGCATCCAGACTGATGTTCACATTCTCCCATAATCTTTTCCTAGTGAATGACAATGGAAAGAATCTGCACAACTCCTTTCTCAACCCAAGCCACACACATACGCACACCCACATCCCCCAATCTTATTCCCATATCACTACCATACTTTCTCTTTTTCTCTAATGGAATATGCCCTTTAATGTCTAACATCACTTCATCTCATAGGGCTTTCTTCATGAGTTCATCCACCTTTCTGTCAACTATCACCATTTCTATTTACTATACAAAAGCCAAATGTTAGCACAGTATAACCGCTCTAACAAATAACCCCAGCATGGTATAATGGATTAAACTCAATATAAGTTTATATCTTGTTCATGTACCTATACTGAATAAATGTCCAGGTTCGCAAGTCAGCCCTTATTCACAGAAACAATCAAGGACCCGTGATGATAAAAGGTCTAACATCTTCACCTCAGGACTTAAAATGTGGCCCTGGTGATCATCTGCATTCCAACCAGCCAGATGGGGAAAAGATCATCAATAAGACATTTTCACATTTCAGCTTCTTGTCCCAGAATGGATGCACATTCACTTCTGTTCATATTGGATTAAAAGATTTAGTTACTATTAAATATAGTTCCTTGTCTGTGTTGCTGCTGATGAATGACAGCTCTGTTCAATGGAAAGGGAAATATTAATTGTGGTGGACAGCCATCTCTGCCACATATAATTTATTCTCTTCTGTCAATGCTTTCCAACAAACTCTTTTGTCCCCTAGCTTTTCCATCATTGTACATTTTATGTGCTCAACATATTTGTAAGCTATACGATATGAAAAATCATGTAAGCGATACAATATGAAAAATCATGTTTGTAAATATACCTATATATCTTATAGTACCCAGCACAATGATGGACACATTCGATGCATAATATGTGATAAATTATTGTGTAAAAATATCTAGTATAATGTGTGGAACACAAGAGAAGCTCAATAAATGTGTATTCTTTTACAAGTTAATATATATATGTGTATATATGTGTGATTAAATTAAGAATATATACACACATATATATACATTTTTTATTTACATTTATATATTTACTCCTAACTTAATCATTGATTCATCTGTTTTGTTTTGTTTTTCATTTGATTCAGCCAGACTCTGTGTTCAGATCCAGAGATTTAAATATGAGTAAGACACAGTTCCTGCCCTTAAAAGGCTTGTTTTCTCTCAGTCCACAAAAACTTGAAATGTGAGCTCCTGAAGGAAGCCTAATCATCTCCAGATCTGTTGAATCCTTCCAACCTCTCACTGAAATATATAGTGACTATCACTGATACTCATATTCCAAAAGTCATAGTTGAATTCTAATTCAATTCAGACCTATGTTTGAGCAAAACATTTCTAAATGCATATACATTTAAGGGTAGTATGTACATAATTCAAATCTTTTAACATTAGACTTATTTCAATTTTATTAACTTATTTGTATTCTTATCTATATACCAGCTGGTTATTTTTAACCCAAGCCAAAATAATCTAATAATTTGGAATATTTTTCCAAAGGTATGCACTTTAATCTTAGGATGATGGTACTGGTTTTTACAATCTGTTTTCAAGAGAAAACGAATAGTTTTCAAAACAAAATTTGATTATATTTTAATTAATATGTCATAATTTAAATATTGTACAACCTTGCTTATTGTTAACTGAAAGGCTGAACCTCCAGTGTAGGAATAACATTTAAGAGATTATGGATAATAGTATGCTTCCAATCTAATGCAAACTGTTATAATGTTAATTCTAGCAATCATCCTATTTGCCCCATACACAAAACACAACCGAACATATATACACACACACACACTCAATTTTGGTCATTAGTAAACACATGCACGATCTCCTGTGGTCACCCATGAGGAAGGTACCATCTAACGTGTAAGGGGGGCTTCTGCACTGGAGTGCTCTGTTAGCTCCATTCTCCTTGGAAGAGACAAGGATTCTTGGGAGATGCTAGCTCCCAGACAGTGGTTCAATTCTGTAATTCTAGCTGCTTCTGTGTCCAGTATTGCAAAAGTAGATTTGTAGTCCAACGTGAGAATCTTTCCAACTCACTTTCCAACTCTTCATTCTCCATTGGTAAGTAACTAAAGCTATGGGAGCAAAATGATTGTGTGGTGGAAGCTGCAATGTTTATTACCTTCAATACTCCTGAACTAGCATCATTTACAAATGGTATCAAATGGTATGCCATAACCCATTAATGCTGAAAGCTACTTCTATTGCCAGGGTAGAAACAGAGGAGGTAGGATAGCAGTAAATAGCCTCTGATCCTGATAAAAACCCTTGAGTTTCAGGATTCTTCAACATTTTACCTACACCTGCTGTACATCAAACTGAAAAAAAGAAAGCCTTTTTTCTTTCTTTCTTTCTTTCTTTCTTTCTTTCTTTCTTTCTTTCTTTCTTTCTTCTTTCTTTCTTTCTTTTTCTTTCTTTCTTTTTTACTATAGGAAGGTATATTACATAAAACTGAGAAGTCTCTCTAAAAATTTCAGATTTAGTTCAAATAATATTTACCAGGTTTTGGTTTCCACAAATGACTTCACATCTAGAGGCCATCCTAGACCGCATCCTTTCCCTGTGTTGTCACCTTTAATCATGGGTCAAATCTGTAGATTCCATTTCTTAAAAATGTGCTTTCTTTTTCTGCTTCCATCTGTCTCATCAGCACTTACTTAATTCCGGATTTGGTCAGCTTGCCTATTTTAATAATATTTTAATTGTTCTGTCTACTTCCATTCCTACCATTCCATTCTCCTCACACACTATTAGAGTTAACATTATAAAGATAAATATGATCATGCTTCTGTTCTGCTCAGTATTATTCAGTAGACTTATATTGAGCATAGGACAGTTAACTTCTGTGGCTCGGCTACAGTGTTCTTCCTGATTTAACCCTTGACAAAAGCTTTGCCCTTTGCCTCTGCCACCCTTTCTTCCACACACTCTTCTGTTATTTTATGATCCAGCAATTCTGAATTTCTCAGAATTTTTCTGAATATACTATGTTGTTACTTACTTTCTGTCTTAACACACTTTTTTTTCCCTCTGTTCACAATGCCTCATTGGGCCTCTTCTCATCTTTATTAGCAACACGAATTCATTACTCCAAATGTTGGTAAAGTTAATGTGAGAATTAATTAAAATAATAAGTATTGGCACTTAGCATATACTATATACTCATGGTAATGCACACAGCAATATGTAAAAATGGCAGTAATGATAACAATAATCATCTCATTTTAATATGATTATCTTATATATATCAAGAAAATCAGTGCTTTCATCAAGAACAAGTGAGCTCGGGGCGCCTGGGTGGCTCAGTCGGTTAAGCGACTGCCTTCGGCTCAGGTCATGATCCTGGAGTCCCGGGATCGAGTCCCACATTGGGCTCCCTGCTCTGCGGGGAGCCTGCTTCTCCCTCTCCCCCTCCCCCTGCTTGTGTTCCCTCTCTCGCTGTGTCTCTCTCTGTCAAATAAATAAATAAAATCTTTAAAAAAAAAAAAAAAAAAAAAAAAAGAACAAGTGAGCTAGCCTATAAAATGTCAGTGGTTGTAGATATTTCTCCAGGCCAAGGAAATTCTCTTGGATCATCCAGCTTTCCCTGAACCATTTAGTTTGTTCAAGAGGACCCTTATGGGATGCTTTTATCTAGGTTTGTTGATTGTTCATCTCTATTGATATTTCATCCTTAAAGATCACCTAAATGACCCCTTAGGTAGTTCATTCTTGGTACTTCCCTCCACAACCCAATGGGAACTTATCTATCCCATCTGCAAAGACTACCAAATTAATAAGACAGTGTGGCAAAAGTCTAAATCAGTTTCGGTATATTCTTGGTTGTGTGTGTGTTTTTTTTAAATTCCCAGGATTTTTCCTAATCATGTATGTTCTAAGTCAGTAGCTTTTTATTTTGCTCTTTAAATTTCCTTTGTGAGTCTTAGATTTTTTTTCATAGATTAGTAAGGGTATTATATACTTTCTTATTTTCAGATGCTAAATATCATATTATTTATTCTTATATGCAGATTTTTGTTTTTCCATTCATCATGTTGCATTTGCACATAAATATACATAGTGGGTGTGTGGTTTCAGATGTATCTTAACTCCAATATCTTCTCAAGCATATTAATTTTCACTGTAGTGGTTTTATAAAGAATTACAACTTAAGACATTTAAAATAATGTTTTTTTTTTTTTTATTTATACAGGTTACTCTCTGGACCTGTGGCGCCTTGGAGCCTTGAGTTTGTTGCTTTGTCTAAGTGTTAACTGCATGAATATATATGTAACTATTGTCACCAAAATTCTCAAAATGTGTCTTTATATGAAAGGTGAAGCGTATCTGGGTGGCTCAGTTGGTTAAGCAACTGCCTTCAGCTCAGGTCATGATCTCAGGGTCCTGAGATGGAGCCTCACATCGGGCTCCTCACTCAGCAGGGAGTCTGCTTCTCCCTCTCCCCTTGCCCCTCCCCCCTGCCCATGTGTGCTCTCTCTCTCTCTCAAATAAATAAATAAAATCTTAAAAAAATGAAAGGTGACCATCATATTTAATATTGAAATGTATCCTTCTTAGAGTAAAATGTTTAAAAGTGCACTTTTTTCCAGGAAATATGAGTTTGCAGTTTTCATTATTTTGTCATGCATATGCTATGAAAATTGTAATTATTCATATAACATTTTATAAATCAATTGTAACTTTAGCATCAAGGATTTAGTGAAATCCTTGATGCTAAATATATATATATTTTATATATATATATATATATAATATATATATGTATACTTTTTTTTTAAATCACAGGTTTAGGGAATTCTGAGTTGATGTATTTAATTCTAAATTTGGCCAGACCATTAGTCCTGGGTAATATCATTGCTCCTTCTTAGCAATGGTCATGAGCCCAATTAAGCCATCTTAAAACCTAAAACAAAAAACAAAAGAGAAAAGTGTAGATACGGCACAGTAGTTTCTTTGGTGAACTAGAAAAGGAAGTGCTACTGTACACTTCACGTTAATCTCTTACAGCTGATGAGTACTATGCTAAAGCCTGGAAACAAGGTATGGTGAAGAAAGAACATTTTGCCTAGGAAAAAAATGCAACCTTTTCAAACATTATATAAACTATAAAAGGGAGATGGATTACCCATTGCTTTAAAATATTGACTGACACTATAAGAAGCAAGTTGTGTAAGAAATAGCCATTTTTAATCAGTGGAAAGTAATCTAGCAATCTGCTAAAGTGATAAGCAGGAAAAGAAAATGTTGCAGTATTCCATCGTCAGAGTCAATAAAACAATTAAATGCAGTGCCATGACTCATAGCTTAGGGGGGGATGTATCATGAAAATAGCTTTTTTTTTTTATGTAAAATGTTGCCTTCTTCTTCTCTTGCAAAAATTAGCTAAATGTAAATGCTTATTTTCATCACACCTAAAGTGAGTGCCACAACCTCAAGGTAGAATGTAATAACGTGATTGAGGCTTGTTACATAAAGTGGAAAGACTTAATCACTTATGATACCTGGGCACATTGGCTCCCTTCCCCTAGCATTATCTGCGACATTTAAGTGTGTCTATAAAGACAGAGACCAGAGACAGAGACAGACAGAGATTGGTAGCAATGAACTTTCTATCACACATACACATGTGCACACACACACACAGTTCCCATACTCTGTTTCTGTTTTTGTTCTTTACAATTTTCGGATCAATGGATGGAAGTTTTAATGCCTAGAAACACAATTTTTTTTTTGAAACAAACACATACAAAACCAAATTAAAATTTGAACATTATTTTTTTTAAGTGCCAGCTACTGACAATGTAATCAGTTGTCTTCCAGAGACAACTCTATGTCAAGACCAAAAGCCAAGCAACCACATTGACAAAAGACAATGTAAGCTTGAAGTCATCTTGTATCTGTCAATTCTGTTTTGTTTGGTGGAGCACAGACCATATATTTGCAACCCGCTAGACTCAAATCTGTGAGCCTCACTATACTCCCTGAAATTTTAAGGACATTCTTGATATTAAAATGAGAAAAAAATAAGTGCAGATATTTTCTCAGTAACAGTTTTATAATTTCCCTCTAAAAACCATTATATCAATACCAAGAACAACAGCGATTAATGAAAATGTTCTTTGAAATAAATATCTTTTCATTAGCACAACAAAATGCATAATATTTCTAATTAGAAAAGATTTACCAAAATGGAAGATTAATTGTCTCAAATAAAATTAAGTAAAAATGTTTAATTAATTGATTCCTTCAATTCATCAAGATTCTCTCAACTAACACAAAATGGAAGTTTTGTATAATGTTAAAAAGCATGTTAATTTGGATTTCTTTATCAATATGGAAAAATGTAATATACGTAAGATGTCTAATTTTTAATAGAAATGACATGATCTGCATGCATGATCAACATAAAAGAACACTTAGCCCTTTTTGCTTATAAGGAACATCGAATCCTGGGCTGTGGGTGACAGCTAATTTCCGCGTCTACTTTTGCCCTGCAGCTATTGATGCATGCTGCTCTTCAAGTATTATTGGAAAAAAATTAGGCATACGCATGAAAAGAACAAAAAACAAAGCTATCCATTTTAGGCTAATTAAAACAAACTAGTTGAAAATGCATTCCTGCTATTGAAGAAAAAAGAACATAATGGTGACCTAACCATTTTGTACGAAAAACAGACTTCACACACACAACCAAAAATGTGTTATAAAGTACAGATGTTCCCTTAGATTAGAAAAATAAAGTTTGCTTTTAGCATATGTAAGCATACCATATGGAATTCATTTTCATCACTTCGATGCTTTTAAAAAATCTTGAACAAATACTTTGGAAGTTTGATATGGAGATGTAGAAATCTCTAATGTATGTTTTTATTCTTTAGTATTAAAAGAGTTCAAGGCAATAATTTAGGAACTTAATACTGAATGGCATAGTTAGAAACTATATAAATATAAAATTTCCCCACTTTTTTTTTCATGGATATATGTCTTTTTACTATTCTTTTTTTTCCCATATAAAGTCTCCTGTGTATATAAATTAACTTCCACATTTTAGTTAATACATTCTTTTCCTTGACTATTTTTAGTGCATTCCCATAACTTTGAAATCTCTTCTCTGAGAATCCCTGCAGCCTGCTATCCATCTTCTCTCCCATTTTCATGACAACTGCATCTTTATTTTTACACTGTGTAATCTATATTGTTGTTTTCCTTCAAATACATGTTAGAAAAATGTATAAACCAAATACTAACATGTAAATAAAAAAATTTTAATGTGCTAATATTTACTTTTTCTTACTTTTCTATTTTTCTTATGTTTTCTGTAACAGTACAGTTAAAAGCATATCTTTATTGTTTCATTCATTAAAATTGTCTCGTTTATTTATACATTAGCATATGTAATTAAAACCTTTCCATTCCATTGAATTTCACTTTTTAATAATGATTAAATTCTTTTCAACTGGTTACTTTTCCCTCGCCACCCTCCCCTACAAGCCTCTATTATGTCACATCTTTTTCATGAAGGATGAGGAGTTTTTCCAGCTTTTCACATAATGAAAAGAGATTCACAATATTGGTAGAAATAGGCTTCATTCTAAGTTGCATTGATAGAGAAAACCACCTCTTTCTATGTTTTTATTTCCTCCAAGTGTCTTCTGTGTTATAAGAGTATGTTGAGTCCTTGGACCTGGCTGACTGGATCAAAATTTTGAAACTTCCTTTGCATAAAAATAATCTGGTTAGCTTCTTTAAAAATGCAAAATTTTAGATCTACTCCCTGAAGACTCTGATTCAGTAGAGGTGAATGGGATCTGTATTTTTAGAGTACATATGTGATTACAAGGGATGTCACTAGAACGACACTTTGACAAACACTGAAATAGATAGAAGGATGCACTGTCAAGCTTATATTTTCATATAGATAGTATTCTTTATACCCGAGTTCCCAAATAATGTTTCCTCTTTTCTTAGCTTTTCTTCTTGTGTACATCCAGCATAGGTAGTATCATTGAATCATAAGACAATGGCCCCAAAAGGTAAGCCAATATATACTTTTTGTTCTGCTCATGTAGATGATACAAAGAATATTTACAAATACATCGATTTGCATGCCGGTATAGAAGTAACATATTCCCTTCTAATTTTACAATGATATACTTTTTTTATAGATGCAGGCTGGTGTTATGGAAATTACACTAAAACTTAAGATTTGGTGTTTAATTTCCAGATATTTAAGTTTTGTTAGTGGATTTATTCTTATCAATGATTCCCAACTGAGCTGTGAAGGAATTGTCACTCTTATTTATAAAAATAAACACACTCTCAAATATTTAACATCGGAAATACGTTGTCCATACAGAAGAAAGGTCAATTTCCCTGTCAGCTTTAGCTTTTTTCCCTTGGAAATTCATCTTCTCCTTGGGATTTTCTGGCTTGGACTACTGTGATCACCAGAGACTAAACCGCATGGATTCTCAGCTGCTTCTCTCAAGAAGCTGGTTAAGCACAGAATTTATAAAAGGTGAAATATAAAGCAAACAAATAGCACAAATAACCCAGAGTACAATTTGCATTATTGCTGATGCAAACAATGGTTGAATATAAATCTTTCTCATGGGTTGCAATCTAGGACAGGTTGGCCTGAAACAGTTCTAGTTTATACCAATGTGATTATTAATGGTTCTTCCTTTCAATCTCAAGTGTCCATTTTAGGATGATCGATTACATGGTTTCTCTACCTATGTACATCTTTGAATCCACCTCCTGTTTTATATGTCCCAGTAGATTCTCATTGTGTATCTGGCAGTTGGCCACTATGTAGAAGAACCGATTTTATTTTCATGGTTTATGAAATATAGACCTTTATAGAGTTATACTCCCTTTGAAATCAAGACTAAGAGAACAATTTAGACTGGGTGACAGTGCTATTATCTTGCCCATTCAGGTTCAGTTTCTCTTATATAATAAATAGGAATTTGGTGAATGACTTCAGAAAGTGACTTGGTTTGTTAGTTAACCAGTAGAAAATGAATACCCTGTTTATACAATAAACAAAATATCTACATAAAATAAGGCTAAAGTGGCTGAAGCATAATGGCCAGTTAGGGAGGAAAAGGAGGGAATTTGAGAGTGAGGAGCCAGATACGGTAGGCTTTTTATGGCTAGTAAGGAGTTGGACTTAGGGAAATAATATATCTCGTAAATTAGGCTATAAAGGATGGTTGATGCTTAAACTCGTGTGGTAGTAATGAAAATAAGAAGTAAGTGGGCTCTATTTTGAAGATAGTGTTATTGAGGTTTGTGGAAGAGTGGATAGAGGAAAAGCGTGGAAAAACTAAATCAACAGGACTTCCTATGAGACAGTAGGTTTGGGATGGAAGAGAAATCAGAAGTTCTCTTTTGATCTCATTGGTTTTCATATACCTGTTAGAGATCGTACAGAAAGAATGTCAAAAAACATAGTCCAATATATGGATCAGGTGTTCTGGAGATAGGTTAGGACTAAGAGATAAAGACTTGGATGTCATTGGCGTATCAATGATTATGTTTTTTTTTTTAATTTATTTTTTATTCTTATGTTAATCCCCATACATTACATCATTAGTTTTAGATGAAGTGTTCCATGATTCATTGTTTGTGCATAACACCCAGTGCTCCATGCAGAATGTGCCCTCCTCAATACCCACCACCAGGCTAACCCATCCTCCCACCCCCCTCCCCTCTAGAACCCTCAGTTTGTTTTTCAGAGTCCATCGTCTCTCATGGTTCGTCTACCCCTCCGATTTCCCCCGCTTCATTCTTCCCCTCCCGCTACCTTCTTCTTTTTTTTTTTCTTAACATATATTGCATTATTTGTTTCAGAGGTACAGATCTGAGATTCAACAGTCTTGCACAATTCACAGCACTTACCAGAGCACATACCCTCCCCAGTGTCTATCACCCAGTCACCCCATCCCTCCCACCCCACCCCCACTCCAGCAACCCTCAGTTTGTTTCCTGCAATTAAGAATTCCTCATATCAGTGAGATCATATGATACATGTCTTTCTCTGTTTGACTTATTTCGCTCAACATAATACCCTCCAGTTCCATCCACGTCGTTGCAAATGGCAAGATCTCATTCCTTTTGATGGCTGCATAATATTCCATTGTATATATATACCTCATCTTCTTTATCCATTCATCTGTCGATGGACATCTTGGCTCTTTCCACAGTTTGGCTATGTGGACATTGCTGCTATAAACATCGGGGTGCACGTACCCCTTCGGATCCCTACTTTTGTATCTTTGGGGTAAATACCCAGTAGTGCAATTGCTGGATCATATGGTAGCTCTATTTTCAACTTTTTGAGGAACCTCCATACAGTTTTCCAGAGTGGCTGCACCAGCTTGCATTCCCACCAACAGTGTAGGAGGGTTCCCCTTTCTCCGCATCCCCGCCAACATCTGTCGTTTCCTGACTTGTTAATTTTAGCCATTCTGACTGGTGTGAGGTGGTATCTCATTGAGGTTTTGATTTGGATTTCCCTGATGCCGGGTGATATTGAGCACTTTTTCATGTGTCTGACTCCAAATGGTTGAAAGACCTCAATGTGAGACAGGAGTCCATCAAAATCCTAAAGGAGAACACAGGCAGCAACCTCTTTGACCTCAGCAGAAGCAACTTCTTCCTAGAAACATCACCAAAGGCAAGGGAAGCAAGGGCAAAAATGAACTATTGGGACTTCATCAAGATAAAAAGCTTTTGCAAAGCAAAGGAAACAGTCAACAAAACCAAAAGACAACCAACAGCATGGGAGAAGATATTTGCAAATGACATATCAGATAAAGGGCTAGTATCCAAAATCTATAAAGAACTCATCAAACTCAACACCCAAAGAACAAAGAATCCAATCAAGAAATGGGCAGAAGACATCAACAGACATTTTTCCAAAGAAGACATCCAAATGGTCAATGATTATGTTTTGACTCTGTTCCAGGGTTGGATATACCACTCAGTCATCAAACTTTGTGCAGAGAGCCCATAACTCTGATATGTTGTTTTCCTATTCCCTATTTCTTTAAACACATCTATCTTATGGTCCACCACAGTGAGCTGCTCTTTTTCCTAATAAATAGAACAAAAAGAAATATACTGTCAAATAATAAAGATGTATATGTTAATTACTTTAAGTAAACAGTCTTTAAACTAAACTCCCTTTGAATAGACTGACTGGATCACCAAACATTCTTTGCTCCCTCTTTGTGCATATCGACTCATGGTCTAGGCATGCTTCATGTTTGCAACACGTTAGCCACTTTCTTGTTTGCCTGGGCAACCTGAAACTTAATGCTTACTAAAAATTGGTTATACATTTTTTAATATTTCTTATGACAATTTTAGCAGTTATCTATGATATAATTTAATTTGAATACCAAACAGACTAATGCTACATAAATGTGAAATTAGAGTGGGATGTTTGAAACCTAAGTTGAATGGCTTGAAATAATTCAATATAAGTTATTGACGCAAAAATTATTACTGTCAAATTAGATGTGAACAAAAAAACAATTAAAAAAACTGATATATCATAAAGGACTAAAATTGCTTTATATGTGTCTAAATTCTCGTTCCACTTTAAAGAGAACCCAAATGCCCATCGACTGATGAATGGATAAAGAAGTTGACATATATATATTTATATGTATATGTACATATAAATATATACATATATTGTAATATATATTACATATACATATTTATATATGTATATTTACACATTGTAATATAGATACATTACACTGTATATATGTGTGTATATATATGTGTGTGTGTGTGTGTGTGTGTATATATGTATTCCATTGTGTGTATATATACAATGGAATATTAATTGGCCATAAAAAAGAATGAATTCTTGCCATTTGCAGTGATGTGGATGGGAGCTAGTGTGCTAAGAAAAATAAGTCAGAGAAAGACAAATATCATATGATTTCATTCATATGTGGAATTTAAGAAATGAAACAGATGAACATGGGCGGAAAATAAGAGAGGAGAAAACCATAAAACAAACTTTTAACTATAGAGAACAAACTGAGGGTTAGTGGAGGGGAAGTGGGCAGGGAAATGGGTTAAATTAAGGTATTTTGGTGGGTATTAAGGAGGGCACTTGTTGTGATGAACACTGGGTGTTGTATGTAAGTGATGAAACACTAAATTCTATTCCTAAAACTAATATTACACTGTATGTAACTAACTGGAATTTAAATAAAAACTTGAAACAAAAAAAAATTTTAAAAACAAAGAAACTGATAATGCTCATAGTTAATGCATCATTGGTAGTTTACGCAAGAGTAACAGCTCAGAACTGTGTATAAGCAGAACTAGACTAAAAGATTGATCTTATATCAAAAGATTGATAAATCAATACATCTATGCATGTTTTAAATTAAAACTGTTCAATGTACATATGTGTCATTTCTGTTTTGCTGCTTTAATAGACCCTTTTTTAAGTCAAACTAACTACTGCCCTAATATCAGATAATAGAGTTTTTAATGGGAACTTCAAGAATTGTTTGGATGGTACTGCTAATCTCTAAAATTTAAAAGATTAAAAAAAACTATAAAAAATGTTATAAAGAGTAGATTTTTCACACATCCTAAAAATATATATATTGCAAATACCATTATCTATTCAGCACTGAGTATTAATCTAATTGCCCCATATTTGGTTGCATTTGTTCACACTTATTGATTCCAGGCCATTCTCTCCTACTGACTGCCAAACCCATTGGAATCCAGCAGCTATGGACATTGCTTTTGCTAAGAACACCAATTACACTTGCAATATTTATCTAACATGGTATTTATCAGTTGAGAATATGGCAATTCTCTTCTTAAAATGCTCCCTGTCTTCATTTTCAGTGACAATTCTGACTCCTGCTTCTACCTCTCCGGATGCATATTGAGGATTTTCTTCCTGCCCCTTCAATGTTAGTCATCAACAGGCTCTTACACTCTCCTGCTTCTTTTCCCTCTCCACATACTTCATTCTTCTGGTTTCAACTTCTGTCTATATGCTGGTGTGTCCTACTGCGAACAAGACTAGGTTTATGCTCAGAGTAATAAATAGCCTTGATCATCCTACTACCTACTTAACATGGTACATGGACGTCATATGGGATCTGAAACTGAAAGAAAAACATATATAAATGTATGTGCAGATGAATATGGCTATGCATAGTTAAGACACTCCTGAAGACTTCAAGAACAGAAGAGGACAGATTTTACCTGATGATTTATTTTAATGTTAGAGCTATTAAGAGAGCATGGCATTGGTGATAAGATTGAAAAGGATGTCAGTGGAGCAGAAGAGATTATGCAAACAGACTCACACATAGATAGACATTTGATTTATGGAAGAGGTAATGCTCAGATCTTCACAACAATTTGTTCTGAGCTCATTGAATACCTACGTGAGAAAAAAAAAACC
The DNA here is from genome assembly GCF_002201575.2 of Neomonachus schauinslandi. Taxonomy (NCBI): domain Eukaryota; kingdom Metazoa; phylum Chordata; class Mammalia; order Carnivora; family Phocidae; genus Neomonachus; species Neomonachus schauinslandi. Next base: position 132,795,135 of record NC_058406.1, on the reverse strand, counting down.
TTGATCTTTGCAATCTATAGATAAGAAAATAACTCCAGGTGCATTTTGGATTTGAATGTAAAAAATAAAAATAAATAAGTAAAATCCAAATAAAAGCTTCCAGAGTGAATCACAGTACTGTTACTAACTTTAAAATTAACCAAGATTTTATAAACAGAGTACGCAGTACTAATCATAAGGGAAAATAATCTTGAATTGTAAAATATTAAAATTTAGAATTTTTCTTTATCCAAGTGCAACATTAAGATTATGAAAATGCAAGCCACTGAGTGAAGAAGGTATTTAAAATACATTTATCAAACAAGCAATTGATATCCTAAGTGTACTAATAACTCCTACAAATCAATATTGTATTCACCAGCAATTCAATATTATAAACGGGCAAACCACCTGAAGAGGCATTTCACAAAAGACCAACAACATAAAAATATGCTGATTAACAATCAAAGAGATGCAAATAAACACTAGTCAATGCACAGGTCGAATGGTGGCACTTTTAAAAGTCTGAAGAAAACAAGGTTGAAGAATAGGTGAAACAATCTGTACAGTCATATTTAACTCCACACACATATATTCTAAACCTACTTTAAATCGTAGTTATAAATCAGTAGAAACATATACAACTGTGAGTCATGTATAAAAGTATTCTGACAGCAATTGTTATAATAGGCCCAAAATGAAAACACCCAAATGGCCACCAACAATAAAGGCATTAAATAAATTGTGACCTCGTCTTACAGTGAAAAACTGTATATAACAATTAAGTACATAAACCGCAAGTTGACATTACTACATGTATAAATCTCAGAAACATAATACGGAGTGAAAGAATTAAAAAAAATCTAAAGTTTTTCATATGATTCAATTTCTATAAAGTTCCAATACAGGCAATAAGAATCTGTGGTGTAAGATTTCAGGATATTGGATACTACTGGGGAATCAATGGAGCTAGATATTAGGAGAGATGGGGTCTTCTGGAATCATGGTGATGTACTAAATCTTGAAATATAAATTTATAAAACATGCAGTTTCCTGTAGGTGTGAATTATACACATAGTAGATAAAACTACCTGATACTCAGTTTAAATATCTAAACTCCACAGCTATTAAGTGGCTAACAGAGAGTTTTAACCAAAACATGTTCGAGTCCAAGTTATCCATTAATTTCAAATAATATTCTGGGAAAAATAATCCTTCATATAGTGATGTTTATAACTATATTAATTTTAAACTTTTAATATTTGCTTAAGGAAATTTGTTCAGAAACCTAAAGAAACTTGTATTTTTGTCTAAGTAACCAAAAATTATTGTTAGATCTTATAAGAATCTCTGTCATCATATGGAATTTTGAATATGAAAAGAGCTACTATGGAGAATATAATAGGCCACATTCCTAGCACTACCTGGGAACACTACCATTTCTATGAATCACTCTCAGACACAAAAGGGTTTCAAAAAAAAAAAAAAAGATTATTACCAACATAAAGAGAATGTCAAAAAGAAAGGGTAAAATGACTAAAATCATAGATTAGTGAAAGAAAATTTTCAAAAACAAGCATTTTATTGCTCTGCAACTTTCAATCAAATAGTCTACAAAATAAAATTATCTACCGGGTAATTTGATCTAATTGGAGGTCTTTTCATTCATTCAACAACAATGTATCAGGCACTGTTCTATGTGATGAGAATATAGTGGGGAATAAGACAAACAAAAATCTTCGTTCACATATAATTTAGATCTGATGTGGAGAGACTATGAATAAAAAAGATAAACCAATTATAATATATACATATACTATATTATATATTATATATGAAATCTCATATATAATGAAATTATATATATATTTATATATATATATTTATATATATATATATTTATATATATATATATATAAAGTTATGAGAAGTAGAGCAGTCCCCTGTGCAGTTTCATTTTCTGAGATTACAATTACCTGCAGTCAACCACGGTCCAAAAGTAGATGATCTTCCTTCTGACATAAGGTCAGAAGGTCAGTAGCAGCTTAATGCTATCTCATGATGCCTACGTCATTCCCCTCACGTCATCTCATCACGTAGACATTTTAACATCTCACATCATCACAAGAAGGGTGACTACAGTACAGTAAGATATTTTGAAAGGGAAAGACCACAATCACATAACTTTTATTATATTTATAATTGGTCTATTTTATTATTATGTTGTTAATCTCTTATATACTTAATTCATAAATTAAACTTTATCATAGGTATATGTATGTAGAGGAAAAAACATAGTATATATAGGGTTTGGTATGATCCATGGCTTCAGGCATCCACTGGGGGTCTTGGAATGTATCCCCTATGGGTAAGAGGAGACTACTCTATGTGTTAAGGAAAAACAAAACAAGAAAGGGTAATGTTGAGGTATTATGCTGGGGGAAGGGGAGGGTGTGAAATTTAAATAAGGTACTGAGAAAGGCATTGCCAAGGAGATATATAAATAAATAACTAAAAGAAGTGAAGAAGTGAACTATGTACAAATCTTGGGGGAAACTGTTTCAGGCAGAGGAAAATAGCCTAAAAATCCTGAGGCTGGTGCTTGGCAGTCATGTTCAACAAGCTCCCAGGGGCCAGACTGACCGGAGGGAGTGAGCAGAGAGTGGTGGGATATCAGGTCTCAGAAGAAGCTGGATGGACAGAACATGTGGAACCTGGTAGGCCCTTTGTGAGTACATCAAATATTGGGGACTTCTGATGAGAGGGATGATAGGTGCTTTTTTTTTTTTTTAATTTTAATGAGATTGTTTTGACATCTATGTGGAGAATAGACTGAAGGGTGGTGGTCATGGAATCAGGAAAACAGTAAGTAGGCAATGATAGAAATCCAAGAAAGAGACAATGCTGGTTTGGAACAGAGTGGTAGCAATGGAAGAGGTTTGAAGTAGTCAGATCACAAATACATTTTGAAAGTAAAACTCTGATGTTGTTCAAGGATAGAATGGGGAGCTGGAAAAAGCTCATTATGGTTCTTAAGATTTAGGGCTGGAACATTTGGAAGGATGATGTTTATCTACTTGAGGTGGGGAAAACAACAGAAAAGCAGGTTTTTAAGAGGTGGTTTAGACGAAGACAAGGAGTTCATTTTTGAGCTGTTCAGGTTAAGATGTCTATTTACAGTCAGCTATACAAATCTGGAGAGACTGGGGCTGGAAATAAAATTTGGGACTAATCTGCCTTAAGCAAGCTAAAAGTAAGACCATATGAAATCCACCAGAGGATAAATGTAGGGAGAAAAAAGAAGAGGAAAACTAAGAACTGAGTCCTAGAGCACAACACACAGAGAACAGAGAGGTGAGGAAGAAACAGCATGGTGAGAGTGTCCTGAATGGCCAAGTGATGAAAAAAAAATGTTTAACAAAAAAGCTAAGTAAGAAAGTGTTTCAAGAAAGAGTGGGTCATCAAGCAATTAAATGAGGACTGAGTAGTGTGGAGGTCATGAAGTCTTTGTTAAAGACAAGTGGATTGGTGGGGATGACAGTAGGAGTGGGTTCAAGAATATGAGAGGAGAGGCTTCAGAGGTAAGGACTACTGGTATCTTCAAGGTGGTCGCCTGTAAAAAAGAAGACAAAAGAGGGATAGCTGTTAAGATGGGCAAGAGGGGAATGTTTAGGAAGGAGCAATACAATAGTAGAGAGGAAAAACTGAGGGGTATAAGAAGAAAAGCTTAGATATTTGGAGGCATGATAGGTTTGAAGTGTATATGTGATACTAAAATATTGCTGCTTGTGCATTCTCATAAACAGGGACATAGAAACTCACTGAGGTTGTTGCTGACATTTACAATTTTATATCCTAGAGGTATTAGAAATAATCACTGCAAGCAAAACAAAGAATCAAGTCATGTTGGAGGTTTTGGAATATAAATGCATTGACATTATATATCAACTATAAGCTTAGTTGTTTAAATTTTTGAATAAGTATGTTTTTTATGATGTTTCAGAATCACATTTGCAATTCTCATCTCTCTCCACACTCCATGAATCTCTCCCACATGCAGAGCTTCCATTGACTTCAAAGAAAACATTTCACATGGAAGCAATAGGACTGGGTTAAGAACTGAACCCAAAGAAAATGCAGATACGGCAAATATGTTGGGAGAGATGGTTGACCATATAGTCAGTGGATATTTGCAAATGTATAGAGAATCCATTATGGAAATGTATCCTTTCATAAACAAGTTGAAATTGTTACCTCAAATTTTACAAAAATGCATCCAGGCCCTATTTATCTTTACAACAAGCCAATGTACCTGTGTCATTTTGATATAAAGCAAAAATAGAATCACATTCATTGCTTACTTGTTGAAACACATCAAGATTTTGAGACATCTAATATTTTTATAAAGAATAATTTTGCCAGATGTCTGTATATATGCACAATCAGACATGCTTAAAATATTTTGACATTTAAGCCAGTTTAATTATTTAAAGGATTTTGACTTTTTGGCCGAGGACATGTTTATTCAACAAATATGTATTCCATTATTCCATTATTATTGAACACAAGGCAATTTACCAGAGACTAAGGGAACACATAAACAGTGGGACAGAAAGGTGGTTATGAATAGAGGAGTTCTGCCATACTAAGACATGTACGTGCACATTAATGTAAATATTATGTGAAAATACATGGAAGTTTGGGATTGGGAAAAGTAAAACAGTAGCTTATAACTTTTCTTTACTGACAATGACAGGTTTCTTTCTCTAAAGAAAAATTAAAACTTGGAAAGAACTAATAGGAGTTCTATAGTTCTTATCATTAAACTCACAACAATATACACCACGAAGGTGAAATTATCTTACAAAGAAGCAATCACTTTATTTTCAACATCCATTTTATAGTTTACACTTTCAATATATAAACTTCAGGTAATTTATGTAAAAGACACATGCCACTTAGAAGGCCAAGTAATAATTTTTTTTAAAAGTTAGCTTCTTATATCTATTAACAAATTGACTGTCAGATTTAAGAATAAAATGAAATTGTTTATGTACTCTATAATTTATTCCTCTCTTCCCCTTTCCCGCTCCCTCTGACTCTCTCTCGTACCTTAGCTCTGTTGACTTGACTGCCAAGGTAATTTTTAAAAAATTAAACCATAGTACCATGGCTTCATACCAAAAATATATTGCTGTGCATTCAATTGCAATATTCCTCCTGAGGCCAAAACATTATTTTCACAAAGAATAATGCTATGCAAAATAACAGGAAACATACTGTGAATAATGTCTTACATATGAAACACTTGGTGCTGTTACCAAAACATTGGTTTTTTGTATGCAAATCTAAATAGCCATAAAGAAATGACAGCTTAACAGTTTAGGATATATTAAGTATATTTCAGTTTTGAGCACTTTAGCAATTGTTAGGGTTAATTTTCCTTGAGAAAAAAATTTCATGGTTAAACTTATAGGAAAATTAGAAAAGCTCATGGATTATAATTTTACCCAGAGTCAAAAATATTAAAAGGTGAACATCACTACACACATAAATTCTGATGTTCACTATTAAGTAGCATAAGGTCATTTATCTTAAAGTCAGCAAATTTCTCAAGATAAGGTTATAATATATAATGAGGTCATAGGCAAAATATTCCATAAGGGTGTGGAAAATGGTCTACAATATATTAATTTTTTTGCAATGATTTTCTTTGCTTGTTTTTATGAGTTTCACCAATGTTCACTCAGTTTTAATGTCTGTGCAGAAAAGAAAGAAATGACTAACTTTCCAAATTGTCATACTTTATTATTAAGCATTCCATAATTTTTCTTAGCTTCTCATTTTAGAAAATCAACTTATTGTGAATTTATAGCACCTTTAGTCAACTAAAAGAGTAAAAAAATTATATGCAGTTATACTTTTAGAATTCATACATATTTCTAGTAATATGAATTATGTAAAATAATAAAAATCCTGTCAAGATATTAGTAGTAATGAGTAATTCTTTTGACAATGTAGAGGAGAAAAAGCCATGTTTAAGAGCCAGTCAGGTATTCATTTCACTAAATAATATACTTCATTTATTTTCAGCATTTATATCTATAAGTTATTTTCAAAACAACACTAAATTAAACTAAACAGTAGGTAAATAAAAAAAAAAAGTACCACCTACATCTTTGACAAATACACATCCATGAAAACCTGCAGGGTCACATTAAATCTAAAATTCTAGATGTCCTGCAGGGCGCCTGAGTGGCTCAGATGGTTAAGCATCTGTCTTTGGCTCAGGTCATGATCCCAGAGTCCTGGGATGGAGTCCCACATCGGGCTCCCTGTTAGGCGGGGAGCCTGCTTCTCTCTCTGCCTCTGCCTCTCTCTCTCTGCCTCTCATGAATAAATAAATAAAACATTAAAAATATATATATTTAAAAAAATAAAATAAAATTCTAGACGTCTTGCATTATTATGCAGGAATGTGCCTATGCAGGGCGAGCTAGACTCTGGTTCCAGACCCTAGGCCCACAGTCTGCCTTTCTTTTTTTCCCACTCTGCCCTGTGAGGGACTTTACGTTCCTCCTTATGAACACCATAGTCTCTGTGTTAAAGTGCTGTCCGCAACCCCAACCCAGAAGAACAACAACCCCTTGGCCATCACCAGTCCATGGTTATACCCATAAACACCTGTGGTGGGGTGGGTGACACATGTGAGGCATTCTGCCTTCTGGAGGACAGATCTGCCAAATAGGCCCCAAAAGGACGGAAAATTCCAGGTCTGATAGACAACACCGTCCAGAAGAGGTGAGTGCACCATGGACTTCTGGCCCTTTGAAGTGGGGTATGACCAGAAGAAGGTCAAAACAGAGGCGGTCTCAAGCACAGAACTCAGAGTATTTGCCCTGTCTGTTCAGTTCTAAGCAAAAATGTTCACTGAATTTGAAAAACACATCAATATAGACGAAAGAGAGGAAGGGAGAGGAAGAGTTATAAGAATCAAATTGAGTAGAGAATTGATCTTATAGGGCCTCAAAAACAGTGGTCAGGAGTTTAAGTGTTGTCTTTAGTAGCTGAGAAACCATTGGAGGGGTTTTTGTTGTTCTATTTTGCTTTAATTTTATTAAGTCTTTATTTTTTTAGAGCAGTGTAAGGTTCATAGCAAAATTGAGAAGAACATACAGAGATTTCCCCTGTACTCCCTACCCCCCACGTACTGGTCTTCCTTGACTTACGATGGGTTATGTACAAAAAAACCCTATCATAAATTGGCAAATTGTACATTGAAAATGCATCCTTTAAATTTTTTTAAAAATATTTTATTTATTTATTTAAGAGAGAGAGGGAGAGCATGAGCAGGGAGGAGGAGCAGAAGCAGGTTTCCCATTGAGCAGGGAGTCAGGATCCCAGGACCCTGGGATCATGACCTGAGCCAAAGGCAGCTGCTTAACCAACTGAACCACCCAGGTGCCTCTGAAAATGCATTTAATACACCTAACTTACCCAACATCATAGCTTAGCCTAGCCTGCCTTAAATGTGCTCAGAACACTTACATTAGCCTAAAGTTGGGCAAAGTCATCTAACACAAAGACTATTTTATAATAAAATGCTGAATATCTCATGTAACTTATTGAAGACTGTACTGGGTATAGAATGGTCGTAAATGTATCAGTAGTTCACCGTTGTGATCACGTGGCTGGCTGGGAGCCTTGGCTGGCTGCCGCTGTCCAGCATCATGAGAGATCATACTGCTTAGCCTGGGAAAAGATCCAAACTCAAAATTCGAAGTATGGTTTCTAGTAAATGTGTATCACTTTCTTACCATTGTAAAATCAAAAAATCATCTAAGTCGAGGACCATCCTATACATAGCCTCCCCATTATCAACATTCCTCACCAAATTGGTACATTTGTCACAATTGAACTTACATTGACCCATCATAATCGCCCAAACTCCATAGTTTATATCAGGGTTCACACTTGGTGTACATTCTATGGAATTGAGTAAATGTATAATGACATGTGTCCATCATTATGGTATCCCACAGAGTATTTTCACTGCCTTGGAAATCCTTTGTGTCTCACCTATTCATATCTCCTCTGTCCCCAACACTTGAAAACCACTGATTTTTTACTAACTCCATAGATTTGCCTTTTCCAGAATGTCATATACTTGAATCATAGAGTATATACTCTTTTAAGATCAGCTACTTCCACTTAATAATGTACATTTAAGGTTTCTTCATGTTTTTTCATGGCTTGATTTTATTTATTTATTTGAGAGAGAGAGAATGAGAGGGAGGAGGGTAGGAGGGAGAAGCAGACTCCCTGCCGAGCAGGGAGCCCGATGCGGGACTCAATCCTGGGACTCCAGGATCATGACCTGAGCCGAAGGCAGTCGCTTAACCAACTGAGCCACCCAGGCGCCCATTGCCTATTGTAGTTTTAATTGAGCATTTTATATTATTCCTTCTTTTCTCCTTTTATAACATATTGGTGTTTATCAGAATATCAATTATACTTCTTTTTTTACTTTTTTGGGGAATGCTCTAGAGTTTGCAAAATGTCAGCTAATCCAAATTCATTTTTCATACTTTATAATAACAAAATAATCTCAATTCCTTTCCTGTTCCTTTTATTTTTTTATTTTTGTTTTTATTTTTTAAAAGATTTTATTTATTTATTTGAGAGAGAGAGACAGAGAGAGAGCACATGAGCAGGCACAGAGGGAGAGAGAGAAGCAGACCCCAGCTGAGCAGGGAGCCTGACCCTGAGATCATGACCTGAGCTGAAGGCAGACACTTAACCAACTGAGCCACCCAGGTTCCCCCTCCTATTCCTTTTATTATTGCTGTCATTTACTTCACTTTTAAATAAGCATTCATAAGCATATGTATATAGATAGATAGATAGGTAGATCGACAAGCATATACAACTAAATGCATCATTAGTACTGTTTTGAATAAACTATTATTTGCTAGATAAATGAAGAATAAGAAAAATTAAAAAACTATTTTACTTTCACTGATTCCTTCTTCACTGCTCTTTTTATTTTATGTAAATCTGAATTTTTGACCTATATAATTTTTCTTCTCTCTAAAAAACTTTTTTTAACATTTTTGCAAGGTAGGTCTCCTGGCAGCAAATTCCCTCAAATTTTGTATGCTTGATAAAGTCTATTTCTCTTTCAATTTCGAAGGATAATTTTGTAAGTATAGAATTCTAGGTTGGTGTTTGTTTTTTCTCAACACTTTCAAATTTTTTAAAAATATTTTATTTATTTATTTGTCAGAGAGGGAGAGAATGCATGAGCATAAGCAGGGGGAGTGGCAGGCAGAAGGAGAAGCAGGCTCCCTGCTGAGCAAGGAGCCCGATATGGGACTCGATTCCAGGACCCTGGGATCATGACCTGAGCTGAAGGCAGACATTTAACTGACTGAACCACCCAGGTGTCCCAACACTTTAAATATTTCACTCCATTTTCTTCTTGCTAGCCTGGTTTTTGAGGAGCAGTTGGATATAATTCATATCTTTTCTCCTCTATAGGTAGATGTTTTTTGCCTTTGACGCCTTTCAGGATGTTTTCTTTGTATTTGTAGTTTATTTATTTATTTATTTTTTTAGATTTTATTTATTTGAGGGAGAGAGACAGAGATCGTGAGAGAGAGAGAGAGCACAAGTGGGGAGAAGAGGGAGAAGCAGACTCCCCACCGAGCAGGGACCCCGATGTGGGACTCGATGCCAGGACCCTGGGATCATGACCTGAGCCGAAGGCAGACGCTTAACCGACTGAGCCACCCAGGTGCCCTGTATTTGTAGTTTAAAAATAATAAGCCTAGGTGTAGTGTTTTCTGTTTGTTTGTTTTGGCACTTATCCTGTTTGTTGTTCACCTAGCTTCCTGGGTCTGTGAACTGGTGTCTGTCACTAATTTACAGAAATTCTCAGTTGTTATTGTTTCAAATATTTCTTCTGTTTCTTTTTTTCTCCTTCTGATATTCCCATTATATATATTACATCTTTTGTATTTGTTGCACAGTTCTTGTATATTGTCTTTTTCCTCTTTTATTCTTTTGCTTCGGTTTTCTTTTTCTTTCTTTTTTGCTTTTTTTTGTTTTGTTTTTATTTTTTATTATTATGTTATGTTAATCACCATACATTACATCATTAGGTTTTGATGTAGTGTTCCATGATTCATTGTTTGCTTATAACACCCTGTGCTCCATGTAGAACATGCCCTCTTTAATACCCATCACCGGGCTAACCCATCCCCCCAGCCCCCTCCCCTCTAGAACACTCAGTTTGTTTTTCAGAGTCCATAGTCTCTCATTGTTCATCTCCCCCTCCGATTTTCCCCCCTTTGTTTTACTCTTCCTACTATCTTCTTCTTCTTTTTTTTAATATATAATGTATTATTTGTTTCAGAGGTACAGATCTGTGATTTCAACAGTCTTGCACAATTCACAGCGCTCACCATAGCACATACCCTCCCCAATGTCTATCACCCAGCCACCCCATCCCTCCCACCCCCCACCACTCCAGCAACCTTCAGTATGTTTCCTGAGAGTAAGAATTCCTCATATCAGTGAGGTCATATGATACATGTCTTTCTCTGATTGACTTATTTCACTCAGCATTTGCTTCAGTTTTCAGTGATTCTATTGATATGTCATCTAGTTCTGAGATTCTCTCTTCAGTTGTGTCCAGTCTACTAATATATCTATCAAAGTCATTATTTCTGTTACATGTTTTTGTTTTTAGTATTGCTATTCTGTTCTCTCTTAGGATTTCTTTTTGCTTACATTGCTTATCTTGTCTTGTATGCTGTCTACTTTATTCTCTAGAATCCTCGGTGTATTAATCATAATTGTTTTAAATTTCTCATATGATAATTTCAATATCCCTCCATGTCTGTTTCTGATGTTTGTTCTGTCTCTTCAACTTATATTTTTTTCTTTTTGGCATACCCTATAATTTTCTTTAAAAGTGGACATCAAGACTGGATAAAATTAACTGCTATAAACAGGCCTTAGTAATGTGGAGGTCAAGTTTGGGGGAAGGGGAAGGTCAAGTTTGGGGAGAGGGGAGCCATTCTATGGTTCTACTATTAGGTTTCAGTCTTTTAGGAAGCCTATGCCTCTGGACTGTGAACTTCAAAAGAGTTTCTCTCTCTCTCTCTTTTTTTCCCCTCTCCCTAAAGGTGAAACACGATGGCTCCAACTAGCTAAAGTTGGTATTTTCCTTCTCTCAGGTCAGTTAACCTCTGATAAAATCAAATCAATTTAGGTTTGGTTAATTAGCTTCCCTTCAAGGCAGGTCTTATTAAGAAGAGAGTTCTACTGTGTGTTTCAAAATGGTTCTTTCCCTCTTCTTTAAAAACACAAAGGGATTTAACTTCAATATTTACTGTGGGAGCCTGGTTGAGCTCCTAGAGGTAAATTTCACAATATTGGGCAGAGGGTCCTCATGGTTGGGTCCCCATAGGGTTTCTCACATTCAGAGTTGTCCACTTTGAGACTCTAGTAATTTGTTAGTAATAGTTTGGATTACCTTACACTAGCATTGGTTTGCACAGTGGTTTCTGCTTGTGAGTCTCTTTTTAGGTAAGCTGTGATAACTTGTAGTCACCTTTCTCTCCACTTGGGGGATGGTGGTTTGTCCTGTGTCCTCCTTTCTTTTATGGATTCAAGAAGAGTTGGTTTTTCAGTCTGCTCAGCCTGTACTTGTTCTTAGAATGCAGTTGTGATTTTCAAGCTCCTTACATGTAGAACCAGAAACCATTGGAGAATTTTGAAGAGAGAAGAGACATGCTCTCTTTTTATGATCTAAAAGATCTGACTGCAAGGGTCCCTGGGTGGCTCAGTGGTTAACATCCAACTCTTGGTTTTGGCTCAGGTCATGATCTCATTGTTTTGAGATGGAGCCCTACATTGGGCTCCCTGCTCAGTGGGGAGTCTTCCTGAAGATTTTCTCCCTCTGCACCACCACCTACACACTCTCTTTCTCTCTATCTCAAATAAATAAATAAATCTTTTTAAAAAATTTTAAAAAATTAAAGATCTCACTGCTTTTTGAGAATATCTAGTTGGCCACTATAACAAAGACGGGGAGACCAGTAAAAAGACTACTACCTCACTAAGGAAAAATAATGTAGCTTGGACAAGAATTAACCAGTATAAGTGGTAAGAACTGATTGCATTTTGGATCCATTTTGAAAGTAGAGATAATAGGATTTGCAGATGATATGCCCTATAAGGGAGAAAAAAACATCAGTGATGGTCATAGGTTTTTGGCTTTAGTAACTGAGCTAATAGTGATGCCATTTGCTGAAGTGGAGAAAGGGGTAGGAAGAGAAAATCATGATGTTGAAGACATGTTAAATTTGAGACTTTATTAAACATCCTAGTAGAAATACATTGAACACTTAGTTGGATATATTTGGCCAAAGCTCAGGGGAGAAGTGGGAGAAAATATGAAAATTACCAAATGAAGGTGGAGAAGGCATAGGTGGAGGTAGAATAAAATCCAAGTAAATATAATGTTCTAGAAGTCATGCAAAAAAGAGTTTTGAGGCAGAAAATGTGATAAATTTCATCAATTGCTTCTGCAGAGTGGAGTAAAATGAATACTGAGACTTAAATATTGGATTTGGCAAGACAGACGTTGTTGTTGGCAACAATGACAAGAGTGGTTTCAGTGGTTGAGAAGAGAGTAGGAGGTAGAAAAGTGAGCATTTCAGCTAAAGTGATACATTAATCCATATCAACATCCATATTGTGAGTGAGTTACCATTTCCTTTCTCCCCCACAAACATTCTTTGCTTTGTGGTATCAAAACCACATGGTTGTCTTAGAGATGATTATTCCCTTGCCTGTATGTCTCCCTCTGCACATTTCTTGGAGCATGTTGCTTATGCACCAGAGACTGGAGGTTAACAAAATACAGTATTTTTACTCATATATTTCTCCTTTCCTCTTCTCTCTTCTCACCTGTCTTACCTCTCCTTACCATCCTCTTCCATTTTATTCCTCTTCCCCTTTCTTTCTTTCTTGCTTTCTTTTTTCTTTCTTTCTTCCTTCCTTCCTCCTTTCTTCCTTCCTCTCTCCTTTCTTCCTTCCTCTCTCCTTTCTTTCTTTCTTTCTTTCTTTCTTTCTTTCTTTCTTTCTTTCTTTCTTTCTTTCTTTCTTTCTTTTTCTTTTTTCTTTCATCTCTAGGATAAACACAGGTGTTAAGGGCAGTTGTATTTAACAGAATCTAAGCCATAGTCAGGGCACTATTTTTTGCACTTACAGCTACAACTTTATTATTGAACTAAACCATCATTCTATCTTCTTTGAAGATGTTTTCCTTTCTGAGAAGCATCTCATCACCCATTCTGGATGGACTCCTGCTAGATCACTTCTACACTTCTTTGTCAATGCCTGAATTTGCTTGAATGAACATTTGAAGTAGACGTTAGAAGTCTATGACTAAAACTAAAATCCATCGAACATACTCACTCTCCTAACATTTTATTATCCTTTTGATGTCCATAGGTTCATTAGTGATAGATCCTCCTTTTTTAGAACATTAGTAATTAGAGTTTCCTCTCTCTCTCTCTTTTTTTTTTTTGTTAGCCTGTTTAGAAAGTTGTCAGTTTTACTTATCTTTTCAAAGAACAAGCTTTTGTTATTTTTCCTATTGTTACCCTTTTTCGATTTCATTGATTTCTGCTCTAACTTTTAGTATTTATTTCCTTCTGCTTGCTTTAGGCTTATATTACTCTCCTTATTCTAGTTTCCTAAGATAGAAGCTTAAGTTTTGGTTTTAGATGATTTAATCTTTACTAATATATGTATTTAATGCTTTAAATTCCCTTCTAAGCACTGCTTTTACTGCATTCCATAAATTTTAATCTTGCATTTTAATTTTTATTTAATTCAATATAATTTTTAACTTTTCTTAAGACATCTTTGATTTGGGGCACCTGGGTAGCTCAGTTAAGTGTCTGCCTTCATCTCAGGTCATGATCTCAGGGTCCTGGGATTGAGTCCTACCTCGGCCTCCCTGCTCAGTGAGAAGCCTGCTTCTTCCTCTCCCTCCACAGCTCCCCTTGCTTGTGCTCTCTCACTCTCTCTATCTGTCAAATAAATAAATAAAATCTTAAAAAAAAAGAATGCTTTTAAAAAAAAAAAGACTTCTTTGATTCATGAATATTTAAAATTGTGGTGTTTGATTTCCAAATCTTTGCTTTATTGATTTGTAGTTTCATTACATTGTGGTTTAAGAACATACTTTATATGATTTCTATTCTTTTAAATTTGTTCAGGTGTGTTTTATATCCAAGATGATCTATCTTGGTAATGACACCATATGAGCTTAAGAAGAATATGCATTCTACGAATGCTAGATGGAGTATTTTGTAAAGGTCAATTAGATCAAGTAAATTGCATTGTCAAAAAACAGTATACTTACTGATAGTCTGCTTACTTGATCTATAATTACTGAAAGGGAGTGTTGAAGTCTCAAACTATAATAATGGATTTGTTTCTCTTTAGTTTTAGCAGTTTTTGGATCATATTTTGACACCCAATAGTTAAGTGCGAACACATTTAGGAGTGTCATATTTTGGAGGATTGACCTCTTTATCATTTAGGTAAAGTATTAACTTATCCCTGATAATTTCTTTTTTCTGCAGTCTGTCCTAAATTAATACGGCTACTCCAGCTTTTTTTTTTTTTTTGTAAGATCTTATTTATTTATTTGACAGAGAGAGACACAGGGAGAGAGGGAACACAAGCAGGGAGAGTGGGAAAGGGAGAAGCAGGCTTCCCCCTGAGCAGGGAGCCTGATGTGGGGCTCGATCCCAGGACCCTGGGATCATGACCAGAGCTGAAGGCAGACATTTAATGACTGAGACACCCAGACACCCTCCAGATTTTTTTCATTAGTTTTAGCATGATCTTTATCCATCCTTTACTTTTAATCTATCAGTTCTTAAAGTAGATTTCTTAAGACTATATGTTTTGTTTTATTTCTGTTCTTTTTGTAGATTCTTTTTTATCTATTTTATGTCTTAATATTTTTAAATTATCATGGATAATACATATTTAAAGTGATTATTGATAAGTTGGATTAATATCAACCAGGTTTGCAACTATTTACTTTTCATTGTGGTATTTTTTGTTTCCTTTTTTCCTTCTTTTGTGTGTTTTTTTTTTTTTGCAAAGATTTTATTTATTTATTTGAGAGAGAGAGAATGAGAGAGAACACATGAGAGGGGGGAGGGTCAGAGGGAGAAGCAGACTCCCTGCCAAGCAGGGAGCCCGATGTGGGACTCGATCCAGTGACTCCAGGATCATGACCTGAGCTGAAGGCAGTCGCTTAACCAACTGAGCCACCCAGGCGCCCTTCTTTTGTGTTTTTAATTGATCAATTTACATGGCTACTTTTTATCTTCTTTCCTACTATAGCAAATATATTTTAGTGTTTGCTTTAGAGTTTCCATATACATTTTTAAGTACTATAAGTCCTTCTCCAGGTTATAGTATACCTCCTCACGTGTAGTGTAGGGACCTTATAATAGAGTATTCACAATTACTTTCTTCCATCCTTATGACATTGCTGTTATTCATTTCACTTATCCATATGCTGTATTTTAGACCAATTAAGAAGAAATAAATTTTAGTTTAGTTTTATTTATTTTTTTCCAACACTATTTCTTTCTTTATGTAGATCTGAGTTTTTGAACTACTTTATTTTCTTTCTCCCTGAAGAACTCCTTTTTACATTTCTTGCAAGGCAGGTCTATTGTTAACAAAGTTCCTGTTTTGTGTGAAAAAACCTTTATTTCTCCTTTACTTTTAAAGGATTATTTCATTTAATCCTTTCACTTAAAGAAATCTAGGTTTTCTTTTTTAACACATTAACTATTTCAGTTTGCTCTATTCTTGCTCTCATATCTACTGATGAGAAGTCTGCCATAATTCCTATTCTTTTTCCTCTATATGCTAACATTCCCTCCCTACCCCAGATTATTTCAAGATTTTCTTTTTGTCTTTGGATTTCTGAAGATTGGATATATATGCCAAACATAATTATTTTGGATATTTACCCTGATTTGTGTTTTTTTAGTTTCCTGAATCTGTGGGTTTCTTTCTTTCTTTTTTTTTTAAAGATTTATTTATTTATTTGAGAGAGCGAGAATGAGAGAGAGAGAGAGTACATGAGAGTGGGGAGGGTTAGAGGGAGAAACAGGCTCCCCGCCGAGCAGGGAGCCAGATGCAGGACTCGATCCAGGGACTCCAAGATCATGACCTGAGCCGAAGGCAGTCACCCAACCAACTGAGCCACCCAGGCGCCCCAATCTGTGGGTTTCTATCTGTGATTAATTTTGAAAAGTTCTTACACATAAATTTTATCTTTCTGAATTACTTCACTGTTGTTGGATATTTTCTTTTGTTTTTTTTTTAAATCCATTATTTTTCCATGATAACCTGACTAGGAATTGAGTTGTATTTAATTTTTACTGTAGCTGTAGGCACTAGGCTTTCATTTCCTATAGTGTTTTTGTTTTTGTCCCTGCTCTTGAGCTTGGGTTTGCTACAATATAGCAAAAAATATAAATATATTGCAAGTCTCAAAACAGAGATAAAACTGGTCAGTGCCAGAAATGAAGAGGAATTTGAACATAGAAAAGTGAGAGTGAGTTGATGCCAAAAAAATACCTGGAAATTGTGTGACCAGATATGTCCACATCTGAACTTCTAACACCTGGATAAGGCCAAAGGCAGAAACTCATGTACTACAATAGTAAGAAAATGAGCTCCTCTTACACATATGTGTCTCAAAGCTTTTTAGGTTGTAATCTATCTTTTTATACTAGAGTCCTGTTGGGGTGGTAGTTTGGTGTGGGGCGGAGGAATGATCTAGAATCTTAAAATTAAATGTCAGTGTTTCAGTGAGCCTGTGTGTGCATACATTGGCATTCACAAATATTTCTCTGGTGGTATGGCCTTCCCACTGTTCTTTCCTGAGACAGGAAGGCAAGTGTGACTGGAGTGACAGCAGGGCTAACCTAAGTAAGGTTAAAACTCTGGTATAGATTTTTTCTTGGAGAGTTCGCTTTTCTGATGGAGAATGCTCTGGTTCTGTTTCATAGTGATTAGTATTTGTTCTCAGCTAAAGCCTCTAGGAGACCTTTCTTGGGTCTTCCTTCTAAGAACTTGATGGGGTTAGTGTAGGCAAACCCCACAGGAGTGTACAGATCTCTATTAGACTCCAGCCTCCATGACTTTCTCACTCTTCTGCTAGTCCATACTCAGCCTCCACCAATTTGTCAGTTGATCTGACAAAATTAATTAAATTTAATTAAAATTAAATGCTCTTATCTGCCTATGACTCCAGTGGCTTCTGCTCCAGGTGTGTAGAACTCAGTTGTGACTCTCTGGATCCACATGTCTCTATGAATTTTGGGGTGGAAGTTTGCCCCACAACTTCAGTTTTCTGATGGATGCAAGAAAATTCCTTGCTTTTCAGTTAGTCTACTTTGTCTTATTGTAAGGATGGTAGTTATGACTTCAAAGCTCTTTACGTGTCAAAGCTGACACTGGAAGTTATCACTAACATTTTAAGTTTTGTAAAATATCAAAGTAAAAGTTATTTGGGGAGATAAAACATTGGGATGGGTTTTATTCAAAATTATTAGCCTTGGTTCTACTACCTGTGTATTTTCACTATTTTCAAGTAAGTATTATGAAAGATTGTTTATGCTTTATTAACTCCTTCTAGTCATAAGTTAAATAAATGTGACCATATCATATCATATATAAGTTGGCAGTTTTCAGCTCTCATATAGCTCAGTAGGCCATATTCTAACTCTGTATGCATAAATTAACTCTATATTGTATTCTTCAAATGGTGAAGAAGTTCAGGTACAAGGTATTAAGTAGAAAATTATGTCAAACTAAAAGTAAGTGATTATATACTGTTGCCCCAAGAAATCTTACAGAGTTGGAATTTCCTGTCTATTTGTGTAGTTTATATAATTCTTTTAACTGCAAATTCTGGTTTCTAACTGAAGTCTATTCCTGTGTTTATTTATGATATCCATTCATTAGATTTATAAAGGTTTAGCTGTTGCATAACTCTTTAGGTATGTGCACATAAAACAAATGAAAACAAATGCTTTCATTAATACAGCTGCTCTATAATATTTAGTTCAAATAATTCTATATCGGCTTCCCACAGGCAAGAGACTTGGGAAAGAAAAAGGAAGGGAGTATTAAAACACAAAAATATTCCTTCTTTTATTCAAGAAACCCAAAGTAGGAGAACTGATATTTGTGCTCTAAAAGCACATAGAGAATAAATATATGAAGACATAAATAGCATAAATGTTAACACAAATCATCACTTTTATAGTACCACCCAAACACATGCTATAGTCCTTTTGGGAGTTCCAGGGTTCTCAAAAAAGGGCATTTTTAAAGAGACAATGAACTGTACCTTTGCAAAATATGCTTCAGGTTTGTTTTAAGACATTGTGAAAATTCAGAAATTTCAATGCAAAAGGAAACCATTTTAGGTCACTAAGAGAAAAAAGTTTTTGAGAACGTATCATTTTATTCCCATTCAAGAAAGATTAAGCCAAATTCATATATTAACTGCATTGTGTCTAGCTCCTGGCCTAAGATAGGATTTTTTTTTTTTTAACTTACAACTGTCTAGCCAGGATGCATGATTAGTGGAAGACAAGGAGGAGAGGGATTGGCAGAAAGTTTGCCTATAACTCACATTCCAACATAAGAAGATAGAAATCCTGGATGGAATGTGACAAAGAAAAAGGGAAATATATTGCTGGTCTCAAAACAAAAAGATGACACTGGCAAGTGCCACAAATAAGGGGGAGCATAAACATAAAGTAATGAGAGTAAGTTGAAACCAAACAACCCATAGGTCATATATGACCAAGTATGTCTATATTTGGACTTTTAATGCTCAGACAAGGCCGAAAGTAGAATCCTATGTATCATAATAGGCTGGTCTTGAGCTCTCTACATAAAACCAGGAACTGGAAGGGAGCTATCTTATCCACAAAGTTTTTGCTC
The DNA here is from genome assembly GCF_002201575.2 of Neomonachus schauinslandi. Lineage (NCBI taxonomy): Eukaryota > Metazoa > Chordata > Mammalia > Carnivora > Phocidae > Neomonachus > Neomonachus schauinslandi. Next base: position 132,776,076 of record NC_058406.1, on the reverse strand, counting down.
ACTATAATAGTTACTAGGGCTGCCATAACAAATTATCATAAAATTGATGGCTTAAAACAATACATATTTATTCTCTAATAGTTAAAAAGCCTAGAAGTCCAAAATAAAGATGTCAGCAGGGCCCTAACCCATCCAAAATCTCTAGTAAAAGACCCTCTCTGTCTTCTTCCTTGCTTCTGGACACTCCTGGTAATCCTCACATGTCTGGGCTTGTGGCTCCATCTCTAATCAGTACATCCACCTTCACAGGACCTCCCCTTAACTTTGCATTCTCTGCTTTTCTCATAAGGATATCAGTCATTGGATTTAAGATCTACCCTAATTACATCTGCAAAAACTTTAGTTCCAAATAAAGTCACATTCCAAGGTTCTAAATTCTTGAGGGACAGTATTTAACCCATAGTACTCATGATGTCATGAATGTGGCATTAAAGTGGGGCACTCACCCTGGCTAGGGTTTCACATAGAGTTAGCAATGCGAAATTATAAAGTCTGTCAAGTCTACCCTGGTACCTAGATTTACATCACCTTATAGTGTAGAACATCGATTCTAGATAGTTACATAAAGTATTATCCAGGTTAAAAAACCCATAGCAACTTGTCAATATAAGAAAATTTCCCCCCCCCCAAAAAAGAAAGTTTTCCACAATTCTTGGCCCATAAATGATCCCCAAATAATTTGAATTTGTTCTATTGATCATCTCTAAAGCTTTACAAGATGCTAGATCAACTTAATTTGTCTTTACATATTTCATTATTAACTTCTTATGTCTAATTGTGTATAGAAGACAAAGGGTATGAATGGTGGACAAGAAGTGAATTTATTTTGATTCAAAATCTACTTTTGACAATAATCAGCTAATTGACCTCATGGAACCTGTTTCCTCACCAATAGATTGAGGATTACCACAAATCTTCTGCTTACAATGCAGATTATTGTGAGGACAACATTAAACAGTGAATTTGAAAGCATGTTGAAAACTGGAAGATACTATGCAGATAAATGCAAGGGATTAAGGGCTTCGGAAAATGTCTGTCATGTGTACAGAATAAGTCTGTGTAGCCAATGTTTGAAAGTTAATAGAGCCAAAAATGATTGAAGTCTCAGTAGGAAAATCCTAAAAGTGGCCAAAGATTTTCTTAAAAGAACAGAAAATTTTAATCAAGTTCTTCTACCTAAATTGCATGATTTTAAATGGTGAAAGTGAAATTAGAAAAATTAATTTAAAAAGCCAAGCATGTTCTTCATAAGGTGAGCAAAATAGGTTCAACTACCACTAAGCTTCAGACTACGCTAAAAGATTTTATGTCCAGGTTTATCCTTAGGTTTGAGGCTAAGTCTGAAATGACGTTCCTCTGCTGACTTCCTAGGTAGATTCACTGACATGTCCTGTAGGTCACACTTAGCAAAAGACAACATTAAGATCCTAACAGTAAAGAAAAAGGCTGCTCCTGAGCTCAGTTTGCAGAGTTTGCTCTGGGCAGCAAAGCATTGCCCACTGTGACCCACGCACTATAATAGCACTATTAGAATCTTATTTTTCTTACTGACGTTAAAAAGCAAATTAGGAGATTTCTCCTGTGCAGTGCAACCTTATTTTGCTGTTAATACTATCTTGGCTGCAAAGGGCTATAGAAGTCTAATAAGTGAAAGGAGTGGCTTTCTAATACTGGAAAAATCCTATGCTAATTTTATTTCCACAATGCTGAGGCCAAATCAACCAGAGACTGACTTTTACTACCAGGACTGTAGCTCTCGGTTCCTGGTTAAGGCAGACTACCAATTCCTTATTCATTCTCTCCAATATAGGGTAGATCCAACAGAAAGCCTTTCAAAAACAATTGGAATAAAATATATCTTTTGTTGCATCTTTCTTACATCTTAATGCAGTAAATGACACAAACTTTAACATATAAAAACACATGTATACTGGTGCTCACAATTCTTCTGTCCAGCCTGTAATTCATCAGGCAAGATTGCCTCCTCTATTGTGTACACATTAGTGAAATTAAGTACGCTGGACTAATTCACTTCAGGAAACTTCTATGGTGTCATATTGTTGGAACACTTAACAGCTCCATCACTGATCCAAAGTAAAAAGGCAAATTCCCAACAGAAAACATTTCCAACTCAGGTCCCTTTTACTAACTTCCAATCTAGATCTTCTCTGGTCTGCTTTCCCCATTTTTCATCCCATTGCTTTATATTTTTCCATATTCCAAACTCCTCCCTACGGACAAATCTACTTGGCTTTGATGTTGAATCACTCTGGAATTTATCTCCTATATCTTCCTCCTCTTGTTCCTGAATTTTACACAGAAGATTAGTCCCACACAATCCAGAAAACAAGCCTGAGTACCAGGAAGGAACGCTAAAGCTGAACTGGAAACTCCCATTCCTTTTCTTCTGATAAGAAAATTGCTATGTGCCAGGCAAGTAACAGGCTTAAAGATCAAAGTGTTGGAAAGATAATTTTGGCTTTCAAAGGCTTTCAGCAATGGGCAGGTGATCGCAGGACATATCTGATAATATACAACTCTAACACAGGACAGGAAGTGATATAGGTAGTGTTTTCTGAGATCTATGAGAAGAAAGATGATAAAATACTAATTTTGTTCAGATAAGTGATAAGGTGATAAGCTGTATAAATAAGATGAACCTTTTTTTAAACAATGTGTAGGGACCCATGGCTGACAGGCTATAAGTTCAGATTAAGGTATCTTAAAAGTATAACATTGGGCACCTGGGTGGCTCAGTCGTTAAAAGTATAGCATCATCACATGAGACAAATAGAAACAGGTTTTGTAAGAAAAAAAGAAAGGAATACGATCACTACCATGACCCAGAATAGTGTTTCTTTAATGCACAATTAGAAAAGAAAAATGATAATTCAAAACCAAATATGCAGCTTGTGCCTACCCTAGTAGTGTGTAGTACAGTGGATTGGGGAAGTGATTTTAGAAATTTCTGTGCTATCTTCAAAAGTCTGTAATATTTGTAGCTCACCTGTACTATTTTTTTTTTTGAGTTGCATTCACTTTTACTTAGCCTAGCCCTAAGCAGTACTCACTGTGAAATCATGAATTTCAGGTGCTATTAAAATAAATGTACAAGTACTAAAATACATTATAAGTGTTACTGATAACCCAACTATAAATAGTCTTGTGTTCTTTGTAACTCAGATCACAGTTTGGGAGATGGTAGGTGGTCTATAAGTCTACAAAGCCCCCAACTGTAGATATACAACATTTCACTCCTATAGAAGCTACCATTTTTGTCATCTTAATCTTTTATTCAAGGGGTACTTATTGTTAAGAACTTAAGTCTGAATATTGGATACATTGCTTATCATTTCTGTGACTTAGCAATCTACTTAGCCTCTGCGTCTCCATATTCTCCTCTGTAAATAGGAAAATGATCTCTACCTTTAAAAGTTATTTTTAAGGTTGAGTGAAGCAAGGTACTCAAAGCCTTTGGCACGGTCGTTGGCACATGCTAAGCAAACCATAAACTGTGGGTGTTTGTATTATATTTGCATTATCTAACGAAGTGAGAGAACTACCTCCAGAAATAATCTATTGAATTTCATTTGGATTACTGGGAAATCATTTTCTTACACTTTCCTATTTATTGATTAGTTTGAAGCAGAATAAGAGAGTGCTTTTGGCATATGTAAATTCATGAAAATTGTGAAGGTTACCAAAAAAATTCATGACCATAATCTTCTCCAAGTAGCAGGGAATCAAATCACAGAAGGATAAAAGAATACAATGGCAGCCTAAGATTATTTCTTTTTTTTTTTAAATAAGATTTATTTATTTATTTATTTGTGGGAGAGAGAGAACATGAGAGGGGCAGAGAGAAAGGGAGAAGCAGAGACAAACAGATGGATGTGGGACTTGATCCCAGGACCCTGGGATCATAACGTTGAGCTGAGGGCAGACGCTTAAACCAACTGAGCCACCCAGGCGCCCCCTAAGATGATTTTATGTAGTAGTTGCAATGAAATGACCATTAACTATGTCCCTAATGTGTATAGTGTCTCACTTAATTCTCTCAGTTTTACACATTAGGCGAGTAAGTAGATGAAGAAATGGAGGCTCTAAGGGTTTAAGTAACTTGCCAAAATTAAAGGCACAAAGCAGATAGATGACAGGAATCAGGTTAATCTGAACACAATGCATATGTTCTTTATGCTTTATCCAAGTAGACATTGGTGGCTGCTGTCATTCTTCTAAGGAGATATGGGTCTCACAAAAAAAGGGAGGAGAGTACTAAAGGCAAACTTTGTTTCCTAGACAGTTTTATTCAGGGATATTATAGAGTAAAATTTCAACTAATATATCCTATTAGAAAGAAAGGAAAAGCAGAGGGAATTTGTGATGAGCAGAGAAACCTATCAGGAAAAATGAATCTCTTTTTCCTTGCACATACTTTCAAAGCCGTCCTACAGGCATGTCAACTGCAATGGAATGATTAGGGTAAGAGCTGCAACATTAAATACAACAGGATGGCGAGATTAATCTTAGGTATTTAATGAAATACCATCTCCTCTTTGAACCAAAGTCTGACAACTTGGTGACAGTACAGATCTCTTCATAGGCCATTTAATTAAGAACTAACTTTATAGTAGAAACCTATTTTGGTCACCAAATAAAATTGTTGTTTAAATCAAGATGTTTTCGTGGCAGCTTCTTGAGGTCAAAGATATCTCTTGCCATACTTGAAAATAATCTTTAGTCATTTTTAGATTAGGTTATGATCCAAGTACCACAAATTTCTCATTCTAAACTTCCATGATTACCTTTCTTAAATTTTAAGTATTGTTGCATTTTATGCATTTAAAATGCTTATCTCCACTGACAAAAAAAATGTCGTTTTTTTTGTTGGTTTTTTGTTTTTGTTTTTTCATAATATACAGGCAAATGCTATTACATAACATCTGGTGTTTGTTTACATTATTCAAATCAGCCATATTTGTTCTCATAAAAATTTAAGTAATTATGTATTCAATCAGGTTATGAGGCACGCAGAGTTTTATAAGAATAGAAAGAAGATGAGGCTAGAGAGTGTTAATTTGTTTGGCATTGGATTTCTTTTCTTTGGATTCTCTGAGAGATGCCTGACCCATGCTCTCTAAAGCAATAAAAGTTTCCATTCACATTTTATGTAATTATATTTGATCATTTCCTCTCTGACTATAGTTTTTGGAAATATTTGAGAAAAATTAAAGCCATCTATACCTACTATAATTTCACTCCAGTAGGAAGCTGAGGTGAGCAGGAAAGAAGAAAGGGGGAAACAATATTTATGACATATACATTATAGTTATGTTACAGCTATTTGAAGATGAAATGCAGTCTAATTACCTCTTATTATCTATCGGTCAGATCTAGTCTACCTATGAGACATATCAGTTTTGTACTGATAATATTTTCATACCAATAAGTTTATGTTTTTAAATAAGTCACAGGGATAAAAGGTGCAGCATAGGGAATGCAGTCATTGGTATTGTAAGAGCGTTGTATGGTGACCAATGGCAGCGACACTTGGGGAGCAGAGCATAACATGGAGAGTAGTCGAATTGCTATGTTGTACACACAAAAAAATTTCATTTTTTAGTACATTTGGAAAACCTTATGTGTACATCTTATTTAAAGTCTTTAAAGCCTTTTATAGTTGTTATCTCATTTTGGTCCTCACCTATCTCTGAAGACAGTACGGGAACCAATATGCTATTAATTTGTAAATACAAAAAATGAAACCCCAAGAAGCTACAGGTCTGGTTGAATTGCTGCAGTTGGTGTGACAGGACCTCTGTTAGAGGAGAGACCCTTTCAGACCTTGAAGATAAACCCTGCTCTCAACATTTGAAATCCATTTTTTAAAACAACAAATAAACCTCATATAATATATTTGATTTTTCACAGAAATCTGTAGACCATAAAATTTCCTTTACAAAGAATTTTATTCGAAGCAGATAAATCACTTTTAGAATCCTTGTAGATGCTACTTTCCTCAGCTTGAAAAACTATATTCCTACCAAATATAAAGCAGAGGAGTATATATATTGTTCCCACTTCAAAGGAAACAAACCAATTACCTAAAGTGTCAAAAAGCAAGTGCAGAATCCCAAATCACTTTGCATTTTGCTTTCAGCTCTTTTAAAATCCTCCCTTCAGAATTGTTGAATTTTTAAGCTATTAATATTTTATGTTATAAAGAAATAATTATCCCTTTATTTATAATTATTTTAAATATTCTATCTACTCAGCATCATTAAATTGTAAACCTTTTAGCACTAGGAACCTATTTTAATGTTGAAGCATCTGTTATTATGTCCAAATCTTCTAAAGTGCTACCCATACATTATACTAATGTAAAAATAATAATTTTTTAATGAGTAAGATCTACCATGTGCTATCCCCCCTTTTAATGTTTAACAAGCATACAGACATTTTAATAGATCATATTTTTTCATCGACTTGTTTGAAATTAACCACAAAATTTTTCAATAGTAGCTAACCCAGCAAGAGTAGCTAGATTAGCAGACAAGATGAAGAATAATATCCAATCCATATTCAGTGTGTAAATGGTGAATTCAGTGATTACTACTTTCTCATTAAGAATAAGTTCAATTATGCCACAGAACACTATTTGGTTTAATGAGGAATTAAAATGAATGGAATTAGATTTAGACTAGAATCTCATGAGCATTAATAGAGTGATTAAAGTGGGTGTAAAAATTTTTATTTTTTATTTATTTCTCATTCTAATCAAGATGCCTAAGATGGTTAAATCATATAAATCATTTTTTAACTGAATTTGCCATTTGCATCAACTTATTTTTCTCTTTTTAAAACAACAAATAAGATATGTGTATTAAGATATTTAGATTAATTTTCACTGTTAAAACATTACATTGTTTTTTAATTTGCTAATTAAAAGAACACTAGAACTAATATAATAATTGTTAGCATTTACTGGATGCTTATTATTTTTCAGAAAATGTGTTAAATACTTTCATATATCATCCCTTGGGAACCCTCCCAACCATGCTATGAAGTAAGCATTCCCATTATATTTACAGGAAAATTACCTTTATGAGCTTAAATGACTTACACAAAGTCACAGGGTGTGGTCAGCAGAATTTTAATATGACCTCCAAGATCCCCATCCCTTGGTGTACATGCACTGCATAATCCCTGGATCTGTGAATATGATGGATTTCATTCCTAGGATTAGGTTGTCATTTGGCACAGATCATTTTAATAAAGGGAGATTATCTTCAGTGGGACTGACCTAATCAGGTAAGCCCTGAAAAAGGACTGATGTATTACTGAAGCCAGTGATTCAGTCAGAGAGACTAAAAGCATAATGGGGGTTTGATAGGAAAGAAAGTCTTCTTTTTTGTCTTTTAAGATAGAGAGGGTCATGTAGCAAGGATCTTATAGTGGCCTCAGTGAACTAAGAATAACCCAAACTAGATAGCCAGCAAGTACACAGGGACTTCAGCCCTACAACGGTAAGGAACCAAATTTTGCCAAAAACCTGAACTAAATTTGAAAGTGGATTTATCCTAAGAGCCTCCAGACAAAAACTAGGTACAACCAACACCTTGATGTCAGGCTGAAAAGAAACTGAACAGAGAAGACAGTCATGCCGTGCCTGGACTTCTGATCTACAGAACTGTGAGCTAACTGTAACTGTATGTTACTTCAAGCCACTATGTGTGTGGTAATTTGTTACACAGCATAGAAAAACAATACACAGGATGTCAGAATCTACATACAGGAGACATGATTATATTGCCTCTACCCCTCCTTCCTATTTCTCCAAACAGTCTAGACGCTCCTTCATGGAAACATAGATTTATTTATTGCTCTTGATTGAGCATGTCTTTCCACACCCTGTGTGAATCAACTTGACTTAATGGAAAGGGAACTGGATTTGGAGATGATAATATTTATCTCACACATCAAATAAATGATTCTGTTTATTCGTTTAGAAATGTCTTGAACAATCTAGCATATAGCAGGAGTTCAGAAGATTTAGTTTGCCATCCTGCTCATAACTAGTACTCAAATGATAAAACATGAAAGTTACCAAAAGTATAGTATATCTATACCAGTTATATACATTGAAAAGTTGCTTCCAGGGCGCCTGGGTGGCTCAGTTGGTTAAGCGACTGCCTTCGGCTCAGGTCATGATCCTGGAGTCCTGGGATCGAGTCCCGCATCGGGCTCCCTGCTCGGCAGGGAGTCTGCTTCTCCCTCTGACCCTTCTCCCTCTCATGCTCTCTGTCTCTCATTCTCTCTGTCTCAAATAAATAAATAAAATCTTTAAAAAAAAATAAAAATAAAAAAAGAAAAGTTGCTTCCATTTCTAATGTGTCTCTTGGCTTAATGTAGTTTTCAATGGAGGCAAAAATTCTACTTATTATCCAAAGTTTGCTAGATTTACAGGTATTTCCCTGATCTCCCAGATGGAAGTGGAAGCTTTTTAATAGATTCCAGTTTTATCTTATAAATTGCATGTATACATGCATGTTATTTTCCATAAGCAAGTTTAACGACTTATACATGTTCATATTGCAAGTTCTCAGTATAAGAGTACATGTGTAAGGTATGTAGTAAATATTTGCCAAATGAATTTTTAAAATCTTCTAAAAAAGATAGACAACTCAGAATGTACAAAGATAAGGTAAAAGATTTCTGTTGAAGAAGATTTCTGTTTGATAAATCTTGGTATATAGGCATTTAGAAAAACATGTCAAATACATTATTTAACATTCCTCTCACTGAACATCAAGAGAATAATTATTTTGTTCAACAGATGAGGCATTGGTGTGTAGATAAAATATGTAGGGATTACTTTCAAGTCTTTATTTTAGGGAAATTAAGAAATGGAGATTGGAAAATGTGTTTTTCTAAAAAATACCTACTGAAGCCTTATGACATATTGGCACACATGGCAAGATTTCGTCCTTTTTATGGCAGAATAATATTCCATTATATACACACTGCATCTTCTTTATTCATTTATGCACTGATTTACACTTAGGTTGTGGCCATATCTTGGCTATGGTAAATAATGCTGAAATAAACACGGGGATGTATATACCTATTTGAATTAGTATTTTTTTTTCAGATAAACACCCAGAAATGGAATTGCTGAATCATATGGAAGTTCTATTTTTAATGTTTTGAGGAGCCTTCAGTGTTTTCTATGGTGGTTGCATCAATTTATAGTCTCACCTCAGTACACAAGGGTTCCCTTTTCTCAACATCCTTGCCAACACTTATTATTTCTTATCTTTTTGATAATAGTCATTCTAAAAGGTGTGAGGTGATATCTCATTGTGGTTTTGATTTGCATTTTCCTGATGATTAATGATGTTGAGTATCTTTTCATGTCCCTGTTGGACCTCTGTAAATCTTTACTAAAATGTCTATTCAGATTTTCTGCCCATTTTCAAATCAGTTTTCCTTTCCTTCCCTTCCTCTTTCCTTTCCTTTCCTTCCTTTTCCTTTTCTTTTCTGGCTATTGCGTTGGATGAGTTCTTTGTATATTTTGGATATTAGGCCCTTATTAGATATATGATTTACAATTATTTTATTTCATTCAGTAGGTTAACTTTTCATTTTGTTGATGATTACCTCTACTGTGCAAAAGCTTTTCTGTTTGGTGTAGTCTTTGGACTTCCTGAATCTGGATGTCTGTTTCCTTCCCCAGGTTAAGGAAGTTTTCAGCCATTATTTCTTCAAATAAGATTGTTGCCCCTTTCTGTCATTCTTTTCCTGCTGGGACCCCTACAATAAGAATGTTAGTATGTTTGATGTTCTTTCCTGAGGCTATTTTCTCTTTTTTTTTTCTTTTTGATGCTCTGAATGGGTGAGTTTGAGTGCCCTGTCTTTGAATTCACTGATCCTTTCTTCTGCTTTATCTTGTCTGCTGTTGAACCCCTCTAGTGTATTTTTCAGTTCAGTTATTATATTCTTCAGCTCTATGGCTTCTGTTTGGTACTTCCTTACCTTTCCCATCTCTTCGTTGAAGTTCTCACTGTGTTCATCCATTCTTCTCAGTTCAGTGAGCATCTTTGTGACCATTACTTTGAACTCTTTATCAAGTAAATTACTCATATCCATTTCATTAAAGTCCTCCCCCTCCCCCCCCGCCTGAGGTTTTATCTTGCTCTTTCATTTAGAATGTATTCATCTGTTTCTTCATTCTGCTTGACTCTCTGTATTGGTTTCTATACAGTAGGAAAAACACCCATGTCTCACGGTCTTCAAGGAGTGGCCTTATGTAGAAGAAGAAACTTTTTATTCAGCCCTGCCCCAGCTCTTGGTTGTCTCTCAATCCTCTGTGCTTTTCCAAGTAGTCTAATATAATTTTATTAGCTCTCAGTAGTGATAATGTGCCAAGACATGTCAGTGTCCCACACAGGAGAATCTCAGTCAACCCCTGGACTTAGGCTGATTGGAAAACAGCAGCTTTTAAAAGTATGCAAACATATATAATCCTGAGGGGTCACAAGGATAAGGGCCACTGAACACCAGAGCCAGATGATCTGGAACTGTCCCCTGGGTGTTCTAGCTTCCTATGATTAATTCTTAGTTTGACCTTGTTAAGGAGGACAGAATGCTCTGGATGTATTTCAGTGTGGTCACTTGTCTTCCCCTACCTGGAAGCACAAAGAGATTTTTCTCTGATCTTGACAATGAGAACCCGGTAGGGTTTTTAGAGAAAAATGTATGCAAGTGTGGAGGTCCCCCCAAGACTGGGCCCCCTCAAAGTTTCTAACTATCAAGTTAGTCTACCCTAAGCCTCCAGCAACTCCTCAACTACACATTGGGCTGAAAATCAGAAATTCAGAAGCTCATCTGAAACTTCTAAAAACCCTATAAATTGCAAATTAACATCCCTATTTTAGGATAGGGAGATTAACTTGCCCAATAAACTTTCCATAGTGTGAAGGTGGTAAATTTTCAGATTAGATTGCAACTATGTTGACTACAAAGATTCTGCTCTTCTACAACATCCTATTCTACATCTCTTTGATAAGATTAGGAAGACTGGGGCGCCTGGGTGGCTCAGTTGGTTAAGCGACTGCCTTCGGCTCAGGTCATGATCCTGGAGTCCTGGGATCGAGTCCCGCATCGGGCTCCCTGCTCGGCAGGGAGTCTGCTTCTCCCTCTGACCCTCCTCCCTCTCATGCTCTCTGTCTCTCATTCTCTCTGTCTCAAATAAATAAATAAAATCTTAAAAAAAAAAGATTAGGAAGACTGCAAAATATAGTTCCATATATTCTAAGTGAAAATAAAAGCTTAAGCATGATGGCAAAGTCAGAGAATATATTATTCTATACAGAATCTAGGTTAAAGATCCATCTTGGTTATCTGACTGCATCTGGTATAAGCAGACAGAAGCTCAGCAGCAAAACACAGGCTCCTGTAAGTGATTTAGGATAAAATTTTGGACATGGATCTCTGTAACTAGCATATACTTAATTGGGAAGAAAAAAAAAAAAGTTTATGTGTTTGCAGTCTAAATCCTCTCCTCTTGCCCTAGCGGTACTGTAGTGTAATTTGAAAGTTAGACCATCAATTCTGGCCTTAAATTCTTATTATTCCACCTGTGAATTGTGTCATTTCAAAGCTAGCTGAAAGTTCTTAGCTTTCTGGGTGTTTATGGGTATCTTGTAATACCACCTTGCATTTCTTTAAAAATCCACCATTTTTCCCATAAATTCAGGGAAAGAGCACAAGTCTCGTATCCAAATGATATTTACTGACCTTTTAAAAGTATTTTAATTTCATTAATTTTTCTAATTTATAGAATTGTTTCTACCAGCACAACATATCTTAATAAAAATAATGGGTCTGTATATTTGCAATGTTTTATCTAAAAGGCAACAAGCAACTGCATTTCGGAGAAACATTTAGATAATTATCTCTGTGGAGTTAATTAAATTGAGCTTTCAAATTTCATCTTGATGTATAGTTTTGGTTTGGAATGATCCAAACTTGTAAAAATCCTAAAATGGAAAAAGTAATATGAAAGAAAAAGTAAAGGTAGGCAACAAAATATGCTTTATAGTACAGTAAATAAGAGCCTTCAGGAAATGGAATGATTTACAAAATGTTTCAACACTAATTATGCATTGTTTACTTAATAGATCATAACAGCTTTCTTTGGAAAAATTCTGCCTAATGCAAGTCCTGTTAAAAACATTTTTGTCACAAAAAGAATTGCAAAAAGCCCTTTTGGGTACTATGTTGGCATCAGTTTGTGGAAAACAAAAATCACATTCTATTTATTTCCAAAAGTGTTTCTGGCCCATCTCTTTATTCCCTATGGTCTGATTTTAAAGTAAAGTGCATTGGTGAAATATCTCAAGGTTATTTAGCAATTATACATTGGTTACATTAAAGGATGCTGTCAACCATGTAACACAGATGATCACAATGAATGCTTAAATTGATCAAATATGCAAACTAAAAATGCACTTCTTTCTTTTTTCAATAACAAATTAAATTCATTTATACATTACTCAGTACTATGTCCCTATAAGCACTACCAAAAAATCAAATGGGATTTATGCTGTGATCTATAATTTAAGGAAGTTCACATAATACAGTATATCAGGTGCTTCCCAGATAAATAAGTGGTAAATGATGTCTAGTGATGACAATTTGACATTTTCTAGCACTTAATTCGCTTATTCATCTAAAAATACCTAAACAATAAGTAGAATTGTTATTTCTGCAATACTAACAATGGAATTAGGGCACAGATAAAGTACTTTTCCTAATCACACAAGTAATAATTGCTGGGTCCAGAATTCCAATACAGATATTTAGACTTCAAGAACGCAAGCTAATTTTACTACTCTGATATTGGAATATAGTGTGACAATTTCCCTTAGTGAGAAAGAAATCAATAGTCTTATGTTGAATTTGAATCCTGAGCATGGTGGAATGCCAGACAGTTAACCACTTCAGAAGAGGGGCACTGTTTATTTTTTTTTTCTTTCTTTCTTTCTTTCTTTCTTTCTTTCTTTCTTTCTTTCTTTCTTTCTTTCTTTCTTTCTTTTTCTTTCTTCTTCTTTCTTCCTTCCTTCCTTCCTTTGTTCCTTCCTTCCTTCGTTCCTTCGTTCCTTCCTTCCTTCCTCCCTTCCTTTTTTTTTTCCCATTTAGCTGCTTATACTATTAAGTACTCCTTGAAGTCATTTAGTTTTAATTAACCACATAATTCTACTAGACTGGAGATGATATCACTTAGTTTTCTCGAAGGTCCTTCCTCTTCTGTTTCTCCTCTGTCACCCCCAATAGCAATGAGATCATGGGATGGAACTCACTTGCCATAGCTGGATCCATGCCCCAGAGCAACTCTCCCCGGGTTACAGTTTTCCTTTTTCAGTTTAATAACTAAAGGTTTATTCTCCCAATAACATGTTACATCTCCAGCTCTTCTTCCTTGTCTTCAATATCTGTTTTGACTAAATGTGCATTGCCTACAGATCATGTTCATGATAGTTTTGCATCCTATCAGGGCTCAACTGATATTACATTAAGTTTAATATAATTTGGGTTTAGTTATATTTCTCTGCCAAACTAGCTAGTCATTTATTATCATAAAGCCGTTTAATTCTGAAACTAGTTTTAAAACGTTAAGTTATTCCACTGTCCAATAAAATTCTATATTCTGTATTAAGTTTCTATATTATTCTTCTAGAGAGTAATTCTATGTCCTACTTAATAATAATTAATGTCAATGGCAGCATAAATATTAGCAATCTCCATTATGTTTAGGTCTTAATAAACAGATTACACTATCACAATTTTATTCTCGGTTATGGCTATATTTGAATATAATCATCAAAAATGTAAAAGGATATTTATTACTTAGTATAAAACTTGAGCAAAGAAGTTTTTGGATTTACCTCTAAATTTATACTTGAGTTAACGGACTCATTATTTCAAACATCGTGGTCTGAATCAATATCAGTAATGATTCATTCTTTTGATTAGGTGACTTTGTCTGTAGATGTCAGATAATTACTGAGATGACCTATAATGAGAACATTTCACAACTCTCCGACTTAAATTTCTTATTCCCTCAACAGCATAATGACTTCCTTCTAGATCTTTTTATAGTGTCTCTATGCTCCCGGGGTTTCTTTTCATGATCAGTCACTATAAAGGGTTGTTCCTATCATCTGTTTTTAGACAAAGAAATGTTGTGGCTCTATACAATAAAACCTGTGTTTTGTCTAGATATTTTAGAATTCTGGCATATTTCCTAAATTTTTTTTAATATAGGCTTGTCCCACACATCTGTATATAAATTGCATAAAACTGCAATAGTAAAAGATGATACAGGATACTCTTTGTTATTCTGTTAAGTGCTCTGAGGGGAATTAAAGTGGTTTCTTTTATATAAAATATTAAGATTAGAAATGCAAGATGTTCTTCTGATCCTGCCCCTTAGGAATATGATATTTAAGAGTAAGTAAGGAAAAATGATAACATCTTGATGACACTCACTATGAATCTTGAACTTCATAACAAGACCAATATACAAAGAACACTCTGTAGGTAAAATCATAAATTTGTTGTTAAATCACTTGACTCTTCCTCAAACAATTCCTGTGGAATTGAACATTGCACCAACATTGTAATTTCTTTAAAATTCATAACATTTAAAAACTCAGATACACTCAACTAATATTAAAAAATCTTTATATGTTAAAGACATTTATGCTTCTTTTCTACCTCATGCTAAAAATGTGAATCATTTTTTTATTGGCCTTTAACTGATATACAGAATTTCCTTAGATTTCATTTTGATGGTTTAGTCCTTCCCTGGTTAATGTCTGGTGAAAACAAAATAAGTGACCTTATGTAAATTCTGTTGTTTTTGTTAAAGCAATGTGGATAGGACAGACTCACATGCTCATATATGTTATACTCATTTTTAGGTTGTTTTTAACATTTAAAAACCACTTTAATTTTCCAGGGAAAACTTTAATGAGGAATGTAGTCCCCATTGATCTCTAGATTCTGTCTTAAGTAATGAAAGCTTCAAACTCATTAATTAGAGGCCTTCATTCTTTTCATAATATCTGAATTCCTGTTAGGCACAGAAGTTGCCTAAAGAATTAGAAATTTAGAAAAGATGGTGATTCAAATGACAGATCCATGCTTATTTTCCAAAACATACAACACAAAAGACGGATTTTTTTGTCTCGTTTAATAAAATTTTAATAATTGAGGGGGGGACAAAACAAAACAAAATACCTGTAAAACAACACAGATACAATTTCATTAAAACATCTCATTCTTCTCTAATTTATAACTAATAGTCATCTTAGTTTCAGATCTGACATTAAAATTATATTCTCCAATGTTAACAAACTAAAGGTTACTTGAGAGGCTTCCATCTTCTGGATATGAAATTCATTCAGAGCAATGAAGTGTAGTATAAACAATGGAAATGGGGTAGAGCTCCACCTCTTCCAATTTGCTATGTTGGGAGTTTCAGTTTCTTCATACCAAAAAAAAAAAAGTGGACTTGGTACTTGATCCCACTTTTTCAAAATTCTTCAAGTCTAAGAGTAGAACTCATGAGAACACCAAAAACTCAAATAAAAATAAACTCAACTTTGCAAGTGCTAAAATCTCAATTGATCATATCTTCTAAGCTTAAAAGGCCATATTCAAGGTAACTTTAAAAATTCTAAATCCTTAAATTAGCTACCAAATAAGTAAATTAATAAAAGACGGTGACTCAGAAGTTTCCTTTTTTCCATTTTATATGTAGTAGAGAAAGTGGTTTAATCTAAATGATATTTGATAAATATAGCTGAGTGCCTCCCTTATGCTCAATGCTAGAATTATTTATGAGGCTAATGTACAAAAATATATACTACCCCAAAATCATGTTTTTAGTTTTTATTTCATCATCACTCTGGTAGATAGCAAGATAGTACATCATAGAAAATCCAAACTTTAGCTTTGCAGCTAATTTGGTAACCATTTTAGTTTCCTAGAGCTGCTGTAACAAGGGACCACAAACTAAGTAGCTTACAGTAACAGAAATATAATGTCTCAGGTACTCAGGTACCAGCAGTATTGGTTCCTTCTGGAGACTCTGGGAGACTGTTTTATGCCTCTCTCAGTGGTTCATGGTTGCCAGAAATCTTCGGTATTCCTTTGCTTGTAGACTCAGCACTCCATTTTTTGCCTCCGCCTTCACGTGGCATTCTCCTGTGTGTGGGGGGGTATGTTCTTTTCTTATAAGGATACCAGTTGTATTGGATCAGAGTCCACTCTAAGCCATTGTGACCTCATGTTAGCTTGATTACATCTGCAAAGACCCTATTTTCAAGTAAGTTCACATTTGCAAATATCAGTCTTAGGACTTCAATATATATCTTTGGGGGGCACAATTCCACCCACAATAGTGACCAACCTCATTTTGATTCCCAGTTGAGCCCCAATAACACTAATGAGAATAACACCTATATTCTACAAATAAACAAAAGAATATCTATAAAGAAATTAATACTTAAAATTTTATAATAAAACCATTTATAAAGACACAGTGTCTGGAACAAAAAACATATGTATTCAATGAAAGAAAACACTTACAAAATTTGGAGGCTAAAAATTTATTTCAAAAATCTCTAATCTCTAATTTCAAAGGTCTCTAAAGATATTTTATAAATTAAATAATATATAAAATATATAGATATTTATGGTGTGTCTCTTTCACTATTAAGAAAAGTTACTTCAAAGTTGCATACATCTGTATAATTGGTGACAGAGTTAAAATGAAAATCCAAATATCCTTATTTTTTGGCCTGCTCTATCTACTCAAATGTATCCCCATGGTTTATCATTTACTTTTAGACTTGCTTACATTTGGTATGCTATCTTCTTTTTCTATTTGGAGTCTGTGGTTTTACCTTTCAAATATAAAAGGACATCAAAGGTATCTGAGAATTTGTTAGGAAAATGAGGGAGTGAAGTTGAGTGCTTAAGAAATTGTTCTGGAATTATTTGACAAAATGGGCAAACAATCTCACAGATTTCATATTCATCTGTGATACTGTGATATAATAAGAAATATAAATCTTAGTCTTCCTCCTCAGCTACTGGCCAAAGCTCCTAAACCCTTGTAATTTATTAAAAGAAAAGAAAAACAGAAGCATCTTTTGTTTTAATATTTTATTTTTGGTTCTAGCTTCTGAAACATTTCCTGAGCTATCAGTATGAGAGGGACAGGTTTTGTTTTTCATAACAAGCCCCTTTCAACCATACCTGAGTTTATGCTAATGAGGTAGATCTGGAGGTTGGGGGCTAGTTGCCAAAAGTCCACCAAGTGATTAGAAAGTTGGAACTTTCAGCCTCATCTTCAATATCTGGGAAGAGAAGAGAGACCAGAAGGCTGGAGGTTGACTTAATCACCAATGGCTAACCATTTAATCAATCATACCTATATACTGATGCCCCTGTAAAACCCTTACAAAATTCAGAGAGCCTTCGGTTTGGTGAACACAAAGTGGGGGAATGGCATGTCTGGGGAAGAAATGGAAACCTTGTGCCCCTTGAGGTTACCTTGCTCTATGCATCTCTTCCATTTGCTGTTGCTGAATTGTATCCTTTATAATAAAGGGTAAGAGTAAGGAAAGCACTTTCCTGAGTTTTGTTCTAGCAAATCATCAAACCCGTGGGGAGGGTGGTAACCAGAGCGCTTGATTTATAGCCAGTCGGTCAGCAGTATAAGCGACAACCTAGGACTTAAACGATTGACATTTGAAGTGGAGCAGGCAGTCTTGTGAGACTGAATCCTGAAAGTTTGGTGTCTGTTCTAACTCCATTAATCATTAGTCTCGGGATTGAATGACGGGACACTCAATTTGTATCTGCAGAGAATTGGAGAATTACTTGACGTGGAAAACCCACGTTTGGTGTCAGAAGCTTTGAGAGTAGATGAAATAGTTTTTCAGTAGTTAATGCACAGAAGTTTTTCTTTTATCATCATAGACAAATGACTTCTTCTCTGTGACCCTGATGACATTGAATATTTCTAATGAGTGGCTTTTATTTAAAACCCATTTCCATAAAATTTAATGGAGTTAAAGGAAAGTTGAGATTTATCAAATTTATACTTCCATGTATAAGTTCGATTTTTTACATGAAAAATTGGTGTAAAAGGAGATGTCAAAGTTTCCTTAGTAGTTTATCTTATCGTCTAAATATTAACCTAATAGTTTCCATCCCTCCACAGTGAATTCTGGCTATTCTAATCTGCTCAGTGCTGTCGTTGTTCAACTGAGCACTGCTCACAGTTAACCTCATGAGTTCAGTACAAGGTGGTAGAATGAAGCTAGCACTGGAAAGGCAAAGCTGTCCCTAAAAGTCAGTTTAGTTTAGAGAGAAAGAAATATTAGGAAAAGAAAAGAAAAGAAAAGCCTCTTTGCAATCTCTAGAAGGGGTGGAGTCGTGTTCTATTCAACAAAAAGCTTTTAAGTGCTGAGTGCTATGATCAAATAGGCTTTTAGGAATGTGAGGAGCTCTCATCTACCCACTGTGTACCATACCCAGAGAGAGACAGTTTCCCCTGAGGAACCACAGCCCATGCTCAGGTTCTCCCTTCCACTGAATCTCAGCTTCTCAGTTTTAGTTCTGTGGCCCTACTAACTAAAAACCCAGTTTCTTTTTAGTAGATGATCATTATTAATATAAATGTGTTCTTCTTTCTTCAAAAGCTGGATTACCCAGTTTATTTATAAATATTTGCCAAATACCTAATCCCAGAATGCAAAGGAGGAAAGTATAGGAAAAAAAAAAACCCAAAAAACATAGTAGAAGAGGGAAACAGAAGAGGAAGAAGGGCTCCTGTGAGTATCTTTTCTTTCAAAGTTGAATATTCATATTAAAAGAAAAAAAGGTGAATGTTTCAATCTTCCTCCCCTGTACTCATTACTGATAAATAAAATTCTTCAGACTTTTCCTTTTGTTATTACACCATTAAGATGGAGAAAATATTAACTATTAACCTAAAATGAACTATTCTTGGACTTATGGAGTTACTCCTTATCTTTTCCATCTCTGATAAAGACTAGTCCTCAAACTTTACCACACAAGTATTTTTTACAATAATTTAATAACCTTTACATTCGAATTTGGTAATTTGAGTACTTTTCAAAGTATAAAGAGATACAAAAGAGATAGGAGGAAAGAAACAAGAGAGGGAGAGAGAGGAGAAAGAAGAAAGAAAGAAAGAGAGAGAGAGAAAGAAAAAGAGAGAGAGAGAAAGAAAAAGAAAGAAAGAAAGAAAGAAAGAAAGAAAGAAAGAAAAGAAAGAAAAGAATCACTCTAATAATACTCATAAGCAAGCATTTTGAGGGTTCATTTTTCTCTCATTAGACTTTTTTATTAGACTTTTTTAAAGTTTAAATGTAGAACTTAATTTTCTGATTTCCTCCCTCTCGATCTTTTTTTTTTTTACTCCACTGGTTGTGTGTGTGTTATATACCTCTCTCGCGCGCTCTCTTCTGTCTTTCTGTCTCTCTGGCTGTCAGTCTGTGTGTCTCCCTCTCTCCTATTCCTCCTTGCATTGTAAATTCTGAGAAGAGAGGGATCAGATATACAAATGTATACAGATATATACAAATCTCTCTATAAAGTCCCAGGTAATACATATGACATTAGTGCATAAAATTGGAATTGAGAAATATATATTTTTGTTTTATTTAAAGGTAGTGATATTAACTTACATTGCTTAAAGAAACTTTGTTTTATTTATGATCCTAATGTGATTTTTTCCTTTTTTTTTTTTGTTAATCTTGAACAAACCCTGCCTAAGGAAATGGAAGAACTAACTAAATACGAAGGTATTAAAACAAAGAACAACTTTACTCTGTTTTACTTTATGCTTCTAATTGGGATACAAACTCAACAAGAAAGGTCTCTGAAAAGAAAGGTGTTTTATCATGCTTACTGCGTACACACCTGTTATGCACCAGGATTGGAAAGATAAGGTAGCATGTGAGAGAAAACTGCAAGGGACCCTTGATTCCCAAGGGATTACCCACAGAAATTGTTTAATTCTCAACACAGCCATCTTGGGAACAAAGGAGACAATTCTTGCCTGCCTTCCATCTAAATGTTTGGACTTTAATAAGAACTGTATTGTTTTTTATGGGAAACTATAAAATCTAAAAAAATCCTCAAAACTTCACACGTGGGTAACTCCACTGCTTCTCATCAAGTGTTCTGTGGTCTCTTAGGGCATATTTCAATTTCACTAGGCTTAACACACTTTTAGGATATGGCCCAACAATGAGCAAAGGAAAAATATATTTCCGCCATACTAGACTAATTGTTGCTTGTCTTCTTTTCATTTTTTATTTAGTCTCAATATAATTCTCTGGTTGCTCATTCAAAAACAGTGTTATGGGAAACTTGCTATACAGTATGGTAAGGGCTCAGATATAACTAACTAACTACTTATGTAGTCATCTTGGGTGGTCAAGAATATTGTGGTTTGGGAAATTTCCTTCAAAAACACCTAGTATTAAAAACACCTGTATTGAATCCGTGTTACTCTTCATTAGTGTGGCTAGCTCAGAAATATTTCACAAATTGATATAAAATTTTGAAATTAAATGATGTGTTAGTGTCCCAGTGGATATGTGGACTTAGTTAAAATGTTTTTTAGGCAACCATTTTGTGTTTTTACACAAAGGAAGAAAAAAAACATGTTACCTCGATGCATTATTTGTATATCATGTCAATTAAACTCTCCCTCATTGTGGAATATTCTTAGCCTCGTTTCTACACAAAAAACATATCTGGGTCTCTATAACTTCAGAGATAGTACTATTGAGAAAAGTAATCTCAAAATAATGACCCCAAATCCAAAATTTTAGAAAAAACAACATCATTCAGATCAATTGAATGGCATCATTTGTTTAAAAAAATTCACCATTCAATATAAACTTTTCAGTTTTAAAACACTTTTCTCAGGGAACCCTCTTGCACTATTGGTGGGAATGCAAACTGATGCAGCCACTCTGGAAAACAGTATGGAGGTTCCTCAAAAACTTAAAAATAGAACTACCCTACAATCCAGCAAGTACACTACTAGGTATTTACCCAAATATAAAAGCAGTAATTCAAAGGGATACATGCACCCTGATGTTTATAGTAGCATTATCTACAATTGCTAAATTATGGAAACAGCCCAAGTGTCCATCAATTGATGAATGGATAAAGAAGATGTGGTATGGGGCGCCTGGGTGGCTCAGTTGGTTAAGCGACTGCCTTCGGCTCAGGTCATGATCCTGGAGTCCCTGGATCGAGTCCCGCATAGGGCTCCCTGCTCGGCGGGGAGTCTGCTTCGTCCTCTGACCCTATCCCCTCTCATGTGTTCTCTCTCTCTCATTCTCTCTCTCTCAAATAAATAAATAAAATCTTTAAAAAAAAAAAAGAAGATGTGGTATGTATATGCAATTGAATATGAAGAGTAACTCCATAAGTCCAAGAATAGTTCATTTTAGGTTAACAGCTAATATTTTCTCCATTTTAGTGGTATAATAACAAAGGGAAACGTCTAACTAAACATACTCTTACCTTGTGATCCAGCAATTATGCCCCTTGGTATTTACCCGAGGAGTTAAAAACTCCTGTCTACACAAAAACCCGCACATGGATGTTTATAACAGCTTTATTCATAATTGCCAAAACATGAAACCAGCCAGAGGTCTTTTAGTAAGTTAATAGATAAATAAACTATGGTACGGCCAGATAATGGAATATTATTCAGTGCTAAAAAGAAATAAGCTATCAAGCCATGAAAGGACATGGAAGGACCTTAAATGTGTATTACTAAGTGAAAGAAGCCAATCTTAACAGACTAGCTACTACATGATTGCAGCTATAAGACATTCTGGGAAAGACAAAAATAAAAGACAGAAATAAGGTCAGGGTTGCCAGAGGTTGAGAGGGGTAGAAAGGATGAATAAATGGAACAAAGAGGATTTCTAGGGTAGTGGAACTGTTTTGTATGAAACTGTAATAATGTGCATATGTCATTATACGTTGTATAAATCCACAGAATGTACAACACTGGAGTGAACCCTAATATGGACTTTGGGTTTTGTGATGTGCCAATGTAGGTCCATCACTTATAACGACTGTTCCACTCTGGCTGGGAATGTGGATAGTAGTGAAGGCTGTGCATGTGTGAGAGCAAGGGGTATGTAGTAAATCTCTGTTCCTTCCTCTTAATTTTGTTGTGAACCTAAAACTGCTCTTTAGAAAAAGTCTTCACACACACATACACACACACAGTCACGATATTTTTTTTTATTAGAATATGCTGAAAGAATATTGAAAATAAAATGCAAAAGAAGTCTTGCTTTTCCTGACATTTGCCAAGTATTCATTCATTTATTAATTCATTCACTCAACTAATTTATTGAATGCATACTATAAACACTGTTCTCAAAATTGGGGATTTGGGAGTAGAAAAAGGCAAAAATCCCTGCCCTCAAGGACTTTATATTCTAGGAGGTAGAGAAACACAGTTAAATATATCCATTCATTATATCTATCTATATCTATCTATCTATCTATCTATCTATCTATCTATCTATCTATCTATCTATCTGTTTATCTATCTATCTATCATCTATCTATCATCTCTCTTTCGTCTATCCATAAAGTTAGATGATGACTAGTGCAATGAAGAAAAAAATAAAACATGAATGGGGGATAGAAATGCATGAATCTTTTTGCAACTTGAAATAGGAAGATCCTGGAATTTCTCACTAAATTAGCATTTAATTAAAGACTTCAAGGGTTGGGGCACCTGGCTGGCTCAGTCGGCGGAGCTTGCAACTCTTGATCTCTGAGGTTGAAAGTTTGAGACCTATATTGGGTATAGAGATTACTTACAATCTTAAAAAAAAAAAAAGAGAGAGAGACTTCAGGGGTGCAGGAGTAAGTTAGTCCGCCAGCTGTCTGTTGCTGGCATATATAACAAGGAGGGAAGCATGGGTGAAGCAGAATGAGAGAGGAGTAAGAAAAGTAAGTCAGGGAAAATAGATCATGTATCTCCTATACGCCATGATAATGGCTAGAGAATTTTGAGTGATATAATTATGGAGTAAGATTATTCTAGCTGCCCTGCTGAAAACAGATAATTAAGTGAAAAGATAGCAGTAGAAAGAGCAGTTAGGAGGCTATTAGAATAATCCAGACGGGATTTAGCCCTTGGTGTTAACAATGCAGTTAGTAAAGAGAGATTAGATTCTGAAAATATTTTGAAGTTAGATGTGACATTTGGTGATGATTGATGGATGGGTCTGAGAAGAAAAGAGAAACACCAGGATCATTTCATGGTTTTTGGCAAGAGCAACAGGAAGAATGGAATTCCCATTTATTGAAATGCAGAACACTTTAGGAAGGGAAGGCTGGAAATCAGTTTTGGACGAATTACAGCTGAGATAACTAATACACATTAATTAGAAATGTTAACTAGGCAGTTACATATTTGGGTCTGGAGTTTAAAAGAGAGGTCAACAATATAGATGGTATTTAAGCTATAATAGGGTGAGTCACCAAGAGAATGTGTGTGCAGGGAAGATAATGGGTCAAGGACTGGATCCTGGGCACTCAAAGTGATAAGTTCAGGAAATGAAAATAAATGAGATTGTAATATGGTCAGAACCAAAGAGATAATTTGGCAATATAGAAAATATTTATGGAGTATTTTCAAAAAGACCTGGCCATATTTGAGTAAAATTGAAACCACTTAGGAGCACCAGGCTGAACAAAAATCAAAATGGCAGGGGCACCTCGGTGGCTCAGTCGTTAAAAATCAAAATGGCTACACCAACGCTTCAGCAAAGCTTGATTCTAAAGTAACCTGGGGCACCTGGGTGGCTCAGTTGCTTAAGCATTTACCTTTGGCTTAGGTCGTGATCCCAGACTCCCGGGATCAGGGGTCCTAGGTCTGGCTTCCTGCTCAGTGGGGAGTCTGCTTCTCCTGCTCTCTCTGCCCCTCCCCTCTGCTCATGTTCTCTCTCTCTCACTCTCTCTCTCTCAAATACATAAATAAAAAAAAATAAGTAACCTTCTTCCTCTCTTCCACAAACCTCCCCTCCTCCCTTCTTAGCCTTTTGTTTCAGGAACCTGGTACCACTCTAAAGACAAGACAAAAGAGGCTGGCAGCATGTACACAATTCCTGTCCAAACCAGCTAGATCCTGTATGTCCCTGCAAACAACCCTCCTTCCCAAGCCTCTCCCCTCTGGGGAGGCTTGAAGTTTTTTGAAAGCCATAGTCTGCTGCAGCCTCCTTTGCCCAGCAAAGCAATAAAGCTATTGCTCCTCTTTATCGCAAACTCTGTCTTCACCTTAAATTTTGGCTCTGAAGCAAGGAGGTCTGTTTTCAACAACAAAATTGGGATGACATGTTTGGAAACTGGAGATTAGCTGATAATGTCCAGCAAAAAATATAAGAGAATAGTATCGGGAAATAGGACAGTTTAGTGACAAAGAAAAGAAGTGAGATTATTTAAATCTAAAATGGCTTTTCAGTTTTGAAGACATTAAGAGGTCTTAATAAACTTCAGTTGAGTAAGAATATGAAAGTTCTCAAGAAACAATTAGGGTAATATTGGTAGTTCACGAGTTTAATAGTTGCAAAAACAGGGGTTTTTTGGCAAATGAATCTGAAGGAAGAAATATAAGTTACAAAATACGCTCTACTTTTATATAAGTGTTTTAGTCAATTTCAAAAACAAAGTAATTCTTCTACTCCACAGAAAAATAATATTTCAAACGCATACCAAGAAAGCCAAACACTTCTATTTGTAATTATACACCAACACTGCTAAACTTACCTAATTTGAGAATCATGTTCATAAAATGACTCAGAGTACTGCATTATTCATTTCATAAGCAGTTGTGTTTTATTACTTATTAAAATAAACAGGAGGGAAAAATGTTTGCGTCTTGTCCTTTAGAGGTTGATATTTTTGAAACATTTAAAAAGTAAAAAATTATCCTGACATAATTATTCCTCTTAACATCTTTTGGTTGGAAATATTGTTTATAAGCTTTAACATTTTTTTTTCATTACTTTTTGTTCTTTCAGAATAAATGTGATAGTTTCATTGAATGTGATAGTTATTAATTATATGTGTATACATGCACATACAGCTCATCTTCATTATTTGTGGAATCTGTATTTGTGAATTCACCTACTTGCTAAAATTCATTTGTAAACCCCAGATCAATACTCTTGGTGCTTCTGTGGTCATTCACAGACATGCACCGAGAAGCAAAAAATGTGAGTTGCTTGGGGCACACATTCCCAGTTGAGGTCAAACAAGGAGATTCTCTGTCTTGTTTGAACTTTCATGCTGTAAACAAGTGTCCTTTTCATGGTCTATTTAATGCTACGTTTTTTGCATTTTTGTGCTTTTTGTTGGTGATTTCACTGTTTTAAATGGCTCCTAGCACTGGTGCTGAAGTGCTGACTGGTGTCTCCAGTAAAACAAGTCTGTGATGTGCCTCACAGAGAAAATACATTTATTAGATAAGTTTCTCTCAGCCATGAGCTATTGCTCTGTTGGCATGGGTTCAATGTTAATGAATCAATAATATATATTAAATAAGGTGGGTTTTTTTAAGATTTTATTTATTTATTTGACAGAGAGACACACAGTGAGAGAAGGAACACAAGCAGGGGGAGTGGGAGAGGGAGAAGCAGGCTTCCTGCGGAGCAGGGAGCCCAATGTGGGGCTGGATCCCAGGACCCTGGGATCATGACCTGAGCTGAAGGCAGACACTTAACGACTGAGCCACCCAGGCACCCCTAAATCAGGTGTCTTTAAATAGAAAATACAAATAAAACAAAGTTATGTATTAATCAGTGGATGAAAATGTGATCAGAGGTTCACAAGGAACCTAACCCGTATTTCTCCTAGGAGATGTGGTTGGCTAAGCCAGTGTTTATGAAAACTTTGTAAAATAGAACAAGAATCATCTGTATATTTAAATTTAATTTTCAAAATTTCAAATTTTCAAAAGTTAAGAACATTTATCCTTACTCAAATATAAATAGAGCATGTGTAAAATATTTTATCGAGCTCATCAATTAAGATATTCAAAAGAGAATTTAAGAAATGGAGATTTTTATAGTCAGTCAAAAGAGAGTGAAAGAACATAGGTACAAAACAGGTTAATTTCTTACAAGACAATAAAACACAACATTTGGAATTGTCTTTTCTACCAGAGAGAAATTATTTCAGGACAAAAATCTATAAGTTATCATGTAAATTCACTAAATCTGGGATTCTTGATCAATGATGACTCAGTATGTTTTTATAAGTAATAAAAGGCATATTTCTGAGGCACATTTGCACTGCAATCTGACAGTTTAGCCTGAAAAAAAGCAAAAACAAAAACAAAAATCTTTTACCTAGGGAAATTTTGGTTTTGAATGAAATCTGTAGTTTTCCTATATGACCCAATATTATCAAAAGCCAATTCATCTTTCTCTCTAACAAATATATGCACAACCTATTGAAAAATCCAGAATTTAGGATAATGTCCAAAGCAGAGAAAATATTAGATGAGTTTCATACATGCAGTTCTATTTGTATATCTTATTTTGAAGTAAATTTTTTGCCTTAGTCAACACCATTATATTGTTAAATACAAGTAGGTGAAAGTGATACATTGTTCAAGAGGCCTAGATGAATTGTTCAAGTTAAGCCAAATACTACTAAAACTACTATATAGTGGGACAATATTTAGAAACACCCCTGGGTATTTCTCTTCTCAGTGATTTAGTCTTGTTTTCACCCTAACTTTTCTACCACTAAAACTAGTCTGTGAGATTGAGATGGATTTCCCCAGAGAGGAGAGCAAAACTAAACAACAAAAATAATATATTTCTTGGTTTTGACTCTCTAATGAGCATGTTTTAAATAAAATGAATTGTGGATAATAGTGATGAAAGCCAGGCTTTTAACAGATAGGCAATATTTTGTGGGAATGTCCAATGTGTGTGTGTGGGGGGGGGGAGGTTGATGGGGGGGGTTTTTTCTTATCAATATAAAAGGGAAACATTAGTGGTTGATTATGGAGTAGATGATGAGGGAAGAAGAAGAAAGAAGAAAGGATGAGAAAGGCAAGAGGTCAGGTGCAGGAGTCCTTACTCTGCAGGAGTCTTTACTCCTCTCGACCCCCACTTCTCAAACTTAGATTGATAATGGTAAGAATGGTGGCAAAATTATAAAGGAATCTCAGATTCAGCCTAGAAGGATCATACACAACTTAGAGAGCTCCTGTGTGTCCAGTGTGCTGCCTTTGCTAAGGAGCAGAAATAACTAAGGGAGGTGCTCAAGTAGATGGCCTGAATCAGAATCTCCCATTTCCCAGGCCTATTTTGACAACATAGGAAATCACTAAGTGCTGAATTCTGTAAGAGCTGTTGGTGCTGCCTCATTGAAGGGTGGGGATAGGGGGAGATCACAGAGAGAAGCAAAGGAAGAAGAAAAAAACCAAGGACTGGATGTTGGAGCCCACCTCCAAGGATTGGCAGTGGGGCTGGTTAAGCCAAGAAGACCCAGTTGATCAGGACAAGCATGTAGGTCACTGGAAGACCATGCAAGGACCTGAGGTACAAGATGTCTACTACCCCAGTCCACCAACACCTGGAGGAAATGCCTCCTTTTTCCCTTTCTGAAAAAATAGAAGCAGAAGGGGAAATCCTTGAGTACTCTCACCTGAAAGAGACTATCTTAAGCTAGAAAAAAATGAAAAGAGAGTTTATTGAGAGGTGGGATAGTTTTCCCTACCAGGGGAATGGGCCCTGAAAGAAGTTTGATCAGAAATATAGCAAATTTTGGAGAATTTTACAAATTTTAACAGATTCCAATAGAGGGTGCATGGGGTCCCAATTCAATTAGAACTATTTACCCAAGTGAAAATTTAGTATCACCAAATAGTTGGTAATAAGAAAAATAATGTTTTTTCTAATTTCCCAATATTGACATAATGTTAGTTATTTGAGTTTTAGTCCAATATACCATTCACTGTGATTCCAGGGAAACCACTGAATTATACCATGAGTGAAACTATACTTTGGAGAGATTTAGAGTGCATTCCAAGGCTGGAGGGGTGGGGGAGTATCCCCATAATAAATTGACAAGGAGATGAGCAGAAGAAGTTACAATAGCTAGTGGTATATTGCAAGAAAAAAAAAAAAAAGGAGACCTTTTCATTAATGCCATTTTGTGCAGGATGTGACTCTTCTACCAGACATAAAACCAAACCACATTAATAAAAAATTCAAAAGAAGTTTGGTTTCATAGCAATAAAATAGTAAGATATTGACTAATTCATCCCCCCACCCATAGCACCAAGACATTTTTCAAAAAAAATGTTTGGAGTAATAGAAACAGCTTCTGTGTAAGTTATTTGATCAAAATTCCTCTTTTTCCGGTGTGTAATGCCATACTCTTCCCAGTGTTCCTCAGTTCTTTTGCATCCCAACTAAACTATATCAGCCAGAGTAAAATACAGACTCTGTAAATGAACAAATGATTAAAGAAAACAGAGTTAACAAAATCTTTTATCTCCCCCCCCAATTTTTTACATTATTGGTTTTATATTTTAACACATTTTAATTAAACCACTGAAGTATCATAACGTCTCCAGTGGAGGTGGAGAACACAATTAATTTAAATAACAAATTATAAATCATAAGTAACTTACAAGTTATATGGAAAAGCATTATTACATTTTTACTAATATGACAAAATTAATTATAATGATTAATTTAAAAATGGCAAGTCTGAAGAAATCTTGCATTGGATTAGCCTCCTTTGATTCGCTTCTTCAGAATTAAAAGTGCTTTGGCAGGATATCATTCTAAATACAAAAAGAAAGACAAGATCTCTCTTTTTCTTTGTCCTTCATTTGGTGAGCCTTATGAGCGGTTGCCCATAAAGAATCACTTTACCCCAGTGATAGCCACATGTCCACTGTGTCTTTAGGATAAGAAAAGTCCACACATACTACGCTGAGAATGTTATAAATAATAAACTTACTTTTCTCAAGTAAAACTCACCTTCTAGTCACCATTGAGCTTATTGAAAGAACTGTGTATGCTCTTAGCCTCTACTTCATCTCTCATTGATAACTGAACTCACTTCAATGTGCTTCTCTGCCATTGTACTGAAGATGCTTTCACAAAAGTTACCTGTGAACCTGCAAATCCCAAACCCACTGAATAGTTTTCAGACTTTGTTATGGTATCTGTCCAAGATCTGTATAGATTCAGAATCTGTAATGATTCTCATATAACTTTCCAGAAATATGAAATATTACAATTCCTGTCTCCAAACACACAAGATACACCAACAAACATTAATAAAAATTTTCCTCATGGAAACCCATTTTTCAAGAACTCAGACCCCTGAATATGTCACATTCCTTATGCTGCTCATCCGGGAATGACTGGTAGGATTCAGAGAACGAGAAGTTATCTTGTTTCCGATGGCTAAGAAAGACTCATACCCTGATAGAACCTCAAATCAGTTGTGTAAACTTTGGTAAAGTACTCGACATCTATTAATCTATTTCTTCAATTTAAAAATGAATGTTAACAACAACGATAGCTAGAATTTATTCGGAATTGTCTCTGTCTTGGGCAGGATGTGCTAGTACTTTACCTGTATTCTGTCTTTTAATTCTCAAAAAGATCTATAAGTATATATGTCATTATCATCTCCCTTTCCTAGGCATGCAAAGTGAAGTTAAACAATTTTGAAGGACTTGCTATAGGTCATACAACTAGTAAGTGGGGTAACAGAGATTCTAGCCCTTGTGTATTCACTCAAAAGCTTCCCACCTCACAGCTTTATCATACTATGACACCCAGAATGTAGTTGTTGCTCCTAAAATAATATCTGAAACAATGAAATTGTTGAATAATATTTCAAAATGTAAATATTCCTGAATATATGCTTTATCTATGCAGAGGCATTGGGAAAGATATGTGCTAGCTAAGAATGAAAATTAGAGCAAATATATATATATATAC
Source organism: Neomonachus schauinslandi (assembly GCF_002201575.2). NCBI lineage: Eukaryota > Metazoa > Chordata > Mammalia > Carnivora > Phocidae > Neomonachus > Neomonachus schauinslandi. Next base: position 132,745,933 of record NC_058406.1, on the reverse strand, counting down.
ATGTACACATGTATATATATATATCTTAAAAAGGGAGAGAGAAAGCAGCTAGCACAAAGAGAATATGGGAATATTCACAAATGGATTAAAATGCACAGATAAAGAAACAAAAGTGAAATGAAAGGAAAATGGCATCCAGGAGGACAAGGAAACTCAAAGAATCTCCCAGTGTGACTCAGTTTGAAATCGCTTCAAAAGTTTCAGTCAGCTTGAGTACACAGGCCAGCTAAGGGAGAGTCGTTGCTCTGGAATAATTATTTTCACTCCTACTTTTCTGATGTATAAACCAAAATAGTGACAGGATGTCTCTGTCTTTATGAGATGAATGTCAGTGTTTTTTTAGCCTTCTTACATTTTTACAGAAATTGTATTTTAAAAATAAACCTATTTGTGGAACAAATACAAAAGAAAGAAATTCCTTTACAATAAAATTATCGTAGCATTAAATATGCATTCTGTTTGACTATAAAATACTTACAGTAAGCACAATAAATTTTCCAGTTCATAGCATTTACTTTTCTTAAATCTTCCCACATAAGTTATATAGATTTTGCTTCAGAAAGCACAAGATAAATAAAATAATTTACCGTTAGATCCCATGAATAAATGAAAGAATGTTGCTGTCCAGAACAGGCCAAATGAGCTAAATACATTTGAGATCATGACAATGAATTAAAAACATGCTAAATAATGTTATTAGTTATTATATGAACTAATAAGGATCAATTTTTTAAAAAACAGAATTGGCATGACTTTTGCTTCATTTGTTTTTATATAAATCTTGTGAAATAGTAACCTTTGTTGAAAATAAGCGCTCAAAAGTTGATGTTCCTTGTTTCTTTTCAACTTTCTGAATTTTGGTTTTATCTCTTGAGTCTTCTTTCCTATCTTGTGTACTCTCTGTAGAATTCGGATCCAGCGATCCTCCAAAGATGGATTCATTCATCTAGTTCTGGTCCTTTCCACTATTTAGGATGAGAATTCTTGGCTCTCTTTTGCTCTGAAGCAAATATCCTCATTCATATTATCTCATAGTTTTACCTTATACACAACAGTACAGAAATAAAGCAAATATAAGGAAAACTGTAAGAAAGAGAAAAGTAAATTTATAAGTGGAAATTGAATTAAAACATTAAAAATCAAGTGTATCAAAACTTAAATCAAGAAAACAAACTGGCATATATGTAAGATTAGGAATAAGAAAGATAGTACACCCGCAGATTCTCTGAAAATCATAAATTATGGAATAATGTAAAAAAGCCTGGGCGCCTGGGTGGCTCAGTCGTTAAGCGACTGCGTTCGGCTCAGGTCATGATCCCAGGGTCCTGGGATCGAGTCCCACATCGGGCTCCCTGCTCCGTGGGAAGCCTGCTTCTCCCTCTCCCACTCCCCCTGCTTGTGTTCCTGCTCTCGCTGTGTCTCTCCGTCAAATAAATAAATAAAATCCTTAAAAAAAAAAAAATCCTGAGGAAATGAGTGATTTTCTACCTAAACAGAAACCTTCAAAACTGACCAAGAAAAGTGAAGCCTTCAAAATTCTATAATGATAGAAGAAAGGAAAACAAATTCTCAAAAAGTGATCAACAAAATGCACAAAGCCCAAAGGTTTTAAGGTGTTTATTTCTTAAAAAACTTAAGGAAAACATGATTCTCGTGCTCTATAAATTGTTTAAAAACATAAGAAAGATGGAAAGCTACCAGCTTTATTTAATGAAACCAACATAACATTAATAAATGTTCTTGAGCAAGAAGCAGAATAAGGAAACTTGTAGACTGTCTGTTTGGGACCCACGGAAGGCAGCTACCATTAAGTGCCAGATACTAATTGGGGAAACATCTGTGAAAGAGAAGAGGGAGCAGGGATAGACAGGGAAACCCTTCAGATTGGGATGCCTGTATGATACATATAAAAGGAGACAGGGATCAGAGAGAGATTGAGGAGAAAGATTCCCAGAGTCGTGCAAGAACAAGAAAGCTTTGTCCAGCTCAGTTGGCAGCTCCAATGTGAAGAATACCTGTAGGAGACCCTGAAATTGGGTTGATACGGCCAAGGCTTAGTAACTGTAGTATCCATAGTTATTGACTGGAGCTGCCTAGAAGAGAATGTGGCTTTGGTGTGAATGCTGCAGGGAGAAGCGAAGGCACTGCAGCTGAAGCCTGGTAGCTGATGGTACCCCCTGCGTGCATTTTCTCTTTTGATAGAGTATCTGCCATATGTAGGATGTGCCACGAAACTGCCAGATGGACCCACGCTGGGAATGAATATAAATGCCAAAATTCTAAATAAAACACCAGAAAAATATAGCAGCGTTGTAAGCTGCTTAGCTGTTTTGGCTAAGTAGCATTTATTAAGGGAATACAAGTGACCTCTAAAGACTATACATATGGAGGGCCACGTGACTGGCCTTTGAGAATCCAAGCCTACGTGTTACAATTTCATGGGCTGTACAAATGGTGATCTGACATACGGAAATTTAGTCCAGAGTTGCAAAGGCAAACATTTCAAATGGCAGGATCTGATTTCTTATGAGCTGCTTCTTATTTTGGCGATACTATATGGCACATTTCAATGTATCAGTAGTTTTGTTTTGTTTTTAATTTTACTATATTTAATGATTTTCATCAACAATAGCAAGTGACCCAATATTCTGTGTTCTAACACTAGATTTTATGTCACCATCATCAAAGGCATTTAAAAATATTTGTTTTCTGTTCTCTGATTAGAATTGGTAAAATGGATCTAGAACACATCATCAACAATGCAAAATATTATTTCAGTAAACATTCAACATCATAGTTATTGGTGGAACATTAGAAGATTTCTCAATAAAGTTATGAAAAAGATATGCTACTCCAAATGCCATTAGTATTTAACAATAATTTATAAATGATAGCAGCTGCAATATGTGATGTAGAAGACACAATTATCATTATGTTTATGTGATTTATTCTTACCCTGGAAAATCTAACTAAATCAACTAAAAGTCATTACAGTTAATAAAGCAATATTGTAAAATGGCTATTTACAAAAATAACATATTAAAATTAGTGATTGTTAAATGCTATATGGTAATTGACTTTAAAAGTCTCCACCAATAAGAATAGATGCATAAATTATATTACTTACAAGAAAATATTTCAACAAGAAACTTGTCAGGAACTGAGTGAAGATAACCAAAAACTTTCTTGCAGTGAAAGAAAGATGAGCAAAAAGCAAGACACACCTTGTTGCTGGATGAGAAGACTAAATGGTATAAAGATATCTTTTTCTTCAAATAACTTAAAAATCAATATTTGAAATGGAAATTGGTCAATATAGCCAAATTTATCCTAAAATTCACTTTAAATGGTAATCATGCAAGACTAGCTAAGAAAATATAAAAAGGCCTGATATGCCTTGCCCTGACAGCTGTTAAAATGCTACAAATTTTAAAAATTATATTTTGTTATTATTAGTAATATCTTTTATATCATAACTGTGAAATGCAAATCAGTGAGGAGAATATAATTTGCTTGTGTTTTGATTTTTGATTAAGTGCTTTAAATTAGCAAACATGCAAATCTTATACAATTAATTATATTAATCTTGCAAAATTAATTATATCCATTTATATCAAAATTAAATTTTAGGAAAAATTTTAACAAGTATAGAACTATGTTTAATATCAGTTTAAGAACTCTTTACTGAAAAAAATGTAAGGACTAAAAATTTTACACTTAACAGTGTGCATTTTCATTACTTCAGAAAGTATCAAAATAAATTATGAAGTCAAATAAACTTGGACAACACTCAGGAAAAATGACAAAATGATGGTTAATAGTCATGCTATATATGGCTAGCTCTTATGAATTAATAAAACTAAATAAACATGTCAACTGAAAATAGACAATGGATATTAATAGGCAATACAGAAAAAGAAATTAGTAACAAATATTATTTAAATATAATTAAAGACAAATATTTGAAGTCATCAAAAGAGTTTTTTAAAGTTTAATTCTTTGTATTATTTAGGATGCAAAAAGACAGGTACTACACTCATTGATGTGCATATATATTTTATAGGCTTTCTGGATTGTAATTTTGCATTATATGTACTGAGGGGTATAATTATACTCCTTTTTAGAGTGATTTTTTTTTTTAAATTTTGAAAATATTTAAAGATACATACAATACATAAAATAATATTAATTGCTATGTTGTTGTTTTAGAAAGTCTTGCAACAACTTGAGCCTAGCAGTGGAAATTAAGTAAACATTTTAAATTGTAAATACAATTGATTATTATGGAAACAAACTATGCTATGAGAAAATACTTAATGAAGTGGAAAATTATTGCAATTTATGACTGACTAAAAAAGTTATGAAGTATTATTATAAAAGAATTGTTCTGAGCACGACTAAAAGCAAAAATATCAAATATAGAATTATTTGTAACATAAATAAGAACAGAATTGCACAAACATATCACAGAAAACAACAGTTTGATACCAGGAGTAATGGGTATAGACCTCTGAAAAGTTTACCAAAAAAACCCCAAACAAACAAACAAACAAAAACCCTGTTAATGATATAGCACAAAAAGACTAATATTAACAACACTATGATCTTATCAATTTTCCATTATAAATCAGAGAATTTTTTGTTTGTTTTTGCCTACCTTATGGAGAGAGAGGCTCCCAAGACTTTAATGATCTGATTCCCAAAACTTTAATGATCTGATTCACACACTAAAGCTCCATGGCAGGAGAAAGCTAAGATTGAGAAGCAAGAAACTAAAAGCAAAGTTTGAAAGTTGGGAATAACCCATTGGATGTAATGTGGGGGTGGTAGTTCTGAAGAAGAGGGAATTGAAGGGTAGGTCAGGTTTAGTAATGAGAAGAGAATTCCTGATCCAAGTACATTAGACATCTCCTCTACTTCTGCAGAAATCATTGGGAATCCAGGTTCTTCTACTCGGGATTGGTTTACAGCCCAGGAGAGACAAGCAGAGCCAGAAGAAAGGGAAAGGAAGGAGATGCAAGAAGAGCAAGTGGGGACTGATGAAGCAAGGTTATTGTCAAAGATACAGGAGATGACATAAAAAAACAGGCATGGATATTTTTTAAGTATGTTAACAAACTTAACACTGATCATCACACATGTTTCCTGTTATCTCATTGAAATTCCATCACTTGTATTTTCTCTCTAGTTCTTTCTTCAAAAAGTAAATTTAGGTGATGCTCTTGATTCACCTGCCAAGTAATCACCACACCATTTCAACTCTATCAGGACAAATAACGGTTCTTTCACTCAATCCATATAGAAAGGCATTGTATTCCTTTTTATTTGTTTGTTTATCTCTCATTAGTAAACATAACTTTTTTTTTAAGATTTTATTTATTTATTTGAGACAGAGAGAATGAGAGAGAGCATGAGAGGGAGGAGGGTCAGAGGGAGAAGCAGACTCCCTGCCGAGCAGGGAGCCCGATGCGGGACTCGATCCCAGGACTCCAGGATCATGACCTGAGCCGAAGGCAGTCGCTTAACCAACTGAGCCACCCAGGCGCCCCAGTAAACATAACTTTTTCCTGTTTTCCCTAATATTTCTCCAACTATATAATTGTTTAAAGTCTAAAATATTTGTTATCTCATACCACAACTTAACTCTTTTTCTGTTCGTATGTAAACCTCTTTTAGGATCCTTAATGGGATGTGAAAGGGTAATAAACACACACAGAAAATAAATTTTCAAATACTTACTTCTTATAAATTTTTGTTTTCATAACTATTTTTCACAACAGAGTCAAATTTTCCAAGAATAGAAAATCAAATCAGGAATCTTCTGATAATGTTAAGAAAATACCTGTATGGGGCGCCTGGGTGGCTCAGTTGGTTAAGCGACTGCCTTCGGCTCAGGTCATGATCCTGGAGTCCCGGGATCGAGTCCCGCATCAGGCTCCCTGCTCAGCAGGGAGTCTGCTTCTCCCTCTGACCCTCCTCCCTCTCATGCTCTCTGTCTCTCATTCTCTCTCTCTCAAATAAATAAATAAAATCTTAAAAAAAAAAAGAAAGAAAATACCTGTATGTCCTATAAATCAGACAATGACCATGCCCGGGAATGGATTAGCAGCCTGGGACCTCCTTATCCTTTTGGTGTAAAATTGATGAGAGGTTAACCCCAGATGGGAGAGAAGGCCGAGAACCACTCCTAAGCACTTCCTAGCCAGCAGAGTAGAAAGATCATGGACAACATTTAAGAGTTCTTAATTGTGTATGGCAACAGGCAGCATACGGCACTCTTGATGAGTTTTTTGGGAATTAGAAAGATGAAAAATGATGAGCATGATCTTACATGTGGGCTTTTGGTCTAAGGTTATATAGATGGTTCATGAAATTCCCATTTATTATATTCTCCGTTCATTGATAATACTTATATTTTCACTGATCACTAAGAACTAATCAGCAAAAGAGGCTGAGTCATCTAGATCTTTGAGCTAGTAAATGCCATGTTTCAGTGAATGCTATTCTATTTTTAAAGGAGCTCAATATTAGAAAGGATTATTCTGCCTATGAAGCATACACAATACACTGCTCTTAGATTTTTCCTTTCTCTCTTCTTACTTTCATCTTCTTGTCTCTCAACTCTCTTACTCTATCCTCACCCCCAAAGGACTTTGGTATCTATAATTTACAATCCATTTGGGTCTTTAAGTAATAACCATGAAATGATGTAAGAAACAAATTTGGTAAGGAAAAAAAATTCTCTAACTTCCATCTGACAAAAAATTGGAAAACATAAAAATGTTATTCGGGGGCACTTGTAAATGCTTTTCTTGTAAGAAAACTGGACAGGAGTTTCATCAATCTGGAGATTTATATGTTAGAAGTATTTATAGTCATTATTATATCAAAACAGCAGGTGAATAAGCTGTCTAGAACTGTGGTTTTTTACCTTTTCTGTAGCAACTATTAACATGTTACTTTCAAAAATCGAGAAAAACAGCTCAAATGTACATGGGCAAATATTGCTTACAATAGAAACAACCCCAAATCTCCTCAAAATGCAGATATCCCCCACACACCAACACATCAGGGAGAAAAATCCTTATTTGGCTTTCCAAGTAATCAGTTTTATCCCCAGAAAATAGGTCCAATTTACTGACAGCTATATGCTGAATAGTAAATTGACTCTTTATAATATCATCTCAGCTATCGTTACACTACGGGCCCCATTCAAGAATCATTATTCAGCTGCTCCAAGAAAGCCTGCATAAAGATACATGAGCCCTGAAAGTAATCTATTTCCCAGTTCTTTGTGGCCCTGGAAAGGCACAGAATTTATGGGGACCTGTTAGAGAAGCCAGGCTAATAAAAACAGAAAGATACCCTAGTGTTCTTGGCAGTACGTTGTGCCTATACATGTAAAAGTGTTTAAGATTCTCTGTCCAAGATGATATTCTTGCCATCCAGTGAATGAAAGTCTAGGAGAAGCTGGCCAATAATGTTCAACAATGCATTCTGTTTATTGTGGTTAGTAACAATTAAGTCTGTCCAGTGAAAAATGGCAGTTTATAACAAGTCTTATTTCCTTATTATGGTTCTCTTTTGCTCTAAAAATGCAATTGGTTATAGCAATGGCCGTCATAAAGTTTCTCATAAGAACAGAGCGATAAGTATGGCATAATAGGATTAACAGAGCATTAGAAATAAAAGCATGGCTTTCTTATTTTTTAAACCTTTTGTAAGGCTCTTTTCTAAAAACAAATCTTTCATTAAACATGAAAGAAAAACCTGATTTTTAAATTACTGAAGTAATTACTTATTATGGCTGTTTTGGAAAAACTGAGAATTTTAAATAGTAAAAAAAATCAGGAGTATCTATGTCTTCAGTAACTAAAACCTGTTTGAAAAAGTGTAACATAGGTTATATTTTTTTGTTTGTTTGAAAAGTATAACATGACTGTTATGATTCTTTCTATTCCTTACATCTGCCTGCATATTTAAAACAATGTACTTTTTTGGTAAGATATAAATAGAGGGAGGTATTAAGAGCAGTTAAAAGGAAAAAATGTTACCTTCCTGCAGTATGGTATAATCAGATTATATATGAATATTTTTCATGATAATCCTCTTTGTATTTACCAAGGTAGAATTAAAAAAGAGAAGAGAAAGGTAACATACTGGACTCAAAAAAGTACAACAGTAAAATAAAATAAATTTCCATAAGGTGTTTTTCCTAAGCTGGGCTGATGGCATAGCCTCAGACACAGACGACCAGTCACAATGCTTTGCCTTAGTTGCACGAGCCACATTTCAAGTACGGTAGCCACATGTGGCTGATGGCTATAGTACTGGACAGAACCGTTTATAGAACATTTCCATTAACATGCAAATTGCAAGTGGACAGTATTGCTCTTTTTTTTTTTTTTAAGATTTTTATTTATTTATTTGACAGAGAGACACAGAGAGAGAGGGAACACAAGCAGGGGGAGCGAGAGAGGGAGAAGCAGGCTTCCCACCGAGCAGGGAGCCCGATGTGGGGCTCCATCCCAGGACCCCAAGATCATGACCTGAGCCGAAGTCAGACGCTTAACTGACTGAGCCACCCAGGCACCCTGGACAGTATTGTTCTAAAGAGTTCTCATTGGCGTGTCTGTGAACTTTTTGTGTTCATTAGACTATCTTTGTGTAGCCAGTGGAAAGTACTGAAGCAATAAAAGGAGAGAAACCAAACACTGTTGTATAAAATCTATTGTAATTATCCTGGCTTTGAAGGAATTAAAAAAAAAGTTTTATTTACAGAAGTATATAAGATTATATAGATTCTCAATACTTTTGCTGTAGGTAGTGGTCAAACACTCTCTACTCCTAATGCTATTTGGAACCTATCAATTGCTAATTCTTCATTGAGTGTTATGCACCAGGCAGTGTTCTAGAGTAGGGAGACAGGAATACATTCAGCGATCCAGCATTCACATTTTGCTTCACTACCTTTCTCTAATTACCTAGTACCAACCCTAAATTTTAGCATATATATCGAGTCTTACAATCCTTTCCAGTTATTATTTGTACTTTTAGTAAAATTAGGTATGAACTATTGGTAAATGGAAAATTCAAATGGCATTTGGGTTTTAATAAGCTCTTTTCTCTCTACATACACCCCCCTAGCTTTATTTCTCGTACTGTTAACGGATCTACTTTTGTTAATTTCTTTCTGATTTCCCACCTACGCAAGCACTCTCAGAGGCAAGAGCTTTAATTAATTTGCCAGATCTTAGGATTTAAAAATATTTTATGATAAATAATGAACATAAAATCTGATAAGTCAGGCAGAAATATTAAAAAAAATAGCTCATAGTTGTCTTCAGTTAACATTTTAAAAAATTCCAACTTGATCCGATTATTGTCTAAAACCTTCACTTTTCTTATGTTGATTAATAAATAAACACACAACCCTGTTTTTTTTTAAAAAGACCTAATGCCAATTTCTCTCTAAGTCTTTTTTTCTCTAACCTTATTTTATCACTAGATCCATTTCCTTGCCTTTACATTTATAACCCTATTCTTCACTAGAAAGGAATTTGAACAAGCAAACACATTTTGGCAGAAAAAAAATCACCAAAAGCTGTTAGCCATAAATATTCTTATAGTGTCATACTCCTATAACTCATATTGAAATCATAGAACTTGAATTACACGGGCAGTTGTGTAGTGGGCACGATTCCTTTGCATGTGCTCACATATACACAAACCCACGCACAAAGTTTAAATGCCTTTTAAGTGGGAGCTTAAGTTACCATAAGTCTGGCTATTCAAAGTTAATAGCAAGATTCTATCTTTAGCCCATCCACTAACATATAACAGCAGAGTATGAAAACCACCCACCCACTGTGCAAAGACCAGAAGTAAAGTATATGGAATTTATTGATGTTTTTTTTTTCCTACGAGTATGTTCAAATTGATTTCAAACACTGAGCAAATAGGGACTTAAATTTGAAACTGTTAAAACTAAATGTGGTAACTATAGACCTTCTTCTAGAACGTCACTAATTTTGAATGTGCATTTTTACTTTCAGGAAAGGGTGATGAGCAGGAGTTCAAGAGAGTGTTAATGCCAGCGTCAGATGAAATCCAGGACACGTGCCAATGTGCTAGTTCTAATAAGATTTAGTGAATTTACCTTTGTGTTGGACTCTACACTAAGCAGTGGCAAAGTAGAGGTAGGACACTCATATTGACAGTCTAGCTGGTTAGAAAAAGACACACAAAGGACACACGATAATGCAGTGTGAAAATTCTTACAGAAGAACTATTTATCAAGCAAGTAGAGGTCCCAAAGAGGCAGTGATTAATTGAATGATTCTTCATATGCATTTTAGACTAATGATTCCACTGATGTAAAATAATAGCTTGATGAGCCCAGTTGTACACTTTCTGTAATAGATACTGAAAACATGCCATCAGTTCTCATGGCCAATATGATCCGTTACACAAAACTCTCTAAAATTCAGCCTGAGTAAGAAGGAATGTTCAGATTATTCAGAAAATATAAGCATCTACCCATGAGGCAACATGGAACATTTAACATGTTATTCTTTCAGAAAGAATATTTTGAGATACATGGAAAAATATATTGTTTGGTAAAAAATGAAGTCTGCAACAGTTTTTTTTTTTCTCAGCAGAATTTACTGGTATGAAACTATGAAAATAACGTTTAAGTGGTGCATGTAAAAATAATGAATGGGTTAGGTGACAGGAACTTTACTTATAGGAGTTTCATCCTTTTATCTTTAATTCTAGCATATCACCAAACATATGATAGGTAATTTAAATTTATTTTTGAACTCTTAAATAAAGGAATGGATACATTTAAATACATATGTATTTATAGTGTGGGGATAACCCTTTTCTTTCTGGTCACTCATGCATGTTAATGCTGCTCTAGGAATGGACTCTAGCCAGAAGCAGCCTTGCTAGAACCTGTTTCATGTGCAGTTATACTCATTTAGTTCCATGGGTACTCAGGAAATCTGCAGGATTATGGAGAGATCTCTATATCTTGGGTGTCTGGAAAAAAAAAAAAGTATACATTAGTTGAACATTGCTTTTGGATTCTTTTCCAGTCCCCAAGGCCAGGAGAATGAAATTTTCTTGAAGGCAATCTCTTTCTAGTATCATGTAGCAGAAAATAAGCCAGACTCCAAGGGTGCAGCAAATATAGGGACTAGATAATCTAACTCAAAACAATCCCCTATGAGAGAATAAGACAGCATTTTTTTCATCATGGAAACAATGACCCAGAAAATGAAATAAAATCACCACACTCAAACAACCTCTCCTCTATGAAGCCTTTTTCTTGATTCTAGGACAAAATCAGTTCTTAATTTGTCTAGGCATTCAATGCTCCAAACATAGCTCAACTGGAGCACTCAAAGAATGAGTTACCAGTGTAATCTCAAGATTGGCATTGCTTAGTTTGTGGATGAATCCTGTCCCATTTCCACCCTAAATTCCAATAATATTCTTGGCATGATAGTGGTACTCCAAAAAAAAAAGAAAGATAATAGATAGATGATAGATGATAGATAGATAGATAGATGATAAATAGATTATTTGAATGCATAATGGTCATGCAAAGTTCTCTGAAGATTAATTGCTAGATGAGAAACTATTCCATCCATAAAACTGACTTGTTTATATAAATGATGAAGTATATAGTAACGTTACCTTTCTTGTAATTACTAGTTACTGTAATATTTTGAAAATATGCTCAAATGCTACATGATAAGTTTCTCCCTTTAGAAATATGTATGACAGACCAAATGAAATAAATCAACAGACTCAAGCTGGTCCAAAGGCCTAAATTCCTTACTTATTACTGGAGTTGGTGGTTTGTGGAATGGGGTATGTGTGTTTGTGAATGTATGTGTGTCTTGTTGAGACCCTAATTTTGAAACCACAAACTCACTCACCCATAATCAAAGAGTGATATTTCAAATACCATAATTTATGTTTCATAGTCCATTAATTACATTAGTTTTCTGCATATATCCAGATGTGCACATAAACATTCACTGGAGAATATACAGTGTTTCTGCTCTAAAATAGTTCACAGCACAGCAAATATAGGCATCCATTCTCCCTGGGGATAGGTGGTGTAACATCAGTTTAAATAGATGTGGGCTGAAATTTCAGGTTTGGTTTAAAACTTAAGCTTTCACAATCTTAGCCTTATATTGGACCTTAGTTCACTGTTCCTGGGGAGTTTTTAATGGCATCCCAATCTCCTAAACAGTGCACAGTACATTCTGTTTTTCACATTATCATTCCTAATGTGTCCTTGAAATACCTGGGGTGCTGGGGATTGTTCGACCACAATGCACAAGTCTTGTATTATGTTGCTGGAAGAGTACTTAGAAGCACTGATAGTATATAGTTATTAACAATTTATTTAATTAAAAAAATCTGAAATGCTCTGACATGTGTGCCCAAATGCCCATGTACAATTTGATTTCAAATATTTTAAGATTCTTCTTGCCTATGGCTTCATCTTTATCTGAGAGACACAGGAACTAATCTTGTACAGGATAAGCAATTATGACTTTTAGAAGGTGCTATTCCTTGAGTCTTGGTTCGCTCTCCCTTTGTGTTAGACTCATTACTGGTGGCTGCCTTTCAGGTCTAAAGAATGAAAGCTGACAAAAGTTCTCATAAATCTAGCATCTGCTCTTTAATTTGTCTTTGTAGAAATATAATATTTTCTCTGCGGAGATGTCACACTTGTTATTTGGGAGAACATATTTATTAAATACAAAACACTTTTAAAAGTATTCATAAGAACTGGTTTTAAAAGAAGAAAATCTATATAGTCTTGCCACTTGGTCTTTAGCTTAATGCTATTAGCTTCCCTGTTACAACACACAAATAAATAAGAGAGAAAATTTCGGCCAAGTATGAATTCATTTGAAATTCATAGATTTCAAGTTTCAAACTTTGTGGCTCCCATTTGGCTACCTAATGCCAAAATACAGCTCCTTAGAACAGGGGGAGAAGGGGACTTATTAAAAATAATCTCACAAACGTTCTTGGACACGAGATGACTTTCATGAACAACATTATGACAAGTTAAGTGCAAATGAATCAGAACATATGGATTAAATTTCCCTTGAAGTGTACATGGTTTTGTAAATTACGAGAAAAAAGGGAACGGGAAAATGCAGTTTTAACTTTGCCAAACCCAAGACATTTGAACAATTGTTCAAGAGAGCATGCCAAACCCATATTTTCCTCCTTTAAATCCACCTAATATAAGAAGAAACACTTTGAACTTATATAGCCAGTTCCTTCTCAGTAACTCAAAGTCCTTTTGGAATTTCCTCACGTCTTCCATATAGTAGCCTTGCAAACAAATTTTGGATATATCACTGCAATTTTTATTTTCCATGTGTGATTCTAGGAAAAGTTGAAAAATTATGTGCTTTGTAAATAAGGAAGAAGTAGGTGTTCAAACTTAAGTTAAATGGAAGCCAACAAATTCCTCTTTTTTCCAAACTCTATTAAAAAACCCATCTTTGGGGCACCTGGGTGGCTCAGTCATTAAGCGTCTGCCTTCGGCTCAGGTCTTGATCCCAGAATCCTGGGATCAAGCCCCGCATTGGGCTTCCTGCTCAGTGGGGAGCCTGCTTCTCCCTCTCTCACTCCCCCTGCTTGTGTTCCCTCTCTTGCTGTGTATCTCTCTGTCAAATAAATAAATAAAATCTTTAAAAAAAAAAAGTCTTCAACAATGTCATGGATAAATACTGTGGATTACTATTATGAATTGATTACAGAAGTTTCTAACTTTTCTGAAGGCAAGACCATTGCTATAAGTACAGTATTACACTCAATATCTGACAGAAAATTTTTGGTCATCTGCGTATTTATTTTTGTGATGAATTTATTGTATAACAAAGTTGTGTTCATTTAAAAAAAAATGGAATTCCAGATAAACCCTGAGGGAAACATCAGAAATAACATTTACTGCAACATTTTAAAGTGTGATCTTCCACACTTTTTCCTAAATATAATTACACATAAATATTATTTATAACACACATGCCATAATATACATTGTTTATTATTATTTATTTATTCTAATTCATTTTAGACATACCTTGTTTTCTAATCTGAAATTCCCCCTAAATTTATTGTAATTTTTTCTTTTATTATATATCAACAACATAATTTATGTAATATAATTACCTAATCCACATGGATTGGACACATTTATGGTTTCAATTTTATCTATATTATTAAAAAAATGGGTATAGGCAAATTTTGAAGTTTCTACTTACGGAGTTTGTAAACTTCTGAATGATCACTTTGCCTTCTAACACACACATTTTAGTTCACTATTCCTGTAGACCCCACAAAGGGTGGCAAACCTACCTCTTTGATTTACTGCTGGCCTCCCCAGGCTAACCATCATGTGGTACAGAATAGAAACTCAATGCATACATGCGTGAATGAATGAATCTTCCTGTTCTAGAGCTGCTTAAACAGTCCACTCTCTGAGTATCACTCTGATCTTCTCAGCACTTTCTGTTCTCCATCAGCACAGGGCAAAACCCTATGGCTTCTTCCCTTACTTATTTCAATCTATGTATCCATTCTACTGACAATGTCCTTGGTTTACTTTTGTGGTCAATTTATTTGATCTGGTTTTTGCAATGAGCAGGCATTTTTCATTACAGAACCCGACCTAAAACTGGAAACTTTGTTTTAAGTACTAAATAGGAGAATTTATATTAACCTGGAAACTAGAGACACAAATTGGCTGAAGACAGTAAGAGACACAGAGAAGGAATATGTCCACAGGGTAAAAATATGGATTCCTCTACATCTACCATTATCCTCCTGAGAGTTATCAATATATAACTTTCCATCTCTCCCCAGCTATGCCATCTCCGGCATCATTTATACTGGGTGAGTCTGATACTTGAAATTTTGTACTCTACTTGCTTTCTCAGCAGATGCAGCCACATTTCTTCTCATCCAAACCATTTTCTTATTGCTCCAACTAATCCCCCTGTAAAGAAACAATACCAAACATTTCCCTTTTTTTTCCGGCTAAGAGATTTTAAATAAGCACGGCTTTAGCTTTATATGCACCACAATTATTACACATCATGAATTTACTTAAACAGCATTTGTCAAAACATTCAGTCAATGTAATTACCATAAGCAATGCCATGTGCCCAGTACTGTGTGTTTTATTAATATATTCTACAAATGATGATTAAATGCTTTCCATGTACTAGGCACCATGCTGAAGTTAGCCTCATATCAGATATAGCCAGTGGTGTCAAGTTCCTTGCATCTAGTAAAGGAGAAACAAAAAACAAACCCAGAAAATTCAAGAGACTATGATAGGCAATATGATAAAACAAGCCTGGGAATTTAAGAGAACAAACAGGAAAACACATGAATATGTTTGGAAAGAAGGGCAAGGAAATCTTCATAGTCAAGCTAAAGTTGGAAATTATGATAGAAACAAAGGGACTGATTGTAAAAATACTTGGGATGCAGAATCAATTGGACCTGATGAGCAATTTGATGTTGGTATGGATGGAAGAAAGATCCTTGCACCTATTTATGATTTCAGGTTTGGGTGAAAATGCGCATGTCAAAAAGACAAAGAGATATCCACATCCTTTAGGTGAGCATATAGATGGAGACTTAATGAGCTAGATTATATATACATAATTTATAAATTTATACATAAATATAAATTTATATGTATATATAAATTTATGTATTCCAGTTTATATATCACATATGTAAATAATATATATATAAATTTATGTATTCCAGTTTATATAACATATATATGTGTATACGCATTTAAAAATAGATTCATGCTCCTATACTATTTTGTGGTCTATTTTTGTTGTTGTTAGCATAACATGAACCTATTTTCACCTCAGTTCATATAGCTCCATAACATTTTATCCAATACTGATATAGAGGTCCATTGTATGGGAAAAAATATTCATCAACAGGACATGGGATAAATAAGCTCTAGTGCACCCCTTAAAGACTTATAAACAGCAAATTATATGATCCAATTTTGTATTGGAAAGATTTCACTAGCAGAGTATTTTGGAGTAGCCATACCTATGAGAAAGGAAGATTATCCAGGAAGCTAATAAAATATTCTATGTAAAAGGTGAGGAAGGTCTGAACTGAAAACAGTGCAATTGATAAAGGACAAATTACACCATAGAGGAGGTCAATTATGAGTAGGACTTGTAAGTCTCAAATACATAGAAAAGGGAGATTATATTAAAAATATTTTAAAGATACTTAGTATGCACAATGATATGGATTGCATAACTAATAACATATGGATAGAAGAAGTATGAGGGAAAAAAAGCCATAAAAATGGAAGTGAAGATTTTGGCTTGATTGCAAAGAAGAGAATTTACTCAGAGAACACTGAAGGAGGCCTGTCTTGGCAAGATAAGAGTGAGATGCTGATTCCAGTTTTCAATTTTGCATTTTTTAAAATTTTATTATGTTATGTTAATCACCATACATTACATCATTAGTTTTTGATGTAGTGTTCCATAATTCATTGTTTGCGTATAACAACCAGTGCTCCATTCAGTACATGCCCTCTTTAATACCCATCCCCCACCTCCCTCCCCTCTAGAACCCCCAGTTTGTTTCTCAGAGTCCACAGTCTCTCATGGTTCATCTCCCCCTCCGATTCCCCTCCCCTTCATTTTTCCCTTCCTACTATCTTATTCTTTTTTTTTTTTTGTAACATATAACGTATTATTTGTTTCAGAAGTACAGGTCTGTGATTCAACAGTCTTACACAATTCACAGCGCTCACCATAGCACATACCTTCCCCAATGTCTATCACCCCATCCCTCCCACCCCCCACCATTCCCCAAGAACTTGTGGAATATTGTGAAGAATGTGCCTATAGTTCAATAGAGGGGATTAGGTTGGGGCCATAACCATGGTGTCTTCTGCAGAGAGGCTATAATTCTAGTCTTTGGTACAAGTAACATCACTTAGGTATAGTACGCAGACTGAGAAGCGTTGAGAGCAGAGTGTTAAACAATGAGAAGGAGAGGTGGAGGAAGGAGAGCCTTAAAATTGTCATCATGGCAGAAGGTAGAGTCAGATGTTGCTTTGAGATCAATGAAAACAAGTATCAAAATGTCTTCAGTAGTTTGGACAAATAAGAAGATACCAAATTACTTAAAAAAAAAAAAAAAGGATTTCTAGTTGATAATAGGGAGAGTATCCAGATTACTGACTTAGAAGTAAGTGAACTTGAGGAAGTAGAATCAGTGAATGTAAAACTTTTTCATGGAGATTGGCTTAAAGGGAAAGAGAACAACTGGGTAAGATTACAGGAGTCTTTGTTTCGTGTGTTTTGTATATGCGCACATCGCTCTCACTTGCACACAAAAGTGAGAAGACCGGAGAGACTTTAATGTCTGTGGACTGCAAGGAGAAAGTCATTGAGAAACTGGAAGTATATAGAAAAGGAAAAACAGACAAGAAAAACAGGTATTGGATTCAAAGCACTGGTGGAAAGACTATCCCTTGGAAGAATACATTCTTCTGTTATCATGGGAAGAAAGAAGGAAGTTATATACCAGGAGGTGAAAAACAGGAACACGTTCATGGCTGATGATCTCCAGAACAGTATGCAAACAGATGCAATGGGATAGAGTGCTGAGAAAGGGGCATATCAAATGTAGTAGGGTTAGTTAGAAAGGGCCTCAATTGATTTTTTGAACCTTGGATAATTCTGTTTGAAGTTCATGAAGATTTTTGGATATGGTTAGCAAATGGAGACTGGAAGGACTTCAGAATGATAATAAAACCATACTGGGGACTTGTACAGGATAAGGCAAATAAGTATCATGGAGTTCTGCCCTCACCTTCGCAAATTGTTTCACATTTGCCAGTTTATCTTTCTCCCAAGTCTTAAGAACTAAGCCCTCCCCTGTACTCAGACCTCATGCCTCACTTTCTTGTTAGGAACCTTACACTGACAATTTGTGTTTCTTTCCTTTGAGAGTTTTTTTTTTTTTTTTTAATTTCAATTCCATTTCAAATAAAACTACTTGACTCTAGTTCTTCAAATCCTCGTCTTGCTCTTGCTTCCCAAAATCTTAAACCTTGAAATTTATACTTAGAGACTGAACTTTCTCAATTGCCATCTCTCTTAATACCAGAGCAATCTGGCTTCTACATGAGAACTGCTCTTTGAAAGGTTACGGGCAACTTGTTGATAAGCACCGTGGCCTTTTCTCAGTTTTATTCTCCATCACTTCCCCGAAACAATTTAAACTTGTGGATCTCCTGTAATACCTATATGCAAGCATTGCTTTTTTTTTTTAAAGATTTTATTTATTTATTTGAGAGAGAGAATGAGAGACAGAGAGCACGAGAGGGAAGAGGGTCAGAGGGAGAAGCAGACCCCCCGCTGAGCAGGGAGCCCGATGCGGGACTCGATCCTGGGACTCCAGGATCATGACCTGAGCCGAAGGCAGTCGCTTAACCAACTGAGCCACCCAGGCGCCCCTGCAAGCATTGCTTTTAACGTCTCCTCTGCAGGATCAATTTAAAACTTGCAATGTTGTTTCCTGGGTTCCCCAATAAACACATTATCTGAACCAAAATTGGGACGTATAAACTTATTGGTGGAATTTTGAAAATTATAGTGTTTTATATACATGAAATCTTTAATGATGAAACACTAAATAATATAGTTAAATTATACATTAAGTCATGCAGTCTTTTTAAAAAAAAATATCTATCAACAACTTGGTACTGTCCTGGAATATTCTAGAAGTGTTCAACTACAAAGTGGCAAAGTCAATTATGATATTATCTTTTAGACTGAAATAGAATAAATTCTATTAGAGGATAATGACCTTAATTCACAACATTAATAAGAAATTCAAGAAAGTAATTTAGGACATCTCTCTGATTTCTTAATAAAATTTTGTTAAAATACAAAAAAAAAATCCTAAAAACATCCTAGTCAAAAGCGGTCTTCATAATAAAATTTACCAAAGGTAAAATTTTAAATAACTTTTTAAAGTCCCATAAATATTCATTTTTGGTTTTGGAAGTGTTCCATTATTCTGCTTTAGCCATCAGTTCTTTTGGCTCTAAGCATGTATTATTTGCAACCTTGATTTGTACCAGGGACAGTGGTGAATGCTGGGAACATGAAAGTGAACAAAAAAGACACAGTCCTTGCCATTGTGGGGCTTACAGTCTGATGAGGGAGATAGTTGTTAATCAAATCATTACACAAATAAAGAAAAATTTACCACTGAAGTAAGTTTCCACAAAAAGAAGTGCATACATCTGGGAGTTCGAAGATGAGAAAAGATTTCCCTGAGGAAGTGATGTTTGAGTTGAGATCTGAAAGAAGGCCAGGATAGAAGACAGGTGTGGGGAGTGGGTTGGAAAGACAGGACAAGACCATTACAGGAAGTGAGACCTGCATGCAAAGGAAATAGGATATGGGACAATAGGATCTGTGCAAGGAAATGAGTTTACTTAGAATTGTGCTATAAGAGAGGACTGAGGGAGGTAAAAGTGCTAGAGTGGGAGCAAGAGTCTCTTGCTCACCAGTTCATTCTAAATCATTAGAACTATGCCCAACACAGAGAAGATGCTTGATAAATATTTGAAGAGTGACTAAATAGATAATTCTTTTGAAATGTTGAAAAGATACCACTTTGGGGACTAAGTAGGAGAAAAGACAGCTCCCCATGATTTCTAACAAAATTGGCATTTGAGAGATATTTGAGCCTGCAGTGAAAACAGAAAGAGAACAGCTACACATTTAAATTAAGGCATGGCAACAACAAAGGGGCTTTACCACTGTGCAGAATCAAAGGACCAAGAAACAAAGACAAAATTTACTCCTTTTAAGGTCACACAAAAACTGGGGGAAAATGCATGATAGAGATGTACCCAGAGTCTAGGGTCCAGTATTATTGATTTAACTCTATACTGCTTATTCATCAGCCAATAATGTAGGCAAACACCCTATTCCTAACTTAGTAACTTAAAATTGGTATTCCTGAAGTCTTTACCCTTAACTTTACTTCACAAATTACTTTTATTCAAATGCCTTCTTCCTTACCACGTGGTAGAGGTTTCTACCATATAACCAGACATTTATTTTTCAAAACCAATACTTCTTTTACTCAAACTCAAATTTTAGAACTGTATAACATTCTCCTACTTACATGAGTGCCTTACAAAACTTTCTTGTTAGTTTAGGGCAAGACCTTTGTCATCAAAAACCACTGAGTGAGGTATAGCACAAAGGAATTTTAGGGCAGTGAAATTCTTTTGTGTGAAACTATAATGATGGATACATGGCATTATGCATTTGTCAAAATACAGAGAATGTACAAAGCCAAGAGTGAACCTTAAGGTAAACAATGGATTGTGGGTGATTGATATGTGTCAGCATCAGTTCATCCATTGTAACAAATATTCCACTGGAGAGGGGGGCAGTGTTGATAATAGGAGAAGCTATGCATATGTGGGGGCAGGGAAATCTCAGTACTTTCTGCCCAATTTTGCTGTGAACGTAAAACTGCTCTAAAAAAATAGCCTTTAAAAGCAAAACAAAGTAATTAGAATAGCCATGTTAAGATTTGACAAAATGCAGTTAAGACCAAAAGAAAAATGAAAGAGTAAAAAAAAAAAAAAAAAAAAGAAGAAGAAAAGAAAAGAAAAAGAAAAAGAAAGAAAGAACTATTGACCATAATCCCCATCCATTCATTTAGTTTAATAATCAGTGGCATTTTCTGTACTTCTTTTTCTTAAATTGAAAAAGGAAAAAAAACCCTGCTCTACCCAATTTACAGGCAATATTCCAAGTTAAGAGCTGTGGAAAAGTAACATAAAAACTAGTACATATCTTTGAAGTGCCAAATGCTATCTCTATTTCTAAATAACTTAATTCTCAATAGAAAAGCAAAAATCGTCTTGAATTGTCTTCATAATTTTCTGTTCCAAATGGACCACTTCTCTTTGTTTCTTTTCTAAATCAAATTCTATTATTGCCTATTAAGTTGTGTATAGTATCTATGATGGGAGTACCATATAGAAAAGTATTTGGTATTTTATTAAACATTCATTTACTGTCTATCCAATTTATGAATTGGAGTGATGCCCAAGCTAGTGATTTTTAATATTTAGGGAGCTTTGACATCTCTTTATCTTTATGTATCTAATTTTTGACATACCATCTCTACATGATACTCATTAGAACATAAATATTTTTCTAACTGAAATTCATTTACAAAAATATTTTTGGAGATTTTACATGTTTTGTGATGTTGGATACTCAAAAGTCTGTGTTAAAGTTGGAGTTAAGAAATAATGATCCATGTTACATCTCTATACATTTACACAAAGAAAGAGCATACCATTTACAATCTTATCTTAATTTATATGGGATTTTATATATATATATAAATATATATATAACATAATACAGGATTATATATATAATATAATTAAACTTTCAAAATGGTAATTGTTGTAAGTGTCATGAAGTCCAAAGCCTTACTCTTCATGAGTTTAGTTTGGGCACTGAATGAAGGCTATGTGGCTGAGGAATTTAGGTAGACAACAGCTATGTTAGGTGTACAGGGTAGGAATGACCAACAACATTTTTACATTTTTAGGTAAACGACAGAAAGCACTGACGTCCTTACAATTTCTTATTAAAAGAAATGAGACATTTTATTTCATATCCAAATTGTAAGCTCCAGAAATGATTAAATTTACCCCTCTATTCATGCGCATCTTTTCCCACACTATTAGGTAAGAATACACATACACACACATATTAAATTCAAATTTAAATTAAAATTTAGAAAATTAGAAAATTGTTTATAGTAACTATTTCCCAAAAACATTTAAGAAATGTCAAAAGCATAATTAATGATCTGCTGCAGGTAAAACAATTTGAATAAAAAAGAATATAAAAATCCAATTTTCTTAAAAATTTTATTTTATTATGTTATGTTAATCACCATACATTACATCATTAGTTTTTGATGTAGTGTTCCATGATTCATTGTTGGCGTATAACACCCAGTGCTCCATACAGTACGTGCCCTCTTTAATACCCATCACCAGGCTAACCCATCCCCCCACCTTCTCCCCTCTAGAACCCTCAGTTTGTTTCTCAGAGTCCATAGTCTCTCATGGTTCATCTCCCCCTCCGATTGCCCCCCTTCATTTTTCCCTTCCTACTATGGTCTTCTTTTTTTTTTTTTTTTTTTAAAGATTTTATTTATTTTTTTGACAGAGAGAGACACAGCGAGAGAGGGAACACAAGCAGGGGGAGTGGGAGAGGGAGAAGCAGGCTTCCCGCGGAGCAGGGAGCCCAATGCGGGGCTCGATCCCAGGACCCTGGGATCATGACCTGAGCCGAAGGCAGACGCTCAACGAACTGAGCCACCCAGGTGCCCCGGTCTTCTTTTTTTTTAACATATAATGTATTATTTGTTTCAGAGGCACAGGTCTGTTAAAAATGCAATTTTTAAAAAAGGTTTTGATCTATAATTTCCTTTCTATGATTCCACTATTATTAGGACTCTGAATAATATAATTGCCTCTTCCAAATGTCACCTTTTAATTTAGGATAGCTAGGTCTCTAGTTTTATGCTGGCTAGAAGAATCTTTCTTCCTGAAAAGATTAAGGTTAGTTGGAAACAGAATGGAAGTCTGTAAAGTTCTCAAAGATGAAAACGATGTATGTATCCATTTAGTAGAGCCCAGAAAATGAGAAGGAAGAATTCATGATAGAAGGATTAAAAGGGGTAAAAAGAAGTAATTCTCGGCAAATGTAGGAACTTTTAAAGGTTGACCTGAAGAGAGTGTACACGTGAAAATCATAAAGTTAAAAGACCCACATTGATTCATGAGTGATAGAATTAAAGCAGGCTATCAAAGGAAAATTGTACAAGACTGTGATTCAAAAATAAAGCAAGCTCTGAAAACCTAAAAAGTTTAATAAGTTAGGAGACAATTCATTTAGGAGCAAAAACTTGACTTTACCTCACTTACCTTTTGCCTCATTTGGTAGAAATATTCATTTATTGTAGGAATATTGATGTGTTTAATCAGAAGGTGCTGGCCAGAGTCTGCTATGGTGCTCTGTGCCCTGCTGCATATTTTCGTTCTAAAATCTAAAAAATTCTAAATTCCAAAATCACCTGTTCCTAAGTATTGTTGATAAGATACTGGGAACTTTTGTTAACAGTGGATTTGGTTCTCTGCTCCCTGATTTCCATTAACTTCCACTTCAGCTGTGAGACTTCTCTCCAGGTTTCCTATCTTCCTCCAAATCTATCCCTCTTTTACTCTTAAAGTTTGCCTCACAATCTGGCAGTGTGTGTGTGTGTGTGTGGGCGGGGGGTGGAGGTGGGGGTGTATGGATAGGAGTTTGGGGGACATACTATTTATAGGGATGTCTAATTATTATTATTTTCCTTGAATGTGTTTTAGATTTCACAGTCAACATAGTAGAGAAATGTGGTGTTTGTTATCTGAGAAATGAGGTTTCCCCTTGAGTAGCACTGTGTGTATATGGAATTCTCCGATGTAAGGGCTTATATCATATTTACATCATCAAGATGTTATGTAAAATCCGCTATTTTATGGATTCATTCTTCTGAGTCTGTGAGACATCTGGGCAAACTTCACAATGATAACAGGGAAACTTGATTGAGATAAGCTTCTAGTGTGATGGCTGCTCTGGTTATCTAATAGATTCTAAGTTTTGAAATCTGCCATGAGATTTCTTAAGTATGCAACATTTTAAAATGCCAGATATATTAGCAACTAGAAAGCTATTTTGTAACCTTTATGATATGCATACTCTACAGTTTCTTAGAAGCATCAATATGGAAGGGGTCGTAAGGATGTTATGGTCTGATATCCATATGCTTTCATATGCTTAGGAAACTAAGATGCAAAGAGTTGAATTTCAACTTGCTTTCCACTGTATCCCCTCAAAGTATACTGTTTAATCCTGGCTCTTCTTTCTAGCTATGTGATCTGGGACATGTCTTAGTTTCCGCACTTTTAACACAAACACAATAATAGTATCTACTGACAGGGTTGTTAAGGAAGGTTAGAATTTTTGGAAAAGAGCCAGGCATGTCATAAGCTCTCAATAAATGTTAGCATTTACTATGGTGTGGTTGTGCCTCTTGTTGCTTCATTGCCTAGTACAAAAGATGGTTTGTGGGTGGTGTATATGAGTGTGTCCAATGGGAGGAGCAGAGGAAGGTGAAATTGATAGTTTGACAATATTTTATTTATTCCCTTGTGTTTCAGACAGTGTGTTGAATGCCCAGGGTCCTTGCCTCTTATGAGGCTTACAAACCAGCAGATAAGATAGATACAATGTGACAATTATGATGTAGGATGAATGTTCTGATGATAAAAAATATACCTGAGAAATACATACTGATTTTAATTTTATTTTAGGTAAAGTTAACTAGGTAAGCAAAAATATATATAGATGATAGATAGATAGATATAGATAGATAGATGATAGATGGCTAGATGATAGACAAATGGATAGGAAATTACATTTTTAGCTATATTGCATATGGTTTTTGAGATATGAATAAAAAAGTATTTGATAAGTTAATAACGATACATGTGTGCATGTTAATATTGGTCAGCATGAATACAATAAATTCCATTTGCTATAATTACAGTTTTGTTATCAGTATGCAGGGATTACCAACAACCTTATATTGTACAAACTACAAGTTCTCAATATTAGACAAAATAAACAGAAGCTAATACATTTCTCTAAAAAGTTAACTGCATCTAACCTTGCCAAACACTGCAAAGCACCACCTTACAGGGGTAACATTCAAGTTGATTAATATAATATTTTCTCTCACAAGAGGATCATGTCACTATAATTCAAGGATGCTGATGAAGAAATAATGGCTAAAGTGAATTTTTTGACAACTGGCAATATAGCTATATCATATAGATCATTTCTGTTATGATTTGTCAAAGAATCTTAAATTTTTTCCTATCTAAACTTTCACAAACACAAATAATAGATCTCTTTCCATATTCTCTGCAATAACATTTGCAGTAAATTTAATTTATAATACTGTACCAAGTATCCCGTGCTATACTGTCATTGAGATTATTGAAATGATAGTTCTCCTAGATAATCTATCAATCCAAATGGCAGAACTTGGACCAATCTCGTCTATATTAAAATTACCTTCCCTGTAAGAAACCTATAATTCTTTTCTTTCACAACTTTGCCTATATTTTGAGTTTTATGAATAATTGCTTTTTTACTGATCAAAAACAAATTCTAGTATGCTAGATACACAATCACTGATCACTATAAGGACTAATGTATGAATAAAAATATGTTTATGTTTCAAACTAAAACTGACATCTTTGTAATAAGACCTCATATACAATCTACCACAGTACTATCTTTCTACCTAGGGAGAGAGACAGCTTGGGTTTTAAAAGAGTCAAGATTTGGTGTGATAAAATACTGATGAGTTGCTTGCCTATCATTCTTCTGTGTCTTCCTTGTCTACTTTGATTTGTTAATATAATACACTAAGGGAATTGCTATTAATTAGTACAGTGCACAGAGTGCCAAATCATGACAAAAATTCTCCAGCTCCCTGTTTGCATTCACGAAGAATATTGTGGGAGCAGTTTGTCTAAAATGGTTAATGATAAATTAACATAGCATGGTTTAACATCATTCTACATTTAAAAAAATAAAAATAAAATCATTCTATATTGTGCTTTAAAATGGTAGCTTATTTGGACTCTGGAAACTGGATTCACACCACTGTGTTGTGTTTTGTTTTGTTTTTTTCCCTCTATGGGAACATCAGTTGCATTGATTTTTACAAATCTTTACTAAGCAAGAGAAACGCCATGCACAGAATTTTTTTTTTCCAGAACATTTTGGAAAGCTTGAAGACCAAAACCTAAAATAGTAATATAGCTGCAGTAAACAAGCAGTTGGCTTTGTGGACAAAATTTATTGATCTTGACTAAATTAGTTCTTTATGTGGTGTATCATGGTCCTTGAAAATTGGAAATTCTTGTTCAATCCCCTGATGTCCTTCGTTCCTTCACTGATATTTGAAAGGATAGGGAGCCTATCCTCAAAATGGTGAAGAAACTGTTCTTCCTCCAGAAGGAGTTGGGACAAATATATCTATAATTTATAATTGGCAATGGAAATTATACTTTGGCTAAAAAAATCAATCAATTAAAAGTTATATGTCTTAAAAATTGAAGGAGCAAATGTAGTGCCTATTATAAAAGTATATGGGGAAACTTAAGCCCTTAGTGGTCTGGGTTCGGAGATTAGCTTATCTAATTTTCAGAGAAGACACCAAAAGATGACTATCCATGGATATTAATAGGTTCTCTTAGATAAGTTTCACATTTGGACAGTTTAGGCAAGACTAAAACAATCAACGAGGTCAAGTGAGTAGAAAAATAATCTATTTCCCATTGTCTAGATAAAGCAGCTTAACTGCTATTATTTCATTCTGTAATCTGTTAGCATTACATACTACAAAACACAGATGATTTTACAAAACAGTAAATAGAAGCTTGTTTAGAAAATAAGCCAAAACACATGGTTACGGGTGTTAGTGTTTTAACAAATAAACAGATAACCTTCTTGTTTTTTCCACTTTTATTTCAAAGCAGCTAATTCAGTCATAAGAGGAATTGTTTCTACAAGAGTGATCCATGAAATGCCTACTGAGCATGGGGCTCTACCTGCCTCTCTACATAGGGTAAAAAAAAAATATATTGTTCAAGAAACGAAACTCAGTGGTTTACCCAAAGATAAGAAAAACACTAATTTGAAAAGATATACACACCCCTAAATGTATTCAGCATTATTTACAATAGCCAAGATATGGAAGTAATCTAAGTGTCCATTGATAGAAGAATGGACAACGAAGTTGTGGTATATACAATGGAATATTATTCTGTCATAAAAAGAATATGATCTTGCCATTTGCAGCAACATGGGTGGACCTAGAGTGTATTCTGCTAAATAAAATAAGTCAAACAGAGAAAAATGAATATTATATGATTTCACTTATATGTGGAATGTAAAAAAACAAAACAAATAAACAAAAACCAGAAACAGATCCATAAATACAGAGAACAAGTTGATGGTTGCCAGAAGGGAGGGGATGGACAAAATGAGTGAAGGTGAGTGGGAGATACAGGCTACCAGTTATGGAAAAATACGTCATGGGAATAAAAGGGACAACATGGGGAATATACTCAATGGTATTATAATAGCGTTGTATGATGACTGATGGTAGCTACACTTCTGGTGAGCATAGCTTAACATACAAGGATTTTGAATCACTATGTTGTACACTTGAAACTCACGTAACATTGTGTGTCAGCTATACTCAAACGAAAAAAATGAATCCAGTGGAATTTGTGTACACTTACCTTTTATTGCACCTACCTAATTAAAAAGTATTAAGCATATAATTTGTTTCTGTTGGAGGGAAAAACTGGAAGCAACGAGCCAAGGATCTGATTTTGTTTCTGTAATTTAATTGCATTTTTAAAATAGGTAGTAATTCAATAACATGGCTCAAAATCAAAACAATATTACAAGAAAGAAACTAAGACAGTTCATTTTGTCTCCTCTCTTGATCTGAATCATTCCCATCCACCAGGGCCTATCAGTCTAATTGGTTTCTAGAATAGCTTCTTATTTTTTCAGTGTATATATAAAGGATATATGAATATATGACTAAATGCACAATATATAAATATATATATGTAAATATATATATGTATATAGTTTTAGCTGTAAAGTTCTATCAGTTTAACAAAAGCATAAATTTGGGGACCCACTTCCAAATTCAGAATCAGATGAGTTATATTATCCCCAAGAACTACCTCATGCTACCCCTGTGTACTCACTCTCTCCTTTAACCCCTGACAACCATCGCTCTGTACTCTCTCACTGTAATGTTACTTTTTAAAGAATGCCATAAAAATGGAATTGTACAATATGTAGCCTTTTGAGGTTGGCTTCTTTCACTCAACATACTATCTTTGAGACCCACCCAAATTGTTGCATTTCATCAGCAATATCTGCTAGTGACTTTCTCTGAAGCCTCAGATTATGTCAGATTTGACTTTTTTTTTTTTTTTTTTCTACTTGCTTGGAGATATCTGTAAGACTAGGCAAACAAATATTTTGGGTACACATAATACCTCACTTTTCATTTGAATTTGTAAAAACTACATTCATATACATAAACACATATGCATATACATACATACATGGCTTCTGTAGAGAAGGTATATCCATAACATGACTCTTATAGATAAGGTATTAGAAAGGTTGGCAGGATAGGGCAAGGCAAGAGCTCTGGTGTTTATTCACTCACCTTGGAGTACTGTGTCTGGAAAATTACCTTTAAAAGACCAAAATACATTCTAAAACAGTAATTTGAATAAGGCTTGTAAAGTGAATCTGAATCTCTTTTTATGAATTTAACCCTTTCACTTCTTTCATGCATCCATTCCTTTCTGAATGGTTTGTCTTATTTTATTAAATGCAAACTTGCTCCTTTTCAACACAAGACACCCCATCCCATTACTCCTAAATTTTGTGAACATTTCAACATGGCTATGGGTATCAGTTTATGTGCTTGCTTTTTATTGAATTATCTTGCTAGTTGTGTTCATTTCTCATTTTACTTTGGGTAAACACAGCTAAGTTCCAGGTAGGAAAATTTAAATCCAGGCTATTTTTCCTAGCACAGGGACCCATAATTCTGGGCCTTGATTTCAGTACTGGGACTCACAGTTGTTGCAAGAGAGACGTCCAATATTTAAGGTTCAGTTTTTCTTATTACTAAAACTTACTGTTCACTATTAAATTTCCCCCTTTAATGATCTTAAATATAGGAATTTCTATTGTTGTTGCTATGATATTTTAATTCATTATTTATGAAAAGAGTAATTTCAATTTGCCTTTAAGCACTAATTCTCAATTTATTCAGGATGTCCTGTTTAAGTATTGCTTCTATAGTTAAAATGACTCCTAAAGGGCCACTATTCTATCTTATAAATATATATTCTTGGGCTTTTAGATACAAATTATGTAAAAATACATTAGTGGGCCTTGTATGAGACTTAGAATTATTTGTTTTTGACAAAGGCCACTGAGTGGGAAATATACTTTGAAAATGAAATGAGAATAATGTACCCAATATTAGAAAAATATTTAATTAAGCAGGCTAATTCCAAGTATAATATTGAAATATAATCACTATAATAATTCCACATACAAGAAATGTGAAGAAAATAGGTATAAATAGGTTGAATTTTCACGTGAGATTTGAATAGTTTTATTACTTTGAAGTTAAACCTCTTGGATCACATAAGTTATTAAATAGTCGAATAAAATTATTTTCACTCGCCCAGA
The DNA here is from genome assembly GCF_002201575.2 of Neomonachus schauinslandi. NCBI lineage: Eukaryota > Metazoa > Chordata > Mammalia > Carnivora > Phocidae > Neomonachus > Neomonachus schauinslandi. Next base: position 132,716,393 of record NC_058406.1, on the reverse strand, counting down.
ATTGCTGATTTTAAATGTTAGCACAATTTAAATATATACACTAAAAAATTTCTCTGAATAACCTTGTTTTTAATTGTCTAGATTCCATGTTTTCTAGTGGTTTTAGTTTAATTACAAATTTATTTTATGGTAGTCTAATATAGACTTGTCTTGGATTCGTGTAGCTAAGTCATAAATAAAAAATACTTTCTGACTAGATATTTTTTGAATCAAAGTAGATGTATCGGGTAAAATCACTTCTTTTAGTGATTCTTAGAAAATATCCACTACACATGGGGCGCCTGGGTGGCTCAGTTGGTTAAGCGACTGCCTTCGGCTCAGGTCATGATCCTGGAGTCCCGGGATCGAGTCCCACATCAGGCTCCCTGCTGAGCAGGGAGCCTGCTTCTCCCTCTGACCCTCCTCCCTCTCATGCTCTCTGTCTCTCATTGTCTCTCTCGCAAATAAATAAAATCTTAAAAAAAAAAAAAAGATCCACTACACATAGTTCTTCATATGTTTTGTGTCGAACGGCATATTTTCAGTGGGACTTTGACAAGCTTGAATGTCTTCTAGGAGTGATCTAAATAAAATAAATTGTCTGAAAACAGTTTTATTAGTTATGGTTTATTCATTCCATGCCTTTCCACTGTGCATGTGTATAGTTGCATGCCAACCATGTGCAGACACTCTTCCAGGTGCTGACAATGTATCTGTGGACAAGACTATTTTAACCACTGCTGAAATGGCTGGAGAAGCTTTACCTGCAAGCAGAGAGAACACTTGCACAAACTTCTAACAGTTTTGGGCAGGATCACTTTAAAAAATCTGAAGCAATATAGCCAACAACTCTTCATTGAGCATCTACTATGTTGCAGTTACTGCCTTGTTGCTGAAGGTGCAGAGACATAAATGAGCTCTCTGCTTTGAGAAGATTAAGGCGTGGTGCGATTGCAGACGTAGAACCATGGCTGCATTTTACAAGGAGCCATACTTGGATCACCATGAAGTAATTATTAGCTTTCACATCAGTTTATTACAAGGCAGCCTCGAAAAGAAATAGGCTGAGTTGTACCATAATGAGCTCCTTGTCACTCAAAAGCTGAATTATGATTTTTCAAGGGTATTTAAGTAATCCTACAGAAGGCAGCACAGTGCAAAGAACATTACATTTGAAATAGACCTGGTTTCTTTTTTTTTTTTATTCTTATGTTAATCCCCATACATTACATCATTAGTTTTAGATGTAGTGTTCCATGATTCATTGTTTGTGCATAACACCCAGTGCTTCATGCGGAATGTGCCCTCCTCAATACCCACACCAGGCTAACCCATCCCCTCACCCCCCTCCCCTCTAAAACCCTCAGTTTGTTTCTCAGAGTCCATCGTCTCTCATGGTTCGTCTACCCCTCCGATTTCCCCCGCTTCATTCTTCCCCTCCCGCTACCTTCTTCTTCTTTTTTTTTTTCTTAACATATATTGCATTGTTTCAGAGGTACAGATCTAAGATTCAACAGTCTTGCACAATTCACAGCGCTTACCAGAGCACATACCCTCCCCAGTGTCTATCACCCAGTCACTCCATCCCTCCCACCCCACACCCCACTCCAGCAACCCTCAGTTTCTTTCCTGCGATTAAGAATTCCTCGTATCAGTGAGATCATATGATACATGAACTAGACCTGGTTTCTATTCCGCACTTGGCCACTTCCTGGAGATATTGGAGAGAAGAGTGATTCATTGAGTCCAAGATTTGTCATTATCTTATAGAAGGATAATGGGACTTGCTTTGGGGGAGCTATTGGATGAATGAACTGAGATGAAACATGTTGACGAATTTTGTGATCTATGAATGTATGAAATATATATAGAAGATTTTAATATTTTGGTAGGAGGACTGATGCTCTGTTTGTGATGTTAAAAGCTAGGTGAACTTTAGGTTTCCTTCTTGAACTAAAGCCCCCCAATTCTAGAGCTGGAATAGGTCTCACGAATATTTTATTGAATTCTCATTTTGCAGATGTTGAAACTAAGGATATATAAAACTATACAAGCTATAGACATCAAATTTTACACATACTAGCTAATGGCAAAGATCGTAGAAGAAAATTATTTTGTCTTTCTCATCTTCTCCCCCCAAAAATAGTTTAACATCTAAACGTTTGTTCACTAAAAGTATTTTAACAATTTTTTTTCTACAATGTTCTTCTGGACTCCTTGTAAACAGAGCAGGTATGCTGTAATAAAAAAAATATTGATTCTGAAAATTTTCACCTAGTAATATAGTGTTTCATAATTATTATTTTGAGCTTTATTCATTTTAATGGGATTTTGAAAGATGACCAGCAGAAAGATATTATCCAGTGCTAAAGTATTTGTCAGGCATAAGAAGATATTTTTATGATTGTTCAATGCAAATAATCACATAGGGCTTTAATATTTTACAGTTTTCAAAGTATTTTTAGGTGCACAGAGAATAATGACATATTACTGCTATGTTCAAAATAAAACATTGTTATAAATATTAACTATAAAATTGATTAAATCTCAGAAAAGTCAGGACACATAAGCTGATAATCTTGTAAAATCGGGAACCAATGTGTATTTCATGTCTCTGAAAAGCCAAAGGAATAACAGGTTCTTATAAAAATACATTTTTCCTGCTACCTTTTTTCACGACCTTTTATTGGTTTCAGGTGCAGTTGGGAACGTTAAAAATTATATATTCTGACAAATTACAATAAATTTTCATAAATAATTAATTTCAAGGAAACTAACTTTGTATAAGACCATTAATATGCCAACAAACATTACAACCAATTCAAATATAACTATTTAATTGAGCTAAGACTGAATAGAATTACAATTTTAATGTACTAACAATCATTCTTAAAGATTAGGAAGGTAATATGATAATGACCTCCTCGCTAAAAATAGATTGCAGAGCACTAGCAACTAGGTGTGATGTTTTTTAGAAATAAATGATATTTTTTGAATACTCGCTGTTTTGAGCGTTTTTGCCAACAAGACTGATTAACTGAGTTCATAATCTTTTGGCTGGCTCTGTATTGTTTTGAGGACAGGTTTAACAAGACATAGAATTCTTCAGTACCTAAGAACTACCACTAAATGAAAATCTCAATGAAAGTACCATCATGGAGGCAGAGGTATTTGTTTTTTTTACAAATTTAATTCTGTCACTGCAACAAAATTGCTAATTCATGCAACTGATGACCGCCTCTCATTAACAAGGGCCATTAACCAGTAATTATAACCAGGTTTTGATCACTAATTTATTTGTTTAAAAATATGTAGTCCTGGCAAAATATTCACTATGACTATCTAGTAGGGTTTAATGTAGTGAAAACATCTTTTTTTTTTTTTTTTGGTCTTCGGTTATGTGTGGAGACAAATTTTAAACAGAGGAGAGAATTAAATTATCTAGATAAGACTGAGTAACAAGACATTTCATCAAAACCTTTCAAAGTATTTAGGAAAATAACATTTTTGGAAATCATCCAAATATTATAAGATTGGTGGCTGTGTGCTAAAATTAACTGGGTGATTGCCACAATTTTCCAATTTATTTTCAATTTGTATAGAAAATCTAAATAGTCATTTGTTTGATTAAAAAAATAGCTGCAATGCAAAATTTTCTATGTAAGGACAAAAAGTATGTTGAAGTTATTTTATTAATATGTTTTAATGGGAAACAAATGGAAATGGTTTCGTTAATTTCTGAATTGCATTTTCTTTTCTAAACTACATTATATTACAAAAGGAGTAAAAACAAGCAGAACTATATGTTAAACATAGACTTTTAAAAATATACAATCTCATGTTTATTTTAGTCACTTTTCATTTCACAACCAAATGAAACACACATATAATTTTAGAAATCACATAACTGAAAGAGAAATCAAAATCATGCTCAGATATATCCAAAATAATCATCACTCTGGAAAGCATGCCCAACTTATTTTAAAGGTGCATTATTGCCTGATTTAAAGGCAGACAGGGGCTGTGGGGCCACATTCCATGACAGAGAGAGCCTCTAGAGACATCTTTGATCATTCTTTGTGATGCATAAAATATGTCACAGTTGTGCTATAAAAGATATCAGCCATCAGGTAAGGCTGTCATTTGCCCTTGTAGTATTATATTGGAAAAATATGGCTTTTCTCTCTTGTATTTGTATGGGATTACTGCTCATGAAAACGCAGCCTATTTAGTCTGTGTGTGACCATTATCATACTCCTGGTTCCTTGCAAAAGAAAGTAGTCATAAATAAACATGCTAAAGAGAATAGATCTGGTTGATATTTTGTTTCAACATTTACCCATTTCATAAGTTGTTATAAGCTGTGAATATGTTAAGTACTGGTCTACATTAAAGTTGGGTTCTACAAAAGGATTGCATATTTCTCTAGAGAGTAGTTGCTTTCATTTGATTTCTGTTATGAATACATCTTAGTTTACTTCAAAATCTGAACCTATGTCACAAATAATATTTATAACAAAAGAACAATAGCAATAAACTATTCCAAAACGCTATATTCTTATTTCTCAGCTCTTCACATATTTTTTAAATTATACGTGTGTGTGAGAGAGAAAATTGGCTTCACTAATGTATTTAAGATAAAATAAACTGTAATTATTCTTGTGTTATAGCTGCAGTATTTTTCTATTGAATTTGTCTTTCAGGCATTAATATACATAAAATCTTTCTACCTTGTATCTAAAGTAATGTTTCTTCCTATTTTTTTAAGTGGCAATGAAGCCGATTTACATATTTCTTTGGGAACATAGATTTTAACGTTGTATGGAAAATGTGGAAGTATTTTAATATGAGATCCAATTGAAAAGTGATTTTTATTTTTGATAATGCTAAGTAATTACTAAAGTTTTTACTGAGTTGAATTAATTGACCCTATAAATATTAGCAATATTTCCTAGAGAGTTTGTCAAGAATAACACTCCTGTCCGAAAGCATTTGGCTACCAAACCAAAAATAAACCAAACAAATAAGATACATAAACTATGTTTGAATGTGTGTTAATTCCGAACATCTAACAAGAGTTTTGCTAAAAGAACACAAATAAAACTTCCAGGTAATTTTTATCTCTTTAATAATTTGTTGCCTTTTTAAAAATAAAGATTCTCAAGTTTTTATTTCTGTGTTGCAAAGTACTGCTTCTTGCACTTAAAAATTTAGCAATGTATTTATAAATTGAGAAGGAGGAACCTCTTTTAATGGAGAAATAACATACGGTATAACAGACCAGATAGATTAAAGGCCTCCATCTGGCTCAAGTCTAGAAAAGTTGCTGCCATATGTTTTGAACAGCACAGCAAAACTAACTGTTTTATACTGTCACCACCTCCAGATTTGTTTTATAAATTGCATTTAGTTTTAATATACGTGCATATATGTGCATATATGTATATATGAAACACCAGGTATACTTTTATCTATGCTTCTTTGCTTAATTGGAAAGCAGACATATATAAAATTTTAAAAAGGCCCTTGGTCTTCATGGTTCAGTGTGAAAGGCAATTGACAGCTTTAAAGAACGAGAGAAGCACAGTTTGCTGTAATTTGTTTACTTAGTGATGTTTAAATCTTAAGTGAATTTAGATTATTCTACAATGATAGCTCATATTTGAGGATTAGCCAGAAAGATAGAATAATAATAATATCTTAAGGGAGAAAATTTTATAAAATTCACATGAATGTTAGAGATGGTAATATCAAAAATGTATTCAGTAGTCTTGTTTTTTTAAAGGTAAAATTTCATAAAGATAGATTTAAAAATCAGAATATATATGTTGCTGTTGGAAAAATAACATATCAGGTTCAAATGAAATTTAGGAATGTTAATCTCTTTTGCAGCTGCTATTTTTGTTTTATGGTATTTTTACAGCTGTTTTTAATTTCTTTTAAGAAATACTAAACCTTTAGGAGAATTCCCATGTGAACAACCACAGTACAGATAATTGGTTTCATTGCAATTCAGATTATGAACATCATTTTTCAGTTGTTACTTTCAAACTATATACATAGCTAAATCTGTAAGCCATTTTCTTTATTCAGCTACTATCAAAAGGGGAAAAATCAGTTAAAAGCATCACAAAGCCTTACTCTTTACCTGATAGGGTGCAATGTTTAAAAATATTTACCTTCCTCAATAAAACATTAATATATCCTATATAGTACGTGCAGATGTAACCTATATTTTTTATTAAGAAAAGCAGAACAACATAAATTATGAAAATTCTTTCAGAACTACAATTCCTTTAATAAATTTCAGAATTGGTGTTTATCATGCAATCCTGTTTCTAGATCTAACATCCTCTTCTTTGATTAATTATTGCCACAGACTGTATATCTTCATTTGGAAGCATCTTTGATTAGCAGCCACACCTATACCATGCAGTTTTTAATAGAAGCCACCCTTCCTAGGCAAGCCGCAGGGGAAAGTAATTAAATTTAATAGAAGCCGTCTTTGTTTTATAGCCACCCTCAATTTAAAGCCACAGGGGTACGTAATTAAATTTAATAGAAGCCATAGCTTCTAAACAAAGATATACAGTATCAGTTAGGTATGCAGAGGTATAGAAATAAGAAATACTCTACCTTGGGAGTTGTGAAGAGTGTGGGTTTATATGAAGCAATGTTAAAAAAATGTAAAAGTTCGCAAAACACTTTTTCAGAAAGTGATTCAAAATGGGTGGGGAAGGTGTAATTGTCATCCTGCATTTTTCGAGCGGCAATAAGAGAGGTGGGGCTGCTACACGTCCTCGCTAAACCACAATAGCTTGGACAGTTGCCTGCTGTGAGCATTGGATGCTTCTTTCCCTCTCATGTCAGTCGGACGAGTACAGTCTTTCCTACTCAAACATAGAATAGTGAGATTGGTGAGCAGCAATTCGCGGGAACATAGGAAACGTGGTGTTCAGGCTCATGTATTCTAAACCTGAACTGATAATTGTTTTGTTTTGTTGTTAGTTTGATTGTTTTGAAACTACGGTGACGGTGGGCCCTCGATTAGCGGACCCTGCCCATAGCCAATGGCTTGTACGACCAGGATCTAGACTAGAAGCTCTGTTTGGGTGGTTAATTTCAGCTTCATTCTGGAGAATGTTTTGGCAGGTTGTCTCACCACACCGTCAAAATATTTTGAGGGACCTACAAAGAGGATGATGAAGACGTATTCTAGAACTCACACTAACCACAGGAAAATGTTTGAGGCTTTTTTCCCTCAAAGTAGTATGTGCCATGTAACCAGTTTTAATTCTTAAATTTTGAGTTTCAATACTGCTTTTAAGATTTCAAATTTTCAAGTTCATTGGGAACATTTCATCCATGCTTTGTCATGAACCATGCTTTAATAATGCATGGGCCTCAGATAGGGCAAAAGCCTAAAGTGGAAACAAAGCAGCTGGTCGCATATCCAGTGATATTCTAGATGCATTGCCTTTGAAAGATTGTTCATAGTCACTAAAAAAGAGAGGAGAGGAGAAACTTTGAGATTCAGCAGCCCAGATGGTAAAAGACAGTAAGAGCCGCCTGTGGGCATATGGTACACAGAGAATGTACCAAGAGTGTGTTAATAAGGGAAATTAAAATTTGTATTTTAAGTAGCATGTGAGTACAAGATGGATCGTGACTAGGAGAGATGAGAACGCAGCTCTAAGGATGTCTACATGTAAGAGAGATGTAAACAAAGGGGGTTTTAACATGCAGATTTAGTGATCAGCTATCATCATATACTTACAAGTTATTGATTGTTGTGATTTTCCTTAATACATGTACAAGCTTACATATTTTGTGATTTGTCAATAGAAAATTAAGTTTTGTAACTAACAGATGTTATCTCAACTACTTCAAAGAACACAAATGCTACACGTGTGTAATGACAGATTCTTTACAATGGATTGTTCTGCTTGCGACGGTGCCTGGAGTCAACTGACCACAGTAGTCTTTCCAGTCGGGAGGAGTTGAAACCTCTCTAAATCTAGCCAGCTACCACAACTTTCTTTCAATTAAAGAATCTTAATCAATGAGTATTTATTCCCATGTTTGTGGTTGTCTCATTTAAGTCCCTATAGATTTTTTTCTTTTTTCACTATGAAGGTTCAAATGTTCAGGGTTGAATGTGTGGGCCATCCCAGACTCTATTAGCATTATTCCAACTCTTTTAAGAAAATGTTTCATATTTGTATTCCCCTTTTACTTTTTATTATTGTTTTAATCAGACTCGGGATTGAGTCTTCCCACTTTTCTATCAATTTTTTAAAATTTTATTTAAATTCCATTAATTCACATATAGTGTATTATTGGTTTCAGAGGTAGAGGTCAGTGATTCATCAGTGCTCATTACATCAAGCACCCTCCTTGATGTCCATCACCCAGCTATCCCATCCCCCCCCATCCCCCTCCCCTCCAGCAACCCTCAGTTCCTATGATTAAGAGTCTCTTATGGTTTGTCTCCCTCTCTGAGTTTGTCTTATTTTATTTTTCCCTCCCTTCCCCTATGTTCCTCTGTTTTGTTTCTTAAATTCCACATATAAGTGAAATCATATAATTGTCTTTCTCTGATCAACTTTTCTCAAGAGGGATTTTTCTTCTGTTTGGACTATTGAGGCAGAGAGTATCTTCACAGAGAATGCTTCTGCCTTGAGGTAAACCAATAATCCTTTTCTGGTTTTCTAAGGGTATACTAATGTTGGCAGTATTTTCAGAACAAGTAAAGCGTCAAAATGTCTCAGTTCCTTGCCTTCGTTGTCAGGAGTGCTACCTTTTCCCAGCTTAAGTTAACCATATGTAGCTCAGGTAGATCATTGTTCCCACACAGATGAGCTTGTTTCGACAGTGCAAAGATATTTGGAATTGCTTGCATTGAATCACATAACTCTACTGCTTAAAATATAAAACCAATTACTATATGTTTACATTCCCAAGGATCTAGAAGTGGTAGGTTTCCTATTTTATCTCCATATCCACTGATACACACCTGGAATGATCTGGCAGTTTCTGGCGGGTATAATCTGAGAAAGGGCTTTTAAGGTCACTCCCAAACCTGCTTTAATATGGCAAATGGTAATTACTTTGATGAAAGTATGTCTGTATGATTGTGACAAAATGTTTAACTCTTCTAAAATCTATAAATAGACATTAAGTATTTTTTTTTTTTACCATTTTCAGGAAAGGTATTGGAAGTTTATTACAAATCCTTAAGAAAAAAGAAGCAGGATGCTTGGGAATTTGAGAGTGGGTAGTATGCCACAGTTTATGTATCAACCCTGCTTCTCCTATTACACACAAACACAGCACAACACAACCCACAAACACAGACATACATACAACCATTCAGTTTGATTTCTTCCACTGGAGATTGAGGGAGAAAGATAATCTGTAACTGTGCAGCTGGTAATTATGGCAATACCCAAAATACTAAGGAAAAAATGGAAGTATATAGTTAAAGTGATTTTATTTAAAAGACTATGACACAGTGTCATATTAACTGTGTAAATGTTAGAGCAGTAACTGCCAGTTTAGGGGAAGGGACAGAAAAATGATTGAAATATGGCTGAACATCGAGATTAGCAAACTGGGAAATGTGGAAATGTGGTTAGAAAAGCTATGGATTCATCATATGGATTCATCACTGGGGGTGAAAACAAGCCCAGACTCCCTACCCTCTTTCCATTATGATGGAAGAATGGGAGGAAGAGGTAAAATCCCAGTAGAAGAAGCTGCAGTGGTAAGACAAAAGATATTCCTCTGGCCATCTGGTCACCAGAATGGGGGCTGCAATTCTCATATGCTAACTTGGTTCTACTTTAATAGGATACACATATATTAAAACCAACCAGAACCAAGATTGTTAAGTTCTATTCCATAAGAGTAATTTATACATGGTCTATGTTTTTTTTTTTTTAAGATTTTATTTATTCATTTGACGGAGAGAAAGAAAGCACAAGCAGGTGGAGTAGCAGACAGAAGCAGAGGGAGAAGCAGGCTCCCCTCTGAGCGAGGAGCCTGACGTGGGGCTTGATGGGATCATGACCTGAGCTGAAGGCAGACGCTTAACCAACTGAGCCACCCAGGTGCCCCTACACGGTCTATGTTAAAATGAGTCTGTGTTGATACATTTTTTTGAAGCCTGTGTATTCGGTTCCAAACTAGACATGCATCATGCCAACCTCCTTTTTGAAAGAATAGTATTAGAGTTTTTGTTTTTTCAAAAAAAGTAATGCTGTTCAATCCAATGATGGATATAATGTTCCAATTCTTTATCCATATTCATTTTGAGCGGTATTCTATTTAAATTGATTAACAGTGATACTGGAATGAAACAATGAAGAATTTTGAACATCAAAGATTTGCAAACACCATGGAAAGATTGATTTGTGTTTAGCATGGTTATGGTATTTTGTGTAATTTATTCCCTTCTAATTATTTTTTATTGCCTATTTTGAGATGATTATTCAAAATCCTCTCCCCTAGATTTCCTCATTAATCATTTTTCAATCTTATTTTTTCCAATAACAAGACCAACAAATAACCTGTTATCTGCTGACTACAAATTAATGTAGATTTGTAAAATTGTGGTAAAAATACATACTACAAGATCTATCTCCTGAATAAATTTTTAAGTGAACAGCACAGTATTGTTAACTATAAACACAAAGTTACAAAGCAGAGCTCTAGAACTTTTTTTTTTTTTTTTATGTTACATGACTGAAACTGTTCCTATTGAACTGCAACCTTCCATTTCCACAAACCTACAACCCTGGCAACCACGGTTCTACTTTCTACTTTAGTAAATTGAACTATTTTAGATACCTCATATCAGTGCAATCATGCAATATTTGTCCTCTGCGACTGTCTTACTTCACTTAAGCATGTCTTCAAGGTCAATTTATGTTGTGGTAAATGACTAGATTTTCTTCTTTTTTCTGAAAGAATGTATATCCCATGATATAACACATTTTCTTTATCCATTCACCCAGAGATGAACATTTAGGTTGTTTTCACATCTTGGCTATTGTGGGTACTGCTAAAATGAATGTTAAGAGTGCAAATATCCCTTCGAGATCCTAATTTCTTTTTCTTTCTTTTTTTTTTGATAAATACCTGGGAGTAGGATTGCTGGGATCCTATGGTAAGTCTAATTTATATATATTTTTAGGAATCTCCGTATTATTTACCATAGCGACTGTATCATTTTGCATTCCCACCAGCAGTACATAATGGTTTCAATTTCTTAACACCTTCATCAGCGCTTGTTACTTTCTGTTTCTTTTGATAATGGCTATCTAAACAAAAGTAAGGCGATATCTCAATGTGATTTTGATTCACATTTCTCTGATGATCAGTAATATCGAGTACCTTTTCATATACCTATTGGACATTTTTATAACTTCTTTTAGGAAATTTATTTGCCCATTTTTTAAAAAGATTTTATTTATTTATTTGAGAGAGAGAGAATGAGAGACAGAGAGCATGAGAGGGAGGAGGGTCAGAGGGAGAAGCAGACTCCCCGCCGAGCAGGGAGCCCGAAGCGGGACTCGATCCCGGGACTCCAGGATCATGACCTGAGCCGAAGGCAGTCGCTTAACCAGCTGAGCCACCCAGGCGCCCTATTTGCCCATTTTTAAAGTAGGTTATTTTGTTTTGTTTTGTTTGTTTTGCTACTGAGTTGTAGGAGTTCCTTACCTATTTTGGATATTAACTCCTAATCAGATATATGGTTTGCAAATATTCTCTTCCATTCTGTAGGTTGCCTTTTTACTCTGCTGACTGTCTCCCTTACTGCGCAGAAACTTTTAGTTTGATTTAGTCTCACTTGTCTATTTTTGCTTTTATTGCCTCTACTTGTGGTGTCATATCCAAGAGATAATGGCCAAGACCAACATCATGAAGTTTTCACTTAGTTTTCTTCTAGGAGATTTACAGTTTCAAGTCTTACATTTATGTCCTTAATACTTTTTGAAAGTGTTTTTTTTGTTTTGTTTTGTTTTTTTGTTTTTTAAGATTTTATTTATTTATTTGACAGAGAGAGAGAGACAGTGAGAGAGGGAACACAAGCTGGGGGAGTGGGAGAGGGAGAAGCAGGCTTCCCGCAGAGCAGGGAGCCCGATGTGGGACTCGATCCCAGGACCCTGGGATCATGACCTGAGCCGAAGGCAGACTCTTAAACGACTGAGCCACCCAGGCATCCCCGAAAGTGTTTTTGTGTATGGCATAAGATACGGGTTCAATTTCATTCTTTTGCACATTGATATCCAGCTTACCCAATAGCATTTGTTGAAAAGACTATCTTCTTCCCATTGTATAGTCTTGGCATCCTTGTGGAAGATCAATTTGCTGTCTATGTATGAGTTTATTTCTGGGTTTTTTATACTGTTCTGCTAGTCTATATGTCTGTGTTTTTGTCAGTATCATACTGTTTTTATTACTGTATCCTTGCAATGTATTTTTAATATTAGGAAATATATCCTCCAACTTTGTTATTCTTTCCCAAGATTATTTGGCTATTCAGGATCCTTTGTGATTCCATATGAATTTTAGGACTGCTTTTTCTATTTCTGTAAAAAATGCCATTGGAATGGGATTTTGATAGGGATTGCATTGAATCTGTAGGTGGCTTTGGGTAGTACGGACATTTAAAAATATTATTGAGTCTTCTGATGTATGAATATAGGATATCTTTCCATTTATTTCTATCTTCTTCAATTTTGAAATTGTTTTGTAGTTTTCAGTGTACAAACATTTCACCTCCTTGGTTTAGTTTATTCCTAAGTATTTTATTCTTTTTGATGCTGTTGTAAATGGGATTTTCTTGGTTTACTTCTCAGATTATTCATTGTTGGTGTTAGAAATGCCACTGGTTTTTGTATCTTGGTTTGTACCCTGAAATTTTATTGAACTTATCTGAGTTCTAATAGTTTGTGTGTGTGTGTGTGTGTGTGTGTGTGTGTGTGTGTGTGTGTAGTCTTTAGGGTTTTCTACATAAAAGATCATATCATCTGCAAACAGAAATAATTTTACTTTTTCCTTTCTGATTTGAATGTGTTTATTTCTTTTACTTGTCTAGGACTTCCAGTACTTTGTTGAATAACAGTGGAGAGAGTTGGCATCATTGCTTCGTTCCTCATCTTAGAGGAAACAAATTCAGTTTTTCATCCTTGAATATGATGTTAACTGTTGGCTTTTCATATGTGGCCTTTGTTATGTTGAAGCAATTTCCTTTTATTCTTAGTTGTCTAGTCTTTTTTGAAAGGCTGTTGAGTTTGTCAAATACTTTTTCTGCATCTATTGAGATGATCATGTAAGTTTTAATCCTTTGTTCTACGAATGAGGTGATCACATTGATTGATGTTGAACCATCCTTGCATCCCAAGGATAAGTTCCACTTGCATATATGGTATATGATCCTTTTAATATACTGTTGAATTTGGTTTGCTGTTATTTTGCAAGGATTTTTCATCCATTTTGTGGATATTGATCTGTAGTTTTCTTTTGTTCTGGTGCCTTTTTCTGGCCATGGCATTAGTGTAATGCTGGTCTCATAAAATAAATTTAGAAAGGTTCCCTCCACTTAAGTGTTGTTGGAAGAATTTAAGAAAGAATGGCATGTTCTATAGAATTCTCTAAATGTTCAAAAGAATTCACCAATGAACCTGTCTGGTCTTGGCTTTTTTACCTTTTATTGTGTGTCTGTGGGGCTGGTGGGGATGGTTTCATTATTAATTCCATATCATTAATAGTTTTAGGTCTGTTCAGATTTCCTTTTTCTTCATGATATGGTCTTGTTAGGTTGTATGTCTCTAGGAAGTTATCCATTTCTTCTAGTTTATGAATTTGTTGGTATAATTATTCTTCATGGTCTCTTATCTTTATTTCTGTGGTATCAGTTTTGCGCTAACGTCTTCTTTATTTCTAGTTTTGTTTATTTGATTCTTCTCTTTTTTCTTAGTCTAGCTAAAAGTTTGACAATTTTGTTGAACTTTTTGGAAAACCAACTTGATATTGTTCACTAGTGTTTTTCTATTCTGTTTTATTTCTTTTGTATTCTTCATTATTTCTGTCCTTCTGCTAACTCTGGGCTTATCTTGTTCTTTTTAGTTTCTTGAGGTATATATTTGGGCTGTTTATTTGAGACCTTTCTTCTTTATTAATGTAGGCATTTATCACTATAAACTTCTCTCCTAATACCATGTTTGCTGTATCCTGTAGGTTTTGCTATGTTGTGTTTTCATTTTTATTGGTCTTAATATTTTATAATTACCTTTTTGGATTTTTTTGTCCCATTGATTATGTTAAAGTATGTTGTCTCATTTTCACATATTTGTGAATTTTTCGGTTTTCCTTCTGTTATTGGTTTCAAGTTTCATTCCACTGTGGTTGGGAAGATACTTGGCATGATTTCAGTATTCCTATATCTGTTTACACTTGTTTTGTGACCTCACATGTGATCCATGCTGAAGAATGTTCTGAATGTGTTTGAGAAGAATATTTATTTTGTTGATGTTGGGTAGAATGTTATGTATTTGTCTATTAGGAACATTTGGTCTATACTATTGTTCAAGTCTTCTGTTTCCTTCTTAATCTTTTGTCTGGATATTCTATCCATTATTGGAAGTGGGGTATTGAAAGTTCCTACTATTATTGTGCTGTATTTTTTTCTTCAGTTCTATCAATGTTTCCTTCGAAGATTTGGGGGCTCTGGTGTTGGGTGCATATGTGTTTATAATTGTTTTATCTTGCTGGTTAACTGACCCTTTTGTCATTATATAAGGTCCTTCTTGTGATAGTTTTTGACTTAAAGTCTAATTTGTCTCATATAAGCACAGCCATCCCTGCTCTTTTATGATTAACATTTTCATGAAATATCCTTTCAGTTTCAGCCCATGTATGTCCTTATAACAAAAATGAGTCTCTTGTAGACAGCATGTAGGCAAATCTTGTTTGTTGTTGTTGTTTTAATTTATTAAATCACTCTGTCATTTGGGGAATTTAATCCATTTACTTTTTTTCTTTTATTATTATGTTCAATCCATCTACTTTTATGTATTTATTTTTAAAGATTTTATTTATTTATTTGAGAGAGAATGAGATAGAGAGAGAGCATTAGAGGGGGGAAGGTCAGAGGGAGAAGCAGACTCCCTGCTGAACAGGAAGACCTATGCGGGACTTGATTCCAGGACTGCACGATCATGACCCGGGCCGAAGGCAGTCACTTAACCAACTGAGCCACCCAGGTGCCCCCAATCCATCAACTTTTAAAGTAATTATTGTTAGGTAAGACTTGCTATAACCATTTTGTTAGTTGTTTTTCATCTTTCTTGTGGTTATTTTGCCCTGCTTTTCCTCTCTTGCTCTTTCTTTATTTCATTGATCGTTCATAGTGACATGCTTTGATTTCTTATTTATTGATTGACTGATGTGTGTATATATTATAGGTATTTTCTTTGTGGTTACCATGGGGCTTATGTAAAACATCGTACAGTTTATAACAATCTATTTTAAGCTGATACCAGCTTAAGTTTAGTAGCATACAAAAAGTCTATACTTTTACTTCTCCCCTGATCCACTTTATGTTATTGACGTATTCATGAACATATTTTTATAGTCATAGTTATTTTTATACTTTTGTCATTTAACTTCTCTATCAGAATTAAAAGTGACTTATGCACTGCTATAACAGTATCACAGTATTCTATATTTGTTTGTATATTTACCTTTATCAGCAAGCTTTATGTTTTCATATGATTTTGTGTTCCTGTTTAACATGCTTTTGTATCAATTTAGAGGACTCTCTTTAGCATCTCTTATAAGGCAGTTTTAGTGGTGATAAACTCCTTCATCTCTTGTTTATCTGGAAAATGCTTTCTCTCCTTCATTTTTGAAGAACAGTTGCTGGATGTAATGTTCTTGGTTGGCGATTTTTTCTTTCAGAGACTATATCATCCCATTCTCTTCTGGCAGGGTTTCTGCTAAGAATTCTATTGAGTTTTATGGGGGTTCCCTTGTATATGATGAGTCACTTTCCTCTTGTTGCTCTCAAAATTTTCTCTTTGTTTTTGATTTTTGAAAATTTTGTTATATGTAGCTCACTGCAGACTTCTTTAAGTCTGGTTTCATTTTATTTAATAGATATGAGGCTTCTTGAATCTGGATGTCCTTTTCTTTCCCCATACTTGGAAAGTTTTTGTCATTATTTATTTTTTTTAAATAGGTTTTCTTCTCCTTTATCTCTGTCTTCTTCTGTGAGTCTCATAATGCATGTATTGATCTTGTTCATATTCCATAAGTCTCTTAGGCTTTGTTCTCTCTTTTTCATTCTTTCTTCTTTTTGCTCCTCTGACTGGATAACTTCAAACGACTTTAAATTTGCCAGTTCTTTATTTTGTTTCATAATGTGGGCTGGGGAACCTTCTAGTGTTTTTTTGTTTTTTTTTTTTTTTAGTTCAGTTATTGCATTCTGGACTAAACTCATTCTCCAAATTTTCTGTTCGATTCTTTTTACATTTTCTATTTCTTTTTGAAATTCTTACATAGTTTATGCATTGATTTTCTGAGCTTCTTGAGCATCTTTTTGACTGTTATTTTAAATTTTTTGTCAGGTAATCCATATACTTCTGTATCTTTTGAGTCAGTATCTGAGATTTATTTTGTTCCTTTGATACGGCCATTTTTTCTTGTCTTTGTATTCCTTGTAACTTTTGATTATGTTCATGCATTTGAAAAAAACAGCCACCTCTTCCAGTCTTTATGGATGGGTTTTATACAGGAAAGACCTTCAAAAATCAGCCTGGCTAGAGATTCTGTGGGCTTCTTAAATCATTTCTGTGGCTATATCTTCTCTATAAATTTCTAATTGGAGGCATATGCCATTTTTGCTTTTATTTTCCAGGAGTTTGTAATCTCTTGTTCTCTTGGTGACTAAGACAATCATAAATTCTCATGCCACTCAACTCATTTTTGTTCTTAGCACTGTTTGGTTTGTTTAGGCTGCTTTGACAAAAATACCGAAGACCAGGCAGCTTAAACAACAAACTTTATTTCTCACAGTTCTGGAGGCTGGGGAGTCTAATATCAAGGCACTGGCAGATTTAGCATTTGCTGAGGACCTTCTTCCTGGTTCATTGATGGCCACCTTCTTGCTGTGTCCTCCTCATGAAGAAAAGGGTGAGAAAACTCTTTGACACCTCTTTGTAAGGACACTAATGCCATTCATGAGGTCTTCATCTCATTACCTAACCATATCTGAAAACATCACCTGCAAATACATTGGGGATTAAATTTCAGCATGAGAATTTGGGGGAACACATACATTCAGTTTATGGCATTGGTTGCCAAGCATCTAGAGCAGACAGCATTCTATCTGTGCTCTGAGATGAGTAAGACCGAAGCCAGTCCCTAAGGCAGCCCCTGTGAAAAGTCAGAATGTTGGACAAATGGTCCAATCTTCTCTTTCTGTCCCTAGGGAGAAAACAGGAGCTGGGAGTTTCCTCCCAATTGTGTGTACTGTGCCAGTGGGGAGAATGATAGTGAGAGGGTACCACAAATTTTCCTACCACCTTTGATGTAGCTGCTTTTGTTTTCCTTGGTGACAAAAGCCTCTTAACTGGTGTATAGATTGCTCAAAAAGACATAGTTTCATGTATCATTGTTGAGTTGGTGTTTCCATAGGAAGAAGGAGCACTGTCTTGCTCTCCTAATTATTCTAATATGAGCAAAACATAGTTTTGTAAACTACTACATTTAAATTGATAAGAGCACATATTATTAAGAAAAAAACCCAGAAATTTGAAAGGATTACAATGCTTCAATATGTTTCCCTTTAATTTTAATAAAGAGATTACAGTCTTTTGCTTATGTCAAGCCACAAATTTAGGTAATCTCATTTGCAACATATGTACAGTAGTCTCTTATCCATGGGGAATACATTCCAAGACCCTCAGTGGATGCCCAAAACCATGGATAGAAACAACCCTATATGTACTATGTTTTCTGCCTATATGTACATGCCTATGATAAAGTTTAATTTATAAAGTAGGCACAGTAAGAGTTTAGCAGCAGTAACTAATACCAAAATAGAACAACTTTAATGATATCATAAAAGTTGTGTGAACGTGGTCACTCTCTCTCAATTATCTTATTATACTATAGTCACCCTTCTTCTTGTGATGATGCTAGATGACAAAATGCCCACAGGATGAGATGAAGCGAAGGGAATGATGTAGGCATTATGAGATAACCTGAGGCTACTACTAACCTTCTGATATGTCAGAAGTAGGATCATCTGCTTCCAGACTGCCCCTGACCATGGGTAACTGAAACGGGAAAGCAAAACCACAGGTAAGAAAGACCACCGTATATTGCAAGGAGTGTCTGTCTGTATTTATGTGTGCATCTGAATTAAATTTTAAATATCACAGTATAGGTATAACACCATGCAATAAAAAATTAGCCATGTAGTTATATAATTTATGCTGTTACAAACTATTATAACTAATATTGATTTGTATGTTGTGATTTTATTTTATTTTTATAGTAATTTTAAAAAGGATATTTAAACTAATGGGCATATAAAATGTAACAATGTTAACTATGAACCATAAACTTTGAATATTCATAGAGAATTTTGTTTTAAAATTTGACACCCTGTCATACAACTTTCAGTAGTGTTTTAGCTATAATACCATCCAGGCAAGGAAAAATTAAAGGACACTATTAAATATAAAAATCATCCTGGGTAAAAAATTCCTATTTCCAGTTATGTGAACCATTAACCACAAAACTACGGGTGGGGGGGGAGGGGAAATATGAACTATAAAATTTAAGAGGTGAAATGCATGAAAAACTATAAAAATTAGGAGGGGGAATGCATGAAAAAATGTTGAAAACCAACAAATATTTGTAATTTGAATATAAATTTAAAATACTGTAGAGAGGGGCACCTAGGTGACTCAGTGGATTAAGCATCTGCCTTTGGCTCAGGTCATGATCCCAGGGTCCTAGGATTGAGTCCAACGTTGGACCTTCCTCCTCAGCTGGGAATCTGCTTCTCTCTTTACCCCTCCCCCATGCTCGTGGTCTTTCTCTTGTACTCTCTCTCTCTCCCTCTCAAATAAATATATTAAAAAAAAAAATCTCTAAAAAAAATTAAAAAAATAAAATCTTAAAAAAAGTACTGTGGAGAAAACTAGCTCAGGCTGATGAGTGAAAAATCAAGAGGAAGGGCGCCTGGGTGGCTCAGTTGGTTAAGCGACTGCCTTCGGCTCAGGTCATGATCCTGGAGTCCCTGGATCGAGTCTCTCATCGGGCTCCCTGCTCGGCAGGGAGTCTGCTTCTCCCTCTGACCCTCCCGACCCTCCCCCCCTCTCATGCTCTCTCTCTCTCAGTCTCTCTCTCAAATAAATAAATAAAATTTAAAAAAAAATCAAGAGGAAATTCTTACTTCTAGTTCGGTCACATTATTTTAAGATTTATGTGGTCTGAATTATCATTCCTTAGAAAGACAATAGGAGGGGACTATTTCCTCTTAATTCCTGGCAAAGAAAGACTACAAAGATTAATCCTATAATATCTAGTGACAGAAGTGTAGCTTCATAAGTTTTTCTGTTAGCACATTTTTACCAAAGATGTAGCTAAAATGTTAAAACAGACTATGCCAAAAATATATAATATAGGTCATTAATGAGGTGGATTTAGTGACCCTGGAACTCATCTATACTCATTTAATAATATCTTTATCGAAGCAAGTAAAACTTTAACATTTACTGCTGTACAGAAAAATTATGAATTATTTTAATTATTAGGAAATAATTTTGGTAATATGTAATCAGATTAGAATTATAGGACAACAAAAATTGGCATGATTATTATTTACCAAGAAGGGGAAAACAAACACAATAGCAGCAGAATTTTAGGTAAGAAGTAAAGAGAAGAAAAAGAGAAACCTAAAGTTATTTTATAAACTAAATAAAAAACAAAATCCTTGCTGCAGGTAGAAAAAATAATATGGCATTATTTGCCTCAATTATCTGCATAATTTAGGTGAAGTTAGACAATTTTGATTGAAACATCCTAGATTATGGCTTTAATTTTCCATTTTACCTTTTTGTGTTGGAAATATTTTATGCACTACATATATTATTAGGGGAGAAGTTGGAATTACAGCCACCAGTACTGAGTCAAGAGAATACAGTGAACCTATTGAAGGTAGTAATCTACAGAGAAAAATTAAAAATGTAAGTAATAATGTCTCCTATGATTATCCAATCAAATTTGCAGAAGTTATGGTATAGGTAAGGTTGATTTTTTTAAAAGATTTTATTTATTCATTTGAGAGAGAGACAGACAGAGAGAGTACAATCAGGGGGAGAGGCAGAGAGAGAGGGAGAAGCAGACTACTTGCTGAGCTGGGAGCCCGACATGGGGCTGGATCCCAGGACCTGGAGATCATGAACTGAGCCAAAGGCAGACACTTAACCATCTGAGCCACCCCAGGCACCCCACGAAGGTTGATTTTTATCTTCCTGCCTATTTAATTTTCTTTACTGACATGTTTGACTGTCAAATAGAGAGCAGAATTAAATTTGAATTAAGTTTTGCATAATTTCTGAAGAAATGTTTCATAGATACATTAGACATAAACAAATACAGATTTAATTTTGGGTTCATTATAATATTCTAAGAACCCTAGAGTATTTAAAAGATAAAGATATTTATGAGAGGGGCACCTGCGTGTCTCAGTTGTTAAGCATCTGCCTTTGGCTCAGGTCATGATCCCAGTGTCCTGGGATGGAGCCCCGCATTGGGCTCCCTGCTCCGCGGGAAGCCTGCTTCTCCCTCTCCCACTCCCCCTGCTTGTGTTCCCTCTCTCGCTGTGTCTCTCTCTATCAAATAAATAAAATCTTAAAAAAAAAAGATATTTATGAGAGAGACAAATATGATTTCTGGCAACATTTCATCTTATTTTAGGAGATGAACTATGGAAAATATAGAGATATTTTTATTATGATTTAGTGGTTAAAAATGTCTTTCTTGGGGCGCCTGGGTGGCTCAGTGGGTTAAAGGTCTGCCTTTGGCTCAGTTCATGATCCCAGGGTCCTGGGATCGAGTCCCGCATCAGGGTCCTTGCTCGGCAGGGAGTCTGCTTCTCCCTCTCCTTGCTGCTCACCCTGCTTGTACTCTCTCTCTCTGTGTCAAATAAATAAATAAAATCTTTAAAAAAAAAAGTTTTTCTTGTTTCACAAATACGATGTTTACTTTAGTTATAGTGGAAGCTATACATGTAAATAAATATGGGACAAACCTTTATTGATTCTATTCAAGTGGAATCTGGAAAATTATTTTAAACCTGACAACAACATGGTGGAAGGCCCAATGGTGTCAATGAAATATGTAGAAATAAAACTCTGGACTGTAATAAAAATAAGCTCCTTGAGATAAAAATGATAAATTTATCCTTGATAGTGGCAGCTATTACATGAAACCTATCATTTAAAATATATTTATGTACATTCAACAAGTGGTGTTGGGAAAACTGGACAGCTACATGCAAAAGAATGAAACTGGACCACTTTCCTACATCATACCCCAAAATAAACTCAAAATTGATTAAAGACCTAAATGTGAGATCTGAAACCATTCAGATCCTAGAAGAGAGCATGGGCACTAATTTCTCTCACATCAGCCATAGCAAGATTTTTCTGGATATGTCTCCTGAGGCAAGGAAAACAAAAGCAAAAATAAACTATTGTGACTACACCAAAATAAAAAAAGCTTCTGCATAAAGAAGGAAGCAAAGGTTGCCTAGGTGGCTCAGTCATTTGGGCATCCAACTCTTAATTTCAGCTTAGGTCATGATCTCAGGGTTGTGAGATCAGCCTCCCATTGGGCTCTGTGCTGGGCATGGAGCCTGCTAAAGATTCTCTCTCACCCTCTCCCTCTGCCCCACCCACCCATCTCTCTCTCTCCCTTTCTAAAAACAAAACAAAACAAAAAACAAAGAAGGAAATAGCTAACAAAACTAAAATGCAACCCACTGAATGAGAAAAAACACTTGCAAATGATTATATATAACCAATAAAGGGTTAATATCTAAAATATATAAAGAACTTATACCTACGAGTATATCTAACCAAAGAGATAACAGGTCTGTACTCTGAAAACTATAGAACATTTGTGAAAGAAATTGAAGATGACACAAAGAAATGGAAAAAACATTTCATGTTCATGGATTGGAAGAACAAATATTGTTAAAATCTCTATACTACCCAAAGTTATCTACACATAATGCAATCCCTATCAAAATACTATTTTTCACAGAGCTAGAACAAACAACCCAAAAATTTGTATGGAAACACAGAAGATCCCGAATAGCCAAAACAATCTTGAAAAAGAAAAAGCTGGAGGCATCACAATTCCAGATTTTAAGCTATATTACAAAACTGTAGTAATCAAGACACCATTGTATTGGCATAAAAACAGACACATAGATCAATGGCACAGAATAGAAAATCCAGAAATGGACCCACGACTATATGGTCAGCTAATCTTTGACAAAGCAGAAAAGAATACCAAATAGAAAAAAGACTCTTCAACAAATGGTGTTGGGAAGACTGGAAAGCAATATGTAGAAGAATGAAACTGGACCACTTTCTTATACCATGCACAAAAATAAATTCAAGGTGGATGAAAGATCGAAATGTGAGATAAGAAAGCATCAAAATCCTAGAGAACACAGGCAGGAACCTCTTTGACATTGGCCGTAGCAGCTTCTTACTCGATACAACACCAAAGACAAGGGAAACAAAAGCAAAATTGAACTATTGGGACTTCATCAAGATAAAAAGCTTCCGTACAGCAAAGGAAATGATCGACAAAACTGAAAGACAACCTTCAGAATGGGAGAAGATATTTGCAAATGACATATCTGCTAAAGCGTTAGTATTTAAAATCTATAAAGAACTTATCAAATTCAACACCCCAAAAAACCAAATAATCCAGTTAAGAAATGGGCAGCAGACATGAATAGACATTTTTCCAAAGAAGACATAAAGATGGCTAACAGACACATGAAAAAATGCTCAACATCACTCATCATCTGGGAGCTACCAATCAAAACTACAAGGAGATATCACCTCACACATGTCCAAATGGCTAAAATGAACAACACAGGAAACAACAGATGTTGGCGAGGATGTGGAGAAAGGGGAAAACTCTTACACTGTTTGTGGGGATGCAAACTGGTGCAGTTACTCTGGAAAACAGTATGGAAGTTCCTCAAAAAGTTAAAAATAGAACCACCCTACTATCCAGCAATTGCACTACTAGGTATTTACTCAAAGGATACAAAAATACTGATTCAAAGGGATACATGCACCTCGATGTTTATAGCAACATTATCAGCAATAGCCAAATTATGGAAAGAGCCCAAATGTCCACTGACTGATGAATAAATAAAGAAGTTGTAACATATATATACAATGGAATATAACTCAGCCATTAAAAAAAAATGAAATCTTGCCATTTGCAATGATATGGGTAGAGAGAGAGTGTATTATGCTAAGTGAAATAAGTCAGAAAGAGACAAATACCATATGAGTTCACTCATATGTGAAATTTAAGAAACAAAACAGATGAACATGGGGGTGGGGAAAGAAAGAGGCAAACCATAAAACCATAAAACAGATCTTAACTATAGAGAACAAACTGAGAGTTGCCAGAGGGAAGATGGGCGGGGGGGAATGGGTTAAATAGGTGATGGGTGTTAAGGAAGGCACTTGTGATGAACAGTGGGCTTATATGTAAGTGATAAATCACTAAATTCTACTCCTGAAACTAGTATTACACTGTATGTTAACTAATTGGAATTTAAATAAAACCTTGAAATTATAAAAAAATAAAAATAAGTAAACAAAATAAAACATAAAAAATAAAAATAAAATATATAAGAACTTATATA
Source organism: Neomonachus schauinslandi (assembly GCF_002201575.2). NCBI lineage: Eukaryota > Metazoa > Chordata > Mammalia > Carnivora > Phocidae > Neomonachus > Neomonachus schauinslandi. The sequence goes on along the minus strand of NC_058406.1, from coordinate 132,692,422 downwards.
ATTCAACACACACAACACAAAAAATAAATAATTAATTTTAAAAATGGACAGAAGACGTAAACAGATACTTCTCCAAAGAAGACATACAGATGGTCAACAGACACATGAAAAGATGCTCAACATCATTCATCATCAGGGAAATGCAAATCAAAACCACACTGAGCTATCACCTTACACCTGTCAGAATCGCTGAACTCAAAGCACAAGAAACAACAGGTGTTGGTTAGGATGTGGAGAAAAAAGGAACCCTTGTGAACTGTTCGTGGGAATGCAAGTCAGAACAGGCATTGTGTAAAACAGTATGAAAGTTCCTCAAAAATTTAAAAATGGAGTTTCCACATGATCCAGTAATCCTTCTACTGAATATTTACTCAAAGAATACTGAAATGCTAATTCAAAAGATATATACACCCCTATGTTTATTGAAGCATTATTTACAATAGCCAGATTATGGAAACCACCTAAGTGTCCACTGATAGATGAATAGATAAAGGTGATGTGGTGTAGATATACAATGGAATATTGTTCAGCCATAAAATAGAATGAAATTTTGCCATTTGCAGTAACATGGACAGATCTAGAGGGTATAATGCTAAGTGAAATAAATCAGTCAGAGGAAGACAAACACCGTATGATTTCACTTATATGTGCAATTTAAGAAACAAAACAAAGAAAAAAAAGAGACAGTCCCAAAATCAGACTCTTTTTTTTTTTTAAGATTTCTTTATTTATTCACTTGAGACACAGAAATACAGACAGACAGAGAGAGAGCATGAGCAGGGGGAGAGGCAGAGGGAGAGGGAGCAGGCTCCCCGCTGAGCCAGGAGCCCGAAGTGGGGCTCGATCCCAGGACCCTGGGACCATGGCCTGAGCTGAAGGCAGACGCTTAACCATATGAGCCACCCAGGTGCCCCCCAAAACCTGACTCTTAACCATAAAGAACAAACAGATGGTCACCAGAGGGGAGGTGGGTGGAGGGATGGGTGAAATAGGTGAAGGGGACTGAGACTACACTTATCACGATGAGCACTGAGTAACGTGTAGAATTGTTGAATCACTATATTGTACACCTGAAACTAATATAACACTGTGTCTTAACTATACTGGCATTAAAATAAATAAATAAATAAACAAACAAATAAACAAAGACCGAGCTATTCAAAACACAGATTTAAAAGAAAGTCCAAATAGCATGAAAATGAAATAGTCCTAGAATAGAATTTCTGTGTAATATTAACCCTGAAAATCTGTAGGGCTCTATGATTAAATGAAGTTTGCTTACATGTTTTAGGAAATATAGAAATCTACACTTCTTTGATAAATATTAAATCAAAGGTGTACTAGCCATTAAAAGAGCAGTCAGTATTGAACTGGACCTGCTGAGCACAACCAAAGGAAAGTAAACTTTACTTCCAGCAAAATATACAGTAGTGAAAATAGGTATCTAAATAAACTTCTGCTTTACAATTTTTTTTTGTTAGTGCTGCAGTATGATTTTAAAATGCTGGGGCACCTGGGTGGCTCAGTTGGTGAAGCATCTGACTCTTGATTTTGGCTTAGGTCATGATCTCAGTGTTGTGAGATTGAGTTCCGTGTCAGGCTTTGTGCTGGGCATGGAGTCTATTTGAGATTTTCTCTCCCTCTTCCCCCTCCCTTCCTCCCTCTCTCAAATAAATAAATAAATACATAAATAAATGCTGCTAAATTCTAATTCTCTCAACTTCTGACACTTTAGCATTTTGTCTGTGTTGCTTTACTCTTAAAAAAAATACTGGACAATGTCCACTGAGCTACTTTCAATAAAATATTGATCTTTAGTTTATAGTGTACTTGTTGTTTGTAATTTTCAATACTTCAGGTTTCCAGAAAAAATGTATACTTGTTCTTCATAAGTATATTGCTTTTATAATTCATAAATACACAGTGAGCCCTACCTAAAGACAATGAAGTAAACTAGATTTCTTAAAATTGCCTTTTTAAGGGCCTAGAGTGAGAAAAAGTAGAATATGGATATCATTTAGGTATTTCATTAGATAATAAGCAAACAACCCTAAAATAGAGGTTCCTGGAAGATATCCCACCTGTGCCTTGAAACGATAGTGGTCACTCAGCATTAAATGTTGTGTTTTGTGCAACGACCCTCAGTGGAGTAACTTGGGGGCACAAATGGAATCAAGTCATGTATACAAACACAAATGCACACATACAGCCCAGCCCATGGTGTGCCTCAGTGAGCATCAGTGAGTGATGGAAGAATGAAAATGCATTGACCAATTTATCAGGAACCCATGGAAATTTCCATATACCCTTCGTTAATTATTTCTCTTCCAAAGGCCTGGAGTTGTCTTTGACCCATTTAAATTTCTGCCTTGTGTGAAATCAATCAGTTCCCATTTTTTTTCTTTTATGTGTAAATTTGGCTGTGGGTGGTGGTAGGGAAGACAGAGACATTACAGGGGTCAAGGTGACTTAAAAAGAGCAATTTATTTCTTAGTCACATGTGGTAAGTAGAAAAGTGGTACTTGCTTTTATCAATGTTCACTTAAATTTATATACTTATTTAATTTCAGACTTAATGAAATTGAAAAACTAGTTTAAAGTATTCCCACATGCCCTTTATCTAGATCCCAATGTTAACATTTTATCAATCTGCTTTATCTTTTTTTGTCTCTGTCATTGTTCCTTTCTCTCTCTCTCTCTACTCCTCACCCTGTCACTATTTTTCCTAAACTATTTGAGAGTAAGTTACATGTAACGAACTTTGCCCTTAAATATTTCAATGTGTATTTATAAAACCTATGATACTTTCTTATAGAATCACATTATAGGGGCACCTGGGTGGCTCAGTCAGTTAAGTGTCTGCCTTCGGCTCAGGTCATGATCCCAGGGTCCTGGGATTGAGTCCCACATCCAGGCCAGCATCCGGCTCCCTGCTCAGTGGGGGGCCTGCTTCTCCCTCTCCCTCTGCCTGCTGCTTCCCAGGCTTGTGCTCTCTGTTGCTCACCCTCAAATAAATAAATAAAATCTAAAAAAAAAAAAAAAAAACCCAACGTTATAATTATCAAAACCAAGAAACAAATATTGACATAATGTTATTGTCTAACAGCATACTTTATTCAAATATAAATATTTCTCTCATTAGGAAAAAAAATCTGATCTGTGGTCCAATCCAGAGTCACTTGATGCCTTTAGCTCTCATGTCTCTTTAATATTCTTTAATCAGGAACGATTTCTCAGTTTTTCTATTAATTTGTATTTTTTTATCTTTCATGATCTTGACATTTTTGAAGAGCAAAGGCCACGTATTTTCTAGAATGTCCTTCAATTTGGGTTTGTCTGATATTTTCTCATTATTAGATTCAGGTCGTGTATTTTTGGCAGAAAAACCACAAAAGTGACATTGGGTCCTTTTAAGTGAAATATACAAGAGGCACATGACCGTCATCAATAGTTATTGAACAAGATTGCATTTGCCATCTACAAAGCATAACTTTACTTCTGTATTCCAAAGCATAATTATTTATTCTCACTTAAAAAAAATGTATTTATAGAGTCCTGACTATGTTCCAGGCACTATGTATGTAATTAAATGTTATGAAAGTTCCAGGATAGGTGGTCAAATATTAGTATAAGTGAGGAAAACCCCACAGAAGTAGTGGAACTTTAACAGGACCCTGGGTTATGGAAGGATGATGAGTAGGATAATGAAGGACATTCCATACAAGAAAACCTAGAAGGATGGAATTCATCACCTTGCAAAGTTGGTTAAAACCTGGTCCATTCTGAAATCGTATGAAGTGGCTCTGGTACATGTGAAATCAATTTTTCATCACCCATATTATAAACCACAATTAATAAAACTATTCTCAGCAGCAATTAATTTTCAGAAATCCAGGATGTCTTTTGATGTTTGTAATAGTGCACAAAGTCTGGAGAATATACTATTCATTGGTCCATCTATCCAAAATAGACTAGAGTTTTGCTTCCATGTACTTAAATATGATTGACTATGTTTAGTTGCTGCTCACTGTTGTTGCTGTTGTGGTTTATTTATTTGTTTCTTAATAAGTTGAAGTTCCTCGACTCTGAATTATATGCCTACTGAGCTTATCTGATCCTTCTTATTTCTGAGGCAAGAAGCCACTCTTTACTCTAGAGCAGCCCTCATATAAATCAAAACACATATAAAGAGCAAGTAAGTGCTTTAATATTCCATTAATTTAAGTATTTAAGGACTTAAAGGTATGGGATCTGGATAGGAAACATTGCATGTTCAAAATTTAGTAATATTGTTAACAGAGAATGTCTCTTTTTTTTTTTTTAAGATTTTATTTATCTGACAGAGAGAATAGCTAGAGCAGGAACACAAGCAGGGGGGAGTGGGAGAGGGAGAAGCAGGCCCCCCGCGGAGCAGGGAGCCCGATGCGGGACTCGATCCCAGGATCCTGGGATCACGACCCGAGCCGAAGGCAGAAGCCCAACGACCGAGCCACCCAGGCACCCCGAATGTCTCCTTTTTTATGGTATAATTATCTCTGATTATTCTTGAAGCTTCAAATAAAAGAGCAACACAACCCTGCAATTAGGGTACAATTGTACCTGAAATCTTAGAAGTTCAAAGTCAGACCACTGCACCTTACAACTTAGAACTACCAAAATGGGTGCATTCCATATGCATTTGGTTAATCTATAGCACATTACTCTATTTCTTAACAGATATGTGAGCAGCAGCTGATATGCATAGTACAGTAACTAAGGTTAAACTTAAAAAAAATTACTCTTCTAAAGCATAAGTTACAAAATCACAAAGGTGAAAGGTTTTGAGGTATTTAATTTCCTTTTCTGCCTTGAAAAAAAAAAGAATAGGAAATAGAGCAAACACTAGATGCATTTTATTAATCACATACTCCAAGTCAATCCACTTTATACATAGGAATGTGAAATGTCAGATTCAATTAAATAAGTGCTTGTAAAATAAAGCATTACACCACATGAGCATATTTAAATCACAACACAGTCAGATAAATGCACTAAAATTCAAATAAGCATATGTAGCTACTTGGCTCTTTTTAATTATTGAAATAGAGACATTGACTCCCATGTGCGATGATGCAAACAGACCATGCCTTCTTATAAATGTTTATTTCTGGATTTTGACTTCTGATACATTTTTTTAAGTGGTATTTTATAGGAAAGAGGAGTATATGCTCTTCATATACTCTCAACCCTGCAGGTTTTCAGATTCCTCATTTGATGAGAGATGTCGAATCAGTAGTTAATGCACATTCAGAAACAACATATACCTCAATACTTAAGGAAATAAAAAATTAACTCTTTAGCTCAAGACTGGGGACATCTCATGGAGGCCTTCAAGTCTATGATCATTGTAAATATACACATGTATTTCATACATATAAAGAGTTAACTTTTGTTGTAAATAACAGTAATAGGCAACAGTAATTGAGAGCCAGCTCAAAACTACACTACACAATGTAAAAAACAGCTCTAACACCCCACCCCCGAAACCCCCCACCCCCCCACCCCCCCACCCCCCCGCCAAGTTTCTTCTTAGTCAACATTTTTTTTTAAAGGTTTTGTTTTTAAATAACCTCTACACCCAATGTGGGGCTCGAACTCACAACCCCGAGATCAAGAGTGGCATGCTCCACTGACTAAGCCAGCCAGATGCCCCCTCTTCGTGGTCAACATCAATGTTCCCATTTTACAGGTGAAGGATGTTTCTTAGGCTAAATTACTTGTTTAATACTGTTTAATTAAGAATTTGGCTCAATAGGGCCTTCATGTTAGGTATGTTGAATTTTATACCCACTGCAAGTTCTTGTGATCTTAAACATAATGAGAATCAGTTAAGTGGCACTGTAGATCTTTTCTTCACATACTACTTATCCACATTCCTACCTTTTATTGTGTTTATCTTATAAGATAATTTATTGTAAGTTATATTTGTCATTTTATTTATATTTTAAAATATTTATTCTGATGATCAAGATTCACCTATTGAAAAAAGTTAAAAAATTAAAAAAAAAAAAAACAGCTAATATCCACAATCCCATAACCCAGATATAAACACTGATAAAAACATGCTTGCATTTTTCCTACCAGTCTGCCTGGAGAGTATTTATTTTTAGGTAACACACAACTGCATACACACATTAATTTAGCAACTCAGATATTTATTGCCTCCGATGTACCATCACCTAAGGATAAAGAGGTGAATCTCATAGAAAAAAGCTTGGTTTCTTATTGTGTTTGGTTTCTTACTGCACACACACATACACACGAATACATACTTGACCTATTTTGACAAATGAAGTATAAAACTTTGTTCATCTTTTTTCTTTCCATGATATCAATAAGCATTTTCCAAGTCTAACCATCATGAGATACAGCTTTTAATAAATTTTATAAGGTAGCTAAGTGATAGATCATGATGTTTTTGAAATTTGGGTTCAAATTTTAGCTTTGCCACATTGTATATTCCCTTGAGCTAGTGACCTAACTTCTGTTATATTTGTGTCTTCAGCTTGCAAATGAAAATAAAAATGAGTACATATCAATAGGACTCAGTGAGAGTTCCTGTTTATACTTCATTCGATAATGCTATTTTTAGATTATACTTTTATTATTATATATATATATATTTTAAAGATTTTATTTATTTATTTGAGAGAGAGAGAATGAGAGAGACAGAGAGCACATGAGAGGGGGGAGGGTCAGAGGGAGAAGCAGGCTCCCTGCCAAGCAGGGAGCCCAATGCGGGACTCGATCCTGGGACTCCAGAATCATGACCTGAGCCGAAGGCAGTCGCTTAACCAACTGAGCCACCCAGGCGCCCCTTTTATTATTATATTTTCATTTTATTATATCATAGCAGCTCATATGGTTGACATAATGCCTGAGAACCTATTAGCATCGAGTCCAGTGATTTTGTTCTGACAGCCTTCACACACTTCCAATAAAATATCAAACAATTAGTGGGCTTATTTGGTGCAAAGGCTTAGCACATGTTCCAAAGCACCCAGAAGGAGAATCTGACCAGACACTTATTATTGCTGATGAGAAGGGTGGGCGCAGTCCTGTGTGGTACCGCCTGTTGCTGCAGCAATGGCCTTCTCATGCATTTCCCCACACAAACTGAAATGTGCTCCGTATCCCAGGCTGGTCCTTCAGTCCACATTACACATACAGCCATCATTCCCAAGCACATGTCTGCACGTTCAGAGGGGGCTTCAAACTTCAGCTGCACTGAGCTAAAATCAGTGTTTCCCCAATACTATCAAAGCCTTGGATTTTTGCTCAAGTCACGCAAACTGTCCCTATTCCTTCATGGTGAATTCTCATTTAAAGGGAACTCGGTGTTACTTCTTGTCCATGTAACAGAGTAGCTCATCTTAGACTGTCACAGACATTCTAAGAATGTGGACCTACAGAAGGGCAGAGTCAGGATCAGTTCTCCTCTCAAGCTGCTCCTAGGGTTCAGTTTAAGTATGAAAATCCAGGCACTGTCTGCTTCCCAACTTGGGTTGTAATTTTCCTCTCTCCCACCTCACTCAAGGTCTTTTCTCTGTCCTCCCACTCAAGGCATGTAGCATAAAATTCTCAATAAAGGAGGCTTTTAACAGATGGGAATAGAGATTGTTTTTTAAGCAGCTTTTGCTTTTAATCTGGTTTTCTTTGAGGCAAAGGAAAACAAAGGTTTGACTTCTTGACTAAGGGGAAAAAAAAAACAATAGAAATTTCTGAGATTAAAATGTGCATTTATATTTTAATAGATTATCTGACTTTATTAGATATACTGATTTTAATAGATACACTGACTTTATTAGACCTCAGTCTTCTGATGTAATATATACCTATCTGATGTAATGTATATCTACCAAGAAGAAAAATTTCATATCCTTTGTATACATTAATTTATTAAGAAGTAGTTGGCTTATGGGAAAGTGCTAGTATAATCTCTGATGTGCTATTTTACAATAGTGTCTGGAGGTTTTAAAAAAAAGTCTTCATAATTCTTCTATTTATAGTTACCCATCTAAAAAAGTTTAGTGGTTGAATTTAATACTTAGCAATTACGCTGGCCAAGCAATATGTAGGCAAGTATTTTAAACAGCTATGTCTCTGCCAATTCCATGTGGGAATTTTCAACCCTACTATTCTTGATATTACATAAAATGTGGAGGGAATCCATTGTGTAAACAGACTTTTTGAGGGCTGAAAATAAAAACTTTCGATATACTTAAATCTTACTTGTCCAGACTATTCTCTGAAATTGGTGAATTCTGTAAATCTGCATGATATCAAAACAGTGTGGAATTTAATGGGAATTGCACATTATGTTTTTAAATAATTTCCATTTATTGAAACGAACAATGTGTTTGCTAATGTGTTTAATGTTGTATATATATCATCTCATTTAATTCTCACAACAACATTGTGAAAGAAAGATTAACATTAGACTCTTTGTGCAACTAGGAATTCTGAAAGTTAGACAGATGATTTACCTGAGACTACTCAACTAACACATGACTGAAGACTATGAACCCATTTCTTAACAAATTGTGATAGATCTTGTACAAAGGTGGCTGCCAAAAATGTCTCTCATCCCTATATACATATTCTTCTCCTCCCACAAAGAGGTGAATTCTATTCCCCCTTCCCTTGGATTTTGCTGTCCCTTGTGATTTGTTTTGACCAATAGAATCTATTGGAAATGATGCTTTGCCAGTTCCGGGCTTAGACCCAAGAGGCCTGCCAACTTACACCATTTCCATCTTGGACAACAGCTGTCCTGTAAAGAAGTCCAACTCACCTTGCTGGTGGGAGATGTGGAGAGAAAAGTGTGCTGGAGGATGAGAGTCTACCAAGGGAGAGAGAGAGAGTGTCAGCTAACTCCTGGCCATTATAGTTATCTTCTCTGAGACACCAGATATTTGAATGAAGACATGTGGACCATCTATTCCTAGTTTAGCTGACACAACCAAACTACATAGAAGAGAGGCTCAGACAGGCTCTGTGAAATTGCAAGATCATAAGCAAATAAATAACAGTGGTTGTTTTAAGCACTAAGTGTGGAGAGCTCTGCTAGGAAGCAAGAGATAACTGAAACATCAATATGAATTACAACCTCTTTGCTAACAAACTCTTCTACTGCATTAATTATTTATTATAAAACAAATCTCCTAACACTTATATAATTTAAACAAATTATTTGGTATTAGTATTTCAGAGATAGCCAGAGAAAGTCATGATAAAAATGAGCAAGAAACCAAATGAAGAGTAAAATCCTTTGTTCACAGCTGTATTTGTCTGCAACTAAAACTCCCCTCATTAGCATTCTTAGTATTTAAAAACTCAGTAACCATAGAAAAGTTTCCAAGCAAAATTATCTTTTTCTGTTGCTGATATTACTTGGGGGCAAGTATGAAAAATTTGAAAAACACTTTATGAATATGGAGATCGTTAAATAAATTATGATACACTGCAGAATGAAGTAGTACAAAATCATTTCAAACTTTACCCACATTGCTAAGTGAACAAGTATACTGTAAAGCAATATGTAATAAAACCTCATGTTGTTAAACTAGTATTATTGATTGTGTATATAAAGACACAATTCTAAATTATTAATAACTGACATATTTGAAAGTCATGAAATAAATGTGTTTTATTTTATAAGCATGAGAAAGTCCTTATAAATGTGGCAGGTGAGGGGGAGGGGGTGCGGGGTGAAAGAACCCGGACACTAGAGTCGGGGGAGTCCATAAGATTTGGTACAAATCCTGATTTTATCACTTAGTAACTGTGATTTCAGGCAATAACCTAACATATCTCAATCTGTTTCCTCAATTGTAAAATGGGAAGAACAATATCTGCCTTTAAAATTATCACTGAAGGGGTGCCTGGGTGGCTCAATCGATTAAGCCTTTGACCTTGATTTCAGTGCAGGTCATGTGATCTCAGAGTGGTGGAATCCAGGCTGCATGGGGCTCCCTGCTCAGTGCGGAGTCTGCTCATCTCTCTCTCTGCTCCTCCCTCTGCTCTCTCTCTCTCTCTCTTAAATAAATAAATAAATAAATAAATAAATAAATAAATAAATAAATAAATAAAAATTATCACTGAAGTCAGAGAGTACATAATGATGCTCAGTAAATGGCAATTGTTCACATTGTTATAAATTAAGGCCAAATTGGGGCGCCTGGGTGGCGGAGTCGGTTAAGCCTCTGCCTTCGGCTCAGATCATGATCCTGGAGTTCCGGGATCGAGCCCCACATGGATTTCCCCACTCAATGGGGTGTCTGCTTCTCCCTCTGCCCCTTCCCCTATTTGTGTTCTCTCTCTCTCTCTCTCAAGTAAATAAATAAATAAAATCTTAAAAAAAAATTAAAAAAAAAAATAAATGAAGGCCAAATCAAACCATGGCCGCTCATGTCCATGTAACAGCACTGCAGTGCTCCGCCAGAGGAGAGGTTTTCAAATGCCTTTCAGTGGGTTGTTTTTGTACAGGGATGTCCTTGGCATTCCCTAAAAGTCTGAATCAAGCTTCAGTAAAAAAAGATTTAATTAAAAAAAAAATCTATAGCCCATATGCTTGTAAGTCAATTAAATGAGAACCAAGTTTAGGGGTGGCTGCTCAATGTGTGTTTTCCTCAGGGTTAGGATTGCTCAATAACAAAATCTGAGAGGAGATATCGTGCACTATGTTTACATTAGTATTTATTGCAAGGGTTTTTGTTTGTCTTATATACTTCATAAATGTTACTTTCTTTTATTGAGGTGAAATGCCCTTAAAACTAGGAAAGGGTAATTGATTACAAATAGAAAGCAGAAAGACTGTGTGATATGGATATAACAAGAGTGATCTGGTTTAAGAAGAAAAGAAAGATCACTGTTAACAACACCGAATGATTCACATTGATCAAACTGGTGAAGAAACATAAAAGGAGAGCAACTAGGCCAAAACATTCACGTCGGGTCATTCAATGAGAGAAAACAAAACAAAATAGGACAGAAGCATGATTCTAATTATTAACTTTGGGGATTTGTATGTCACAACAAATTCATAGTGGGTTTCATGCAGTAAAATTTTGCAGAATAGTTCTATAGCACAGCCTGTTTCTAATGTTATTTGAAAGAAAATAAAATGCAGGAAAATGATGTTTCTCACAGTTTTGCAATATGAAAAGATTAGTCTTATTCATTTTAATTAGACAAAATTTGAATATGAAATTGAATTGTCTTCTTCAAAGTAAGCACATCTGTATTTGAGGGGAAATCGAATACATTCGATGGGGATGCGTATTAAACCCAGTACTATTGGCATTTACATTGGTGTATTTGATAGCTAGACCTGCATTTTTCTGTGTCCTACAATCACATGATATTTGTACCTTGCTCTTAATAGATATCTGCTCATTTTGACATTTGGAATTCAAAGATTTTCTCATATAAAGACTTTTGTCAAAGTTTTTATATCTATGTTGCTGCTCTTACACTTGATACAAGCAAATAAGATATGCAACTTTGTAAACGTCTTCACCATATACACACTAATTCATAGAAGACAAATTATGTAATTAAGTTATTCTTATACATGATTCATTCCTTTGTTTTAATATTTCTAAATAAACATTTAGCAAGTGTTAAGCATGTGCTAAATATGGTATGGTTGTACAGATAAATTAGTTAACAGGGCAAATGTGAACTCTGAACAAAATATGAAAACAGTGTCAAAATTCCAGAGGCCTTGGATTTATCAAAAAACTGATTTTGAAATATTTCCACATAGTCACTGTATGTTACATAAACTGTATGTTACAAAAACTATAAAATTAACTATCAAGGAGATTTTGGCATCCTATACCTATTATTTATGGTAAATATTATGAAGGTTCTTATGAAATTTCCAACTTTTTAGTGAATTTATATAGACAGCAAGAACAAAACTACAATTCTATGTTAAAATAACTGGGTATCTCGAAAGCAGGAGTTATCTTGAATATTTAAATAGGACCAGATAGGTGATGATAAATAGAGAGAGAGAGAGAGAGAGATAATAGATAGGGTTCAATTTTGATATTGATACATCAATACAGAAATTTCCATTAGCTAAATCTCTCTCTCAAGAACATGATAAACCACCTGAGATCTTGCTGTTAATTTTTTTATGTCCAACTCTGACAGTATTTGGTAATATACATGTCACATGCTTGGTAATATAGCAATGACAGAATTTGAATTCAACTCTTGAAACAAAATACATATAACTTACTTGGAAATAAGTCAGTATTCAGCAGGAATAATCTTGACCTTTCTGGAAAAATAATTATATGGTCTAATTGATTAACTATGATATTACAGGGTACTTTTAAAACATTATTTTTCTATCAAAAAATTATCGTATAAACTAGCTAAGAAAATTATCTCCTTCCTCTATATTAAACATTTACCAAAAACAAATATGAGGATTTTGTTTGCATTAAAGTTTTGTTTTAAACCCATTACTCCTCTTTAGCTTTTGGATCAGTTTAACTGAAGATTAAGCAGAAAGTAGAAGGTAAGCTATTAAAAAAAAAAAGTTAACATTTGCAACTATCTGCTTGGATGAATCACAATGATTGTTGATAAGCGCACCACACACAAAAAACCAGAAATTAAATGGACAATGATCCTGAAAAAAAAAAATTGCAACCATTTTTCTCTAAGCCCTGACTTCAATTTAGTATTCATAAAGCCTCCTCATTGTTCTTATTGTCGATTGACATGTTAATAAATAAATGTTCTAAAGTTACTGACAAATGTGTGCATAATATTCACAAAGCATGGATCAGTGCTCTGTGCAATATTCCATGTGTGAAAACACAAACATCCCTCTGTTGAGAAATCAAACTTGGCAAACAACTGCTACACTTTTCAGATTCATAGCAATCATGGTTTTCTGTAGTTTTTAGGGGCAAAATCCACAATTTTGTTTTCTGAGCACTGTTCCATGCACTGTTAAAAGCAAGTAAATAATATATCATATTCTACGTAAATGTCAATTTAAGATTTATATATATATATTTTATTTAAATCTATTTATGATATATACTAAATGTGATACTACTATAGAAACATATGCGGGGAAAGATGCATACTGAAAAACCATCTTAAATGGGATACGGATAAACAAAAAATAATCTTCTTATCTCTCATTCTGATTAGCACAGAAAGGCTGCTATCGACTTTACCGAGTGTCTCCAGCCTTGACAATGCTGTGGTCATAACTCATAAAACACTGGGATCCAGGAAATTTGTTAGACATAAAAATGAAAAGAACTGCATAATTTTTATTTCTTAAATAAAATAAAGTCTGATTTAGAATGCAGATGTTTCTGTCTTTGATGTTTGAATGTTCTGGGTAAGCATATTAATGAGATTCAGCTGTATTAGTTTAGCTCAGGTAGATTGGAGTTTTATGATCTTGTGAAGTTGAAAAACATAATTGTGCTATTTTTATATATAAATGCTTTTTGAAGATCATCTCAAAACAGAAAAAATTTAAAGCAGAGGTTTACCTTTTTTCAGATGGCAGACTCTTTTAAACACAAATAATAAGAATATTGATAATATGCATTGCAAACCTGCATCGGTGAGGACTTTCTTGTTGAAGAGGAGTTTGATGGTAACACTTAAGCGACTTAGAATTTTAAACAAGTAGAATAGTAGACATATTTTCCATGGTTGGCCGTTTTCCATGCAATGGGGTGTGTTTTTTAAAACACATTCTTGGCCTTTATCGAAAAACCACAGATAGCTATAATTTGGGTAGCTTTTACAGATAATTTATGACTTTTGCACTCAACTTAATGGTCCATAAAAAACTCAAACCAGCAGTGTTAGGACATTGCTTTAACAGTCAAAAGGATTTTGGAGACTGAGAGGGTTTTTTAAAAGGGACTTCCATGTCAAATGAGATTTTGAATTGTACTTGGAACATTTGTTGCTTGATACAAACATGCTCTGTTTCAAAGTTATACCCTGGCTACTTCGATTCTTGCAGTGTAGCTGAGAATCTTACAAAAGAAAATTATTAGTGTTTTTTAAGTTACCTCTCCGTTTTAATATGCTAATATTGGATAATATAAATTATCAAGTTAGAAAACTAACGTAAATCTGTTTATAAAAAATTACTGCACCCAGAATGAATGTATGTATTTCAGCTATGGCAACAGATGCCCATGATTTTTTTTTTTTTTTTTTCTGCATGGCTTTTAAACAGTTAACATCACCTGCTGCTGTTTGTGATGAAACCCCACAGGAAATGAATGCCAAAGGTACAAGATGAAAGAGAAAGTAATTTTCTGGGAGGGGAGTAAGAGTAATTTTGCACTGTGAGGTGAAAGGGTGAGAAACCAAAAGACGTGTGAGGAATTACTTATGAAACTGGAAATGAGGGTAAAAGTTGGAGGCGAAGGGAGCAAATACAGGAAAGAGAAAAAGAAGAAAATACCTAGAGCCATAGAGAAAGATAAAGGGATTATAGCTTGAAATATACATTTAGAAGGTGCTATTCAGAAAGTAAGTCATTGTTACATATATAGAAAAATCACAAACCTAATAAAATATTGTATACAAACTCAACATATGCTTGATGGGCAAAATCATTAACAGACACGTATTTCAGGCTTCCCTCTCTCACTCTCTACCATTATGAATAATACTATCTTTTTCTTTTCTTCTTCTTTTTCTGGTCTCTCTTGTGAAGAGTCAAGGAAATGTGCAGTGGGGAAGAACAGGAGATGCAAGGAAGTCTAGAATTATTATCAGGAAGCAGAGAAAGCTACAAGGAACAGATAATTCTGAGAAAACTACAAAACCGGCTGAGTTGAGGAGTAGAAGAGAGAGATTTGCAGGGTGGTCACAGGGTAGTGGATGGGCAGGGAAGGAGGGGAGGCAATGGGGAAACTACTGCTGTGTATTGTCAACAGAGACATCAGAAGTTACTTAAATATGTTTCAATGAACTGGTTGTTGTTGAAACTGTGTTTATTGTAACATAGCATTGTTTTAGAACTGGGACAGATGTGTTTATATGTGATAATGTATACCAACAAAATATTAGAGTCTTTGCCCTCACTTAGAATCATTGTTAACAAGCTTATTTATCACTGGTGATTAACAAGCATATTTGTCTCTGGTTGTCTGCCTAAGTTAACCTCTTTCTCTCCTTCTGGATAGTATCAAAAAAGCAAAAAGAATAAAGGGTAGAAAACTCTGATAACTCCAATTTGCACTAATTTGGGATTTCAGGTATATTCTTTAAGGACAACTCATGGTAGTCAGAATTAATGGAGATGAGAAAACAGCTGCCCAAGATGAAATGAAGACATGAAGGTGGAGAGTGGCAAAATGGTTCAATCGTGAACCATTTACTATTGAACCAAATGGTTCAATCTAACAGTACAACCACAGTATCACACTTCCTGAGGAAAAAGACTACACCCTGAAGTGTAAACGTCATGCAGTGCTGATTGATAATGGGTGCACTCCCTAGAGTGAAAATGGTAGTAGGTAATACCAGATGGTAGTAGGTTTTCTGAAGCCAGTTTTCTTCATAGAAGCAGAGGATTCAAGCCTATACAAGAGGTGATGGAGGTGAGCCATATGTGTAGAGAGCAGTCTGTTTCTATGTTATCATAAAAAGAAGAAAGGCCTTCAGGAAGGACTTAGAAATGTCATACAGAAAAATAAAGCACATTAAATAATGAGTAACATATATAGAGCAAGCATGCCATTCGTATTAATTTTTCCAGTGCTGCAAAACTAAGTTCCACAAACTTAGAGGCTTAGAAGAACACAAATTGGTTATCTCACAGTTTCTGTTGATCAGGAGTGTGGGCAGGGATTAGCTAGATCACACCAGTCTGAGACCAGGTGTCAGCTGGGGATACAATCTCATTTGAGGCTTGGGGCCCTTTTCCAAGACCATTCTGGTTTTGCAGAATTCATTCTCTGCACACTGTGGTCTTCAGTTCCCCATTATCTTGCTGGCCATAGTCCATGAGTTACTTTCAACTCCTACAGTCAGGACTCAGGTCCTAGACATGTAACGTTCCCACAACAGCGCAGCATACTGCTTCAAAGTCGGAAGGAGAATATCTATCTCCAAGAAGAATTCAGTCCACTTATGGAAGACTTAAGTGATTAGGTCTGGTCATCCCCAGGTTAATCTCACTTTTAAACTCAAAATCAACTGATTAGAAACTTTAGTTTTACCTGCAAAGTTCCTTCACCTTTGCCATATATGACTGGCTAAAGGTATGATAGAGGTTCCATCTGCCCTCATGAAGAGATGTTTTACAAGGGCATGGGTCACTGAGGGTCTTTTTAGAACTCCATCTTCCATACCATTTATACAAGGATACTGTAATAAAAAGTAAAAACAAAGAGCAATACAAGAACATAAAATCTTCACTAGAAAAAGTTCTTAACGTGAAGCAGATGAAAACTATGACCAAACATTTTGCAATGAATGTTTAAAAAATTTAATTCAGTAATCATTTCAAGGAATAGAGTCCACTAAAGGGATAAGAGATAAAATATGAACTATCAAACTTCACATACAACAGTAGGATAATAAAACATTTTACAGATAGGAAGATAAAGAAGAAAGGGCCTGTGGAAAAATAGATACTGTAAAAATCAAGGTGAAGGAATGTAGCAAATATAAATTAAAAAAATATACAAATGAAAGCAAAATGATGAAAAAATAAAAAGAAAAAAGTGTTGGTAAAAGAAACAAAAAAGATTCAACATTTATTTCATGGAGTCCAACCCTCCTAGTCAATCAGAAAAAGACAATTATATGATCTCACTCATATGTGGAATTTAAGAAATGAAACAGAGGATCATAGGGGATGGGAGGGAAAAATAAAATAAGATGAAATTAGAGAGGGAGATAAACCATAAGAGACTCATAATCACAGGAAACAAACTGAGGGTTGTTGGAGGGGAGGGAGGTGAGGGGATGGGGCAACTGGGTGATGGACATTAAGGAGGGCACGTGATATAATGAGCACTGGGTGTTATATGCAACTGATGAATCACTGACCTCTACCGCTGAAACCAATAATACATTATATGTTAATTTAATTTAAATTTAAAAAATTTAAAAAGAGAAAAAGGAAAAAAATTAACACCTAAAGGACAGAATAATATTTTAAAATATAATTATATTATTAAAAAAAAGACTTGAATAGACATATTAAAATTCACACAGAAGAGATCATACCATGTTATGTCCTAATGAAGTGTTCAGAGTTTGAAGATAAAAACAATTTTTTATGTATCTCGATGAAAAGATCAAAACACTTTTTTTGAGGAGAAAAATATCTGGATTATATCAAATTTATTCATAAAAATTTCAGTGTTGGAAGACAATGGGGAATCATCCACAAGAGCCTGAACCATGGAAAAGGTGACCACAAATTTTCAGTGAAATTGTCCCTCAAATATACAAGTTAAAATTAGCTTTTTAGCCATTCTTGAAAAAGCAATCGCAGAATATATTTTGACCATTACTAAGAGAACAGATGAGCAAACTACTAACAAAAACTGGCCATGAGAGTTGCATATATTTAACAGAAAAAAAAGAGAAGAAAAGAAAAGAAAAACAAAGAAAGAAAAGGAGAGAGAGAAAAGGAGGGAGGCAGGATGCAAGAAATGAGGAAGGAAGGGAAAAGGAAGAAAAGAAGAAAGGAAAGAAGTAAGAAAGAAGGAAGGAAAGAAAAAAGAACAAATGAAAGAAAAATAAATATAATGATTAGAATAAGAAAAAAGAGCAAAAACAATTTCTGATTATTTTTGTTTTGTTTTAAAGGGAATTCTTTGAAAATCAATGTATGAGAATTTTAGAAAAATAGAAAAAGAACAAATACGATTGTAATTGATGAATAATCAAAAATTATAAGAAACATTTTGTTTATCTCTTTCAAACTACATTTTAAAATCCAAATGATGAGGTGCCAGGTTGGCTCAGTTGGTTAAGCATCTGACTCTTGGTTTCAGCTCAGGTCATGGTCTCATGGGGCGTGAGATGGAGCCCTGGGTTGGGGTTCTCGCTCAACAGGGAGTCTGCTTGAGGAGTCTCTCCCTCTGCCCCTCCACTTGCATGTGCTCTCTCTGTCTCTTTCTCTCATACATATAAATAAATCTTTAAAAAAATAACAAAAAAAAAATCCAAATGACATGAATAATTTCCTAGGAAAATATAATTTATAAAAACTGTGTAAACTCAGAAATTTTCATATAAAATATAAAGAAAGCTATTATGGATCAATCTCACCTGAAAAAAATCAAGATTATATATTTCCAAGGAGTTGCCATCAAGTCATTGAATAAAATATCATTGTAATGCTATTTAAAAGAATTTCAGAACCAAATGTATGGAAACTTACAAGTTTTTTTTCTATAAAGTGATAAATTTCCAAAACCTCACAAAGAGAATGTGGTATTAAAATTATATGCCCATCCCTTTACAAGTTAAACAAGTTGATAAACTTCAACAACCATACATGAAAGGAAAAGTAATTACTGAAACAGTAATAAATAAAACATTCCTTAATATAATAAAAAATATAATTGTATCAGTCCCAAGCCCAACCCTCAAATTTAGTGGGGTGATACTATAGGCATCCCACTAATATTGGAAAAATACAAGAATGCCTACTATTACCGTGATTTTTAAAAATGAACAAAATCCAGACATTCTACATGATTACACAGCTTATAATCCTGTACATGACCAAAAAAATAAATAATTAAGACTACATAAGCAGTCAAAAGATCATTGAAAAGCTAAAAGAAAATATAATGCACATTACAAATAAACTTCCTTAATATATAATGAGCTCTTGCTAACTAATATGAAAAAGACCAAAAACCAAAGAGAAAAATATGAATAAAGAGTATCTACAAAGAGTTTGCAAGAAAGGAAATATAGCCTTTGAAACCTATGAAAATTAATGATTAAAAAAATCAAATAAAATAAAATCAAATGTAAATTAAAATTATGGTGAATAAGCAGTTTTTACTGAACAGATTGACAAAATTCAAAGATTTGATAACACAGATGCTGTTTTGGGAAATTAGGCTCAAAACATTGCTAATTATAGTATTATCTGAGACAATACTTATGGAAGACAATTTGTCAGTATACCAAATTATAAATTTATATGATTTTTTAAAAGATGTTTATTTATTTATTTGACAGCAAGAGAGGGAACACAAGCAGGGGGAGAGGGAGTGGGAGAAGCAGGCTTCCGGCTGAGCAGGAAGCCCCATGCGGGGCTTGATCCCAGGACTCTGGGACCATGACCTGAGCCGAAGGCAGAGGCTTAATGACTGAGCCATCCAGGTGCCCCAATAAATTTATATGATTTTTGACACAATACAAATCTATTAGGTATATATATATTTTGCACAAATAAAATTATGCATATGCAAGGTACTCATTGAAACATTTCATAATAGCAACTATTGAAAACAATCTAAGTGTCTACCAACAGGAGACTGATTAAATAAATTATAGCATATCCATACAATAAAATCCCATGCATCTGTAAAATAGAATGAATAAACAGAAATACATGATAAAAATTGAAAGACATAACTTTAAGTGTAAAAAAGGATAGAATTATACATATTAATAGTTCAGGTACTATTCCCCCTTTTTAGTATATGCTTAGAGGCTAATAATGTGTGTGTTGATTGCAAGTAGGATTAAGATAAGCTTTGACTAAGACCTTTAAATATGTTTAATATGTAGTTTTTAAATTTTATTTTTTAGTTTTAAAGTATTTGAATACATAAAATAGTATTCAAAAAAATAGTATTTTGAATAAAAATACTAAATAGTATTAAAAAATACTATTTTTTAAAAAAATCTTTTTGTACAGTCATAAATGAATTTCTTTAAAATATAAAATCATTTAGAACATATAAATGTTTGCTTAAAGATGAGTAATAACTTCATTGGGGTTAGAATCAATATGAAAATATAACTCAATATTTATAAATTATGTTAGAGTTAGCATTTACAATATACTAGTAGAGGAAAATAAGTTACCAAGCAATATTATTGTACACAATGATGGTGACTTCTCCTGCTCTTTTTTTTTAAAGATTTTGTTTTATTTATTTAGAGGGAGAACATGCTCACAGGGATGAGGGAGTGAGGGACAGAGGGAGAGGGAGAGAGAGAAAAGAATTGCAAGTAGACTCTGTGCTAAGTGTGGAGCCTGATTGGGCTGAACAGCAGTCTTCATCTCATGATCTGAGATCATGACCTGACCTGAAATCAAGTGTCGGACGCTTAACCAACTGAGCCACCCGGGTGCCCCATGACAGTGACTTCTCTTAAATGTGGGTGGAAGTGTAATTGAGTTGGATAACAATGAAAAAATATAACTTGTTTTCATTGTGTTTTTTTCTCTTGCTTCTTTCAAGATATTTTTCTTTATCTTTGATCTTCTAAAGTTTGAACACGATGTGCCTAAGTATAGTTTTGGGAGCATCTTTCCTGTTTGGTGTTCTGTGAGCTTCCTGGATCTCTGATTTGGTGTCTGACATTAACTTGGGGAATTTCTCAGTCATTATTGCTTCAAATATTGCTCCTGGGTTTTTTGTTTATTTGTTTTTTGTCTTTTGTGTGTGTGTTTGTTTTTCTCATTCTGGTATTCTCATTAAGTGTATGTTACACCTTTTGTAATTGCCTCACAATTCTTAGATATTTTGAGGTTATTTTTTTTTTCCTCTGCTTTTCGATTTTGTAAGTTTCTACTGACATATCCTCAAGCTCAAAGATTCTTTGCTTAGTCATGTTCAGTCTACTAATGAGTCCATCAAGGCGTTCTTCATTTCTGTTATGCTGTTTTTGCTCTGTAGCATTTCTTCTTTATTCTTTCTTAAAATTTTAATCTTTATGCTTATATTATTCATCTATTCTTTTTTTTTTTTTTTAAAGATTTTATTTATTTATTCATGAAAGACAGAGAGAGAGAGGCAGAGGGAGAAGCAGGCTCCCAAGAAGCAGAGAGCCTGACGCGGGACTCGATCCCAGGACCCTGGGATCATGACCTGAGCCACCCAGGCGCCCTATTCATCTATTCTTATGTGTTGTATACTTTTTTTCACTGAAGTTTTTAGCACATTATTCATAGTTAAAAAAAAAAAATCCTGGTCTGATAATTCTAACATCATGGACTAATTCTGATACATGTTCAGTCTCTTCAAACTGTTTTTTTGCCTTTTTCACTGCCTGTTTTTTTTTTTTTTAATATGTACATGATGTGCTATATAAAAGAAAACTGGTGGACAGGTCTTTAGTAATTTAATAGTAAAGCATGGGGGTAGAGGAAACATTTTACAGTCTAATGATTAGATCTTGGCCTTTAGTTAGCCTGTGCGCTTGGACTTGAACTTCACTAGGGCTTCTCAGTCACACCCTCCCCCCCCTTCCATAGGACATGACAACAGCTTGTGTTGGGGTTTCTCCTTCCCAGAGGTCAGTTAGGCTCTGATAAGACCCCAGCGCTTTCCTGTTAGATTATAGTAAAATAGTTTCTCCTGAGGGCAGGCTTTGTAATCTAGAACAGAATGCCTTTGGGCATTCTAAATTGGTTCTTTTCCCCTCCTGCTGGAAGCACCAGGGAATTTTTCTTCAATATTCAATGTGAGATCAAAGTTGAGCTCCTGGAGGTAAAACTCACAAGACTGCCCGTACGTCTCCCCACCTCCCTCCAAGACGGGGTCCTCTGGAGTTGAACTAACAGACTTGTCCACATTGAGCCTCCAGCAGTTTGTCAATAACAGTTCAGATTTTCCCACCCAGACAGGGACTGGTTCCCATGGAGGGTTTTGCTTGTGGGTTTCTACTCCAGTAAGTTGTGATTCTCCGTATCTGCCTGCATCTCCAATCTCACAGGGCAGTGATTTGCCCTGTGACCTCATTTTTGTGATAAATCTAAGAGGACTTGTCTATTTTTCAGTTTTTTCAGGTTTTACTTGTTTGGAAGGAGTGACAGTTTCTAAGCTCCTTATCTACTGGATTGGAAACCACAAGTCCATCCCATTTTGTTTTTAAATTTATTTGTTTCTTTGGACTTTTCTTTTCCTACTCAGAAAAAATTAAAGATACACTTTTTTTTTTTTTATTTCTTGAAAATACACACAAAATTAATACACACAAAATATATCTTAAGGACATTTTTTTTTCCTATTTGTAAGCCTTCTTAATATAAAAATTAATGGGCATTTTTAAAATACACAATTTTAAAAGTTTCTGTCGAATTACAGAGATGTATTTTGATCTATTAATTTTTTATCATTGATAGTTGGAATGTATAAAATAGGCACTATCACATGAAAATAGATTCATGATTTGTAATATTGCAGGTTTGAAGTCTTAAATAAGAAATTTGAAAAATTCTTTTCACATGTGATTCCCTCAGTGAAGAGTCTATCTGTAAAAATGTGTGATGTATTTATACTTGTATATGTTGTTTAAGCATGTGTATTCTTGACAGGAAAGTACCTCCACAATGTTGGGTTTGTATGAAAATCCAATCTTCTACTTAAAATATTACATGTCTGATGAATAGAAGAAATTTCCTCAGACCAACTTCTGTACAATTCTCCACCTTTGCCAACACACTTTTGGTAGGAGACCCTAAAAAACATATTTACATTGCCAGATAGTTCTTTCCTTGCCTATTTTGGTTATGACACCAGATGGGTTACACAGCGGGTAGGATTGTATTCCTATACTGGAACAATTACTGATAACTAGTAGCAGTGACTACAAACCACACACACGTATCCCATTAAACCAGAATAAAATATCCCCAAATAAAATCAGCTAGATCTCAAAAATGCCACTCCCTTGACTACCAAAGTTCACTTGTTAGAAAGACATACATAACGAAGAACAATTTGCAAATGGAATCCTGAAGCATTAGCTTCATTAGTTTTGTTGTGAATCAACCCAGCGGGAAAGACTTGAATACCCCTATATGGACCTAGGCTCACGAGAAAGTTTTCATGAAGATTGCCTTCCAGAATCTGATTTTTTTTTTTTCTGACAAATACAAAAGATATTTGAAACTCCTGGGACAAGGAAGCCCTGAATTAGGAAGGTAAAGATTTGATTTTCCTAGGAGTTAAAGAGAGGAGGTCCTGGGAGGCAGAAAAACACCGTATATTTTCTTCTTTTAAAGAGCTTTTTTATAGACTGAGAACAAGAGAGATCAATATATTAATACTTTTTTTTTTTACTCAAATTACCAGGAACATTTTATAGATTGAAAAGACAGGTCTGAAGTTCAGAGACATTGTGCTCACTTATGTGAGCTTGCGCAATTACTCTCCGTCAGAACACAAACCAGAACTCAGTTCCTCGCTATAAGGCTCAGTGTTTTTGTTTACTATACTTCACTTCCGTCTTGCCATTTTTTAAAGCCACCTCTTCATGTCCCATAGATGTGTGTACAAGAACATATGACATGAAGAAACTGAGAAAATACATCTGCTCCTTATTCCAACTCAAAATGTATCTCATTGTTTATATTGTGTTATACCATATGAAATTGCAACACTAGTGGACCAAAAATGCTCAAGTGTTGACATTTTCACAAAGTTCAACTAATATTCACCACATAAAGATTTTGTATTCTGGGGCATAGTCTCCTCTTTTGTATACATTTGGGATCCCTGCCTCTTAATTC
Organism: Neomonachus schauinslandi; assembly: GCF_002201575.2. NCBI lineage: Eukaryota > Metazoa > Chordata > Mammalia > Carnivora > Phocidae > Neomonachus > Neomonachus schauinslandi. The sequence continues at coordinate 132,668,640 of NC_058406.1, read as the reverse complement.
TACTCAGAAACACTTCCTACCATGTCCATCAATTACATTAGCAAACTGGTGTATTTGTGTGCTCCCCAAATGACAAGATATAACCAATTTCATATTATTTAACCTAATATTTAACATGTTTAGAATTGTACAACATGATTTCTCCTTTATTATATGTTTGGCATTTTATAACTTGAAGATTCATGACTCAGGTATGAAGTAAATTTTAAGATTTTTCTGAGATCTTAAACAGAAATTTTAAAATATTAAGTGAGCAATAGTTTATCCAAATTAAAAAAAAAAAACTGTTTGTTTTCTCTTACTTGGAAATGTTTCACTTGGAGGAACCTTAATAATTTATCTTTTTTAAAAACAATTTTCCAAGTCCGCCTAGTTATAATTTGAGTTCAGTATATTCAAATTTGTCAGAATATTCATTTCTAAAAAATAATTGCAAACAATTTATTAGATCTAGTGTATAAAACTGTAAGAATTTTTGATATGTTATAATATCCATTTATCAAAGCAAGAAAGACATGATATGCTTTCTTTTGTAAAAGCAGAAACCAGGTTTTCTTTAAATAACAAGCCTATAATATATCCACACAGACTGGCATGCAGTAGTTTTTGACCTACAAAGATGACAGTTCCATGTGTTTCAACCTACTATGCATTTTTTATTAATTGTCCTAATACTTATTTTAGAACAGATAAATACTTACATATGCATGTATATATTATAATATACGGTGAGTCTTTAATTTTATAAATATAAATGGACAAATTTGTGTAATTTATTTTATTTTTTAATTTTTTAAAAGATTTTATTTATTTATTTGACAGAGAGAGAGAGCACAAGCAGGGGGAGCGACAGGAAGAGGGAGAGGGAGAAGCAGGCTCTCTGCGTAGCGGGGAGCCCAATGCGGGGCTAGAGCCCAATGCGGGGCTCGATCTCAGGACCTAGGGATCATGAACTAAGCCAAGGGCAGACGCTCAACTGACTGAGCCACCCAGGCACTCTTGTGTAATTTTTTAAAAAACTTAGTTTATATTCTCTTAGATAAGATGGGCAAGGTTTATCTGCATTGTTATTTTATTTACTAATATTTTTTTTTAAAGATTTTATTTATTTATTTGAGACAGAGAGAATGAGAGGGAGGAGGGTCAGAGGGAGAAGCAGACTCCCTGCCGAGCAGGGAGCCCGATGCGGGACTCGATCCCGGGACTCCAGGATCATGACCTGAGCCGAAGGCAGTTGCTTAACCAACTGAGCCACCCAGGCGCCCTATTTACTAATATTTTTGCCCTTATTACCACAAAGGATGAACCATAAAGTGTTCAAGTTCTCACAAACAGTTCACTGCATTCTTTTTTTTTTTTTTTAAGATTTCATTTATTTACTTGACAGAGAAAGACACAGCGAGGGAGTGAACACAAGCAGGAGGAGTGGGAGAGGGAGAAGCAGGCTTCTGGCAGAGCAGGGAGCCCGTGTGGGGCTCAATCCCAGGACTCTGGGATCATGACCCTAGCCGAAGGCAGACGCTTAACGACTGAGCCACCCAGGCTCCCCAGTTCACTGCATTCATGTATATGATAGCTAACATGTTAAATTAGGCAATGTTCTTTTTCACACAACATACATCTAAAACACTCAACTGAAACATAAAACTTTAAGTCATGCATATTGTAGCTAACATCACACATGTGCAATTTTTAACTAATACTTTAGTTAGTATTACTAGCTGGTTTATACAGCTGACAAATTCTCCTTACAAGGACCTGATCAGTGAAAATGTAGGGCAGTTTCTTCTAGGGGCCACTCTTTTATTTATGAGTGACTTATCAACTTAAAGAAAAATATAACTAAATTTGCCTGTTCATTGTATAAAACTTGTACTATACAAATGATTACAAAGTAGAAGGAAATCACCCGCAACCATATCATCAAAGAATACAGTTGACTTTAAGTCTATTTATTTCTAGGCTTTTTACTTCAGGATTTACTTCTACTACCTGCTCTTAAGTTCCAACTTGGTCACCCAGGGTTCCAAAGGGCCAAAACTTTGGACCCATCGGCCACCCTCAGGTCATGAGAATGGCCCAGCTGTTTGCTGACCAAGTTCAATTCTTCAAAATGTAGTGGATTATATGTTGCTTAAGTTTTGTTGAAGAAAGGGGACAATTTCATTTCAGGCACACTGTGTTCCTCTTTGCTGCATATTTTTCTATCTACTTTAAAAAATAATAATTGAAGGGAAGCAGTTATTTCTAGACCCTGTGTATCTTTCAAAATCGTCTTCTATCAGTCTGCAAACTACTCCTGTTCCATAATCTTCCAATCTTCCATGGTGGTCAGCTGTGCTTAAACTCTTGGGTTTCTGCTTCATGATTACTTTTGTGCATATCGTCTTTAAGGTACATAATGTTTGCTTTTGTTTTTTTATTTTCATGTTCCAATTTAATGCATTTTGGGGGAGGTAAAATCCTTATCTTGACAAAGGAATACTGCATGTTCTTTAAAATGTTTGTTTTCTACCTTTGATTATTTTCCTTTTGATATAATTGTAAGAAATGTGTGGCCCGATCATCCTACAGAGGCATTCCGAGGATCTTTAAAAATAACGTGTCCTGATGTGTTAGAATAGGAGTGGAGAAAACCCACAAAGGGAGAAACAACGACTTAGAATATGTTGTGTAAATATTCTAGAATCAAAAGAAAGGGGGATAGATAAGAAAGATGATTTCATACACCTTTCCTTGCATTTGAAGCTATTTTCCATTGGGTTCAAAATGGGAAGTAATATCTTCATCAAACACTCTGATGCTGTGACCATTAGATCAAAGTGTATGCAAGGAAAGAATTTTCCACTGTAAAATTTCACTTTTTACAGTAAGTGATATGTAATATCTGCATATTTATAGTATTAAGGTAAGTAGGTAATTTGTAAAATGCATTTGAAGATACTAGAGCTAAGAGTCAGACACCCTCCAGCAGCTCATCTGATCCTGCTAATCAAACTCCCCAGCTTCAAAGGGCTAATGCAACATTACCACATAGTCCATAACAGCAACAGTTTCAGTCATCAAGGTGATATAATGATCACAGACACAAGAGAAAGATTTCAATTAAGGGTAGCATAGCAGCACGCTACGAAAGGCACACAGCATCATGCTAATTAAAGTGCAATAAGCCAACAAAAGCCATCGAACATTATACTACCAGAGGCAAAATAGAAAACTGATGAACCAAAGCAATTGTTTTGTTTTTAAAATCAAAGTACCAATACATAACTGACTAGTGAAATAAGAATGGATATGGGTCTCTACAGAATGAAATAGTATCAAATATTGAAATTTTAAATCAAATCCTAACCAGATGATAAAAAGTGGACGTGTGAAGCTCTGAATACACCCCGAAATTGTAGTAGGTGAATATAAACACACAATTTTCCTGCATTAAAGTTAATGGTTACCATTACTGAACAAATACCTTCATTGAACATCTAATGTAAAAAAAGCAGTGAGTTAACTAAATTATCATGCATTCTTATTCTTGTCAGTGAAATAGTCTCCTTGAAATTAAAACATGTTTATGCTTTAACATTTTTCTTTGTGCATAAAACAACATTGTCTCTGCAGGAAATGTGGCATTATATCAATGGCTGTTAGACTGAAGGCAATAGTCAAGTAAAATAAGTAAGCATAATAGTACACAATTGTAGAAGTCAATTAAATAAGTCAATTTAATGCCTAGGAGTATACTTTTCTCTAGAACTGAAATTGAAAACAAATTTTTTCAGCGGAAGCTATAATCACCGAATAGATATAAACACGTGAAGAAAATTATTTTATAGATACATAATCAAAACCATTTTAACTTTGTGGTGATGTAATTCGGGTTTAAAGTCTGTGGTTTTAAGGCACTATGCACATCAAAGCATGTAAGACAAGTCCAAAACATTTTGAAGAGATATAAAGAGTATAATTAAAAATATCATGATGGGTGCTCAAAGGAATTCTTTGAAAGATCTCAAATAAACAGGGCATTAATGAGAATGTTGTAATAAAGCTGTGGACTGGGCTATGATTCTCAGTTATACAATGTGAATTACAAAATATAATTATAGCATTTACAATCCAAGTTATGAAATCAGCTAGTATTTATGGCCAATGTCCACATATGCTGTTGTTAATGGCTGGCAAAAATACACAGCAGTCACTGTGGCATAATGGAACTCCAATTCTCATCTTTTATCTTTGAAAGCCAATTTGCTGAAATCTAGCATTGGAGCTAATCTTTTCACAAAATATTTAAACAAGCAAACTTGGGACGTTGCCACAATATTTTTAAATTTAAAAAAAAAAAAAGAAGAAGAAGGCACATATTGTCTCAATAAAGAATTTCCAAGCAATCAAGTTAACGGATAATAACTTTGTCACTATGGAGTAATGAAACATAGTTGCTCCCAATTCTATCAAATATCAAGAGTTATAAATTATTTCAGCCAATGTTGAGAGATACATATTCACAGGCCATAGGAATATCTTAGATTTATAGACTCTTGTGGATTGGAAACCACTATGGATTTTACAAAATATAAAACAACAAAAAGAAGTTGCCTATCTCCAACGTTTCTATCTGAAAGTGTATGTATTACCTTTAATTGGATGAAACTTCTTCACCAGATAGTAGAAACATTATAAATCGGTGTACATTTCAAAAAATGGATTATATATCTATATGTTTGCTTTAAAAAATAGAGCTTGAAAGGCAGGATTCAAAGGAACCTGCTATTCTGACCATGTACAAAGGAAGTGGTTTCCTTAGCGACAGGAAATAGGCGAAAGCTCTCAGGAGTGATCCTTCCACCCAAGCTCCTTTTGAGTTTGGTAATGTTTCCAAGCTCATGTAGGAAAGATAGAGTGACTTTATCATGAAGAAACAATAATGCTAGTTAGGGAGCTTTTGCAGCATTTATGAGTTGGCAAATGCCTTGTTTGCTCTCGTTGGGACGATGGTAGGGGTTTTCCTGGAGACTTGGCTTCTTTTCTCCCTTCCATGTATTTCCTAGATGTTTAAGCCCTTAAAACTCTGTTGTTCTTAATAACTTATAAGGCCCATCCTGATAGCTACACATGGAAACAAAATTATAGGTTTTTGTACAAATCATGTAGTTATTCCATCAATTTCTGAATACATCTACAATTATGTCACCTTTTAAAAATTTATTTAATTATTTAATTATTTTGTTTTTTACTGAGACATGGCAACACTTACTATATAGGAAATACTTTTAAACATTTTAGGAAGAACATGTTATTAATTAACTAGTTAATGCCATGGACCCTTTGATAGTAAGGCTAAAACTGAGTCATATATAGTTTTTGTTTTTGTTTTTGTTTATGCTCTTAGTACTACCTTTGACTTTGGCACAATAAAAATATGTGAGAAATGGTATGAATGAATTGCTTCACTTTTGATGCTTTTTTCTTTGAATCATCAAATTTTATTTTACTATAAGGAACCATAGAAATGAGAACTTTCTTGGCAAATTTTATTTATTTATTTAGGCAAATTTTATTTAAATACTTCATTTATCATGCTCTATGCTAGAGGCTGGGAATATGAAGATGAATAATGAGCAGCCCTGGCCCCAACAGAGCTGCATTCGTTTGTACTATGTAACTTCAAAAATTCAAAATAACTTAGTAATTAGGTGCATTTCTCCTGTAATAGTTCATAATTATATAAATGAATACTCTTGTATCAGATATAAATTTTATAATTATTATGTTTAGCAATAATAAAGACCGAAAGAGAAAAATGACCCCATAGAATTTGCATTTTTTTATAGACAAAGGTCTTCAGTAGAAATTTGATGAATTTAGTTGTTTTTTTTTTTTTTAATTTGAGTGATAGCACTACTGAAGCAAAGGAAACTGGGATAAACAAATTTCAGAGAGAAGCCTTAACTGTTCAGAGTAGTAGTGAAGGCTAAAGAAAAAGTGACTTGAGGGGCACCTGGGTGGCTCAGTTGGTTAAGCGACTGCCTTCGGCTCAGGTTATGATCCCGGGGTTTCGGGATCGAGTCCCGCGTCGGGCTCCCTGCTCGGTGGGGAGCCTGCTTCTCCCTCTGACCCTCCCCCCTCTCATGTACTCTCTCTCTCTCATTCTCGCTCTCTCAAATAAAGAAATAAATCTTTAAAAAAAAAAGAAAAAGTGACTTGATTCAAGTGAAGTTGTAGAATTATGCAAAATTCAATAGCATATCTCTTAAAATATAGTCATTTATCTCAAAATTAAAATAGCTTATTTCTGATTATGGAATAATCCATGGGCAGCTAGGCAATGCAGAATAGCGCATACAAGTACTTAGAAGTTACTGGCAATCCCATCATTCACCTGATCTTATTCTCTGAAACGAATAGACAATAATTCTAGAGTAGTTGATATTTATTAAGTTCTCACTCTGCACCATCTCTTGTGTAATGTGGTTTATGTGTATTGAGTTCATCTCCTTTAATAAACTTACCAACAATGGGAAATAGGGAATATTAATATTCTGATTTTATAGGTGGTGAAACTGTGGCAATATAGAAATTAAATAACATTCTCAATGTCAGACTACTAGAAATAGAATAGGGATATCTTAAATTGTATAGATATATTGTTATCTCTCTTTCCTTTCAAAGAAAGTGATTTCACATAAGTAATGTTATTCTATTATATAATATTATTCCTACCAATCTATTTCAAATGCAAAATGTAATATCAAAGATAAATCTGTAAGTGGTACTATCTGAATAATTTAGTTTAGTTTACCTCTTATGCAGTAACTAAGAAGGATTAAAAGAAGAAAAAATAGATTATAATAGGAAAACAATGACCATTTGCTAAAATATCAACATGATCTTTCTCAACTGCTATGCAAACTCATGTTTGCATTATTTCCTTTGATCTCCAGGAGTGGCTGCAAAGGATTAGAATGGAAAACACTGGCTTCAGCACCATGACTAAATTTAATCGACATTTGTTCAAAAACATTAATTGAATTTTATGTTAGTTTTTTTTTTATTTATTTCATTGGTTCAGCATATACACCGATGAGTAAAATAAGTTCATTGCATTCATGGATCATGCGTTCTAGATGGTCCCTAGATTCTTAGATGATGAAAGAAAGAGTCATAGTGTTAGATGAATGCAGAGAGCACAGGAAGCAAAGGAAAGGTGTTATAACCTCTAGTGTACATTTTGTTAATGAGAATCCAAATTTTCCTACCTTTTGCCTCCTCTGTTTTTTCTTATACAAGAATCAAGGGTGACTGTTTTTTCTACCGACTTCCTTACCTCTTTTCAACATTTCTTTCTTGTTATGAAGTCTTATCAAGGTTCCAGAACATCATGGGGTGCTCTGTCAAGATAGATTTAAGAAGAATGTATATTTAGATTTTACATTATTGTGCACATTTGCATAGTTAGAGATTCGATTTTATTATATTTCCTAAGGTTAAATATGTGAATAACCACAATTTCTTGCTTTATGTAGTTTTTCATATATTTCAAAGTATTGTTATCCCTCATACTTGAATTCATAGCATCATTTGCGGTGAAGAGGGACTTAATAATAATAAAAACATAAAGCAATTGAGGTGTTAAATTCAAAGGTTCCCAAGTACAAGTAGGAGGTAATGTTGACATAGCAGAGAAAGAAATTTGAATTTCTATACTCAATCTCTACTTGCTACTTAGGTAGTCTTTTTGTTTAGATCCTGATAAACAAATTCGCTACAAACGTGCAAATCAATCTCCTGAATAGAGCTGAAAATCAGTGATTAATTGGCACACTAGACATATTTAAGGCAAACATCAACACTGGTCATGTACATTTCTTTTTAGATAGGCTCTTTCAAGATGCTTTTTCCCCCAGAGAGAGAGTAGCTTGGTAAATACAGAATCAGTTCAAGAGAATTGAGAATTTTCATTGGGGGTGATTCTATCAAACATGGTAGTCTAATGAATTATACACTAAATTTTGGGATACTTCTGATTATTTAGCATTAAAGCATACTCATCCTAGGCACTGTGCTGGAGACATACTAATATGTTCTTCCTCAACTTCTGTCTCCACCCACCCCCAGGCTCTTTGATGATGATCATCATTGAGTTTGTACCTGTTATTATATCATTTTTTCTCATTTTAACATACTCCCTTTTCATATTAAAATTTAAAAAATTTCCATCTTCATTTACATTTATTAATGACTTCTGGGAGGCACCTTAATCATATCAGTAATGAGTTGTTAGCTTCAATTAAAGAAGGTGGCCCTTCTCTAACCTGGTTGTCCTTTTCCTGATCTTTATCTTTCAAATTTTACAGGTTATACTCAAAGCCTGGCTGTCCATTGATTATATGAACCAGTTTTCCAAAGCACTCTAACTGTGTCATTGACTTCTTCCTTTCTCTTCCTGGGATTGTAAATGAAATAAAACATATGATGTAGGTTGTGTAGATGTATAACTACAGCATAGAGAAAGACAGTGTAGTACATAAAAAACAATCAATGACTCCTGACATAAGAAACACGTAGCTTTCTTGTGGCAGTTTTTCTTGTAAAATATAGGTATTGAACATTAATGTGAGAGAGGGTAAAAGAGAATCATCATCTTATTTTCAGTTAGACCTTTAAGGCTTGATGGAACACATGTGGCATCAGAGTGTCCTTAAGGAGGAGAAAGCAGGGGTAGGCAGAAAGTGAAAGGAGAAGGAAAAGTGACAGGCAATCTGTTCTTTAAAAAGTGTGTTGAGTTGGTAGATTTGAAACATTCAAATCCTGCTTTTTGTTATATCATCAATCATAAATGGCCTTGCGTATGGTAGACTTTGATAAAACTCTACAGAATGCTGAATAACCAAATGTCTGCCTTCAGAGTTAGACAATAGGAATCTGTGAAGCTGCATGATAGATTTATTGCTGTTGAAGTGAGTGATGGGAATCACTCACACACAGTATATCAAAACCTGCTATTAGTTAATAGGACACTTAGGAAAACATAAGGAAATGGATAATTCAAATTAAGTTAAGTATGTCCATTTCTACACAACACACTCACTCTGCATTTTTAATATTCCCAACATCCCACTTGGTGCTAGAGTCTCTGATGGAGCAATCTACCTTCCACCTTTTAGAAGAGTCTATCCAGATAAGGCGTTTGAATGAGGATTGAGTCTCTACCAACCACTACAGTAATCCAAACCTTTGAAGAGAACTTCACCTCTCCATCTCACCTAATATCCAAAATCATATATTTGCAGGAAGATGTAATTCCAGTGGTTGGCAAAATACCTTTTTTAAAAATGTGGGGAGAAAGTCTGGGTGTCCCTTACAGAAGAGAAAGACACTAAGAAAATGATCTGGATAAAATAAGGCAGCAATACAAAATGTAATAAAGATGACAATTTGGAGAGACAACTGTGGAAAAATTTATGTAAAGTAAGATGGATATGAGAAATTAAGAATACGTGAGAGAAAAGTAAAAATACTAAAATTGTACAAATATCATAGAGGGAAGAGCCAGGTTGAATATGAATGAGGGAGACAAAATAGGTCAAATATATTTAAAATTACAGAGACAATAAAAATATTTAGCTATAATTGAATTTTGTTAGAATAGTTACAGGGCTAGAAATTTATTGAGCAATAAGAACCAACAGGATACTGAAAAACATTAAAGATCAATTTCTATCATGTAAATTAGCAAGTGGAAAGAACTACTTTTGCCTTGATTAAGGCACATTAGAAGATGTCTTATATAATCACCTCTATCTCTTTCATTCTGCTTGCTCTTAGGTTTTATTGTTATTTTACTGTTCAAGGAAAAGGAAATAATGGTTTTGAGCTTTAAGATTTGGCTAGGTGGCAAGATTTAAGAATTTAGATAGTGTAAGAAATTGAGGAGTAATTGCTGCAATCTGCATTTAAAAGGTACAGATTCAATGAACTTTCTTTCTACTGAAACAAATGTATATATAAATTAAGTGTTTTGAATGACAATTACATAAAAAAGAAAGCACAGAATGAAGAACATAGAGGAACAAAGTAGCATTTTTAAGAAGTCAAATACATCCTCAATCACAAATTTTGCTATTCTAAATACCTTATAAAATGTGCATGGATATATTGCTTTAATTTAACTCAGAAAGGTAATGAGAAAGATGAACAAGTTCATAAAGCCCTTAGTCATGCCTTCATAGATAAAATAATTACATTAAAGCATATCATTTTAAGTTAACCTTTGCCCTTATATTATTCCACCTGAATCATTGAACAATCATTGTGAACAACTTACATATGGAGAGACTGAAGATCGAAAGTACAGCCTGACATCTACAGTTAAGGATACTGATTATATATTTCAGTGTTGCTAAGAGAGTAGATGTTACATGCTCTCACCATACACACACACCAAGGTAATTATGGTAGGAGATGGCCTGGTTAACTAACCTTATCATAATCATTTTGCTATATATACATATACCAAATCATCATGTTGTACACCTTAACCTTACACAATGTTATATATCAAATATATTTCAATAAAGCTGGAGAGAGAAAAAAAAAGACCTGTTCTCTATTTTCAAAGTATATACAAGCAGTAGAAGAAGGAAGGAAAAAGGCCCAGAAAAGGTAAGCCAAGGGAAACTCATTCTCATCAAGCAAATAGAAGTATTTCAAGACATTGTTGACAAGCAGCAAGTCAGGCTAAATGAAAAGATGAAATTCTAGCACAGTTTACACTGCCTAAATATATGATGACTGAAGTACAGGAATAAACACAATCCAATCTAAGGAAAACAACAGAGGTCTGGAAGAGTAAAAAAAAAAAAAAAAGTCTCAAAGAAAGTGAAAGACTTCTGTCATACAGTATTTGCCACAGCTTTAAAAAATGAATATTCTCTACTCTGAAATTTAAAGAAAGTGGCTTTGTCTATGCATTTTATATAAATCAAATGTGTGACTTTACTGTTGGAATAATTTTCAAATAAGATCATTAGACTCACAGATCATCAGGAGATTTTTATAGATTTCCTGGACACCACATGATTTAAGGAAATAGAGAATTTTTCTGCGAATAAGAGATGTTATTCCAAAATGCCAAATAATTTGATGATTTTCCTCTCACATTATATTTTGTTGCTCTAACAGAAGAGAGAGGAGAAAAAGAGAGACAGAGACAGAGAGAGACAGATTTTTACTAATATTACTACTCCTTTGATGTAGTTGGACTGAAAGAAAGCCTCAAAAGGAGGGCAATATGAATTCCTTATGAACCTCCCTTCTTAAGTCGTCTTCAGAACCTGAACTCAAGTTCAATATCTCCAATGCACACTTTATATATGATGAAGAATTCTTCTATCACTTTATGCACAGTCTTGATTCTTATTCTGCTGGACATTTTCTAAAACTTGAATCCACATTCAATGGATAAATGTGTGCTACGGTATATAGTAGCTCTGCTCGAGCTCCACTAGAGACCAATCTGGACACCTGTGGAAAGAAATGCTTTACTCTTCCCAAGAAAGAGGGTGCTTCATTCCCTCATGACAATGAATTATCAATTATATAACTTTATAGCCACATTTCACATATCCTATAACTGGAGGACCAGTCTTCAAGTAATGATCAATAATAGTAAGTCTTTTTTTTTTTTTTAAGATTTTATTTATTTATTTGACAGAGAGAGAGATAGCGAGAGCAGGAACACAAGCAGGGGGAGTGGGAGAGCGAGAAGCAGGCTTCCTGCTGAGCCGGGAGCCCGATGTGGGACTCGATCCCAGGACCCTGGGATCATGACCTGAGCCGAAGGCAGACGCTTAATGACTGAGCCACCCAGGCGCCCATAATAGTAAGTCTTTTAATTGATTCTGGGTAGTTTTCATTTACAGTTTTATTTTATCTTAATTTTTAAAAGATTTTATTTATTCATTTGAGGGAGGGAGAGAGACAGAGACAAAGAGAGCACAAGCAGGGGGAGAGGCAGAAGGAGAGGGAGAAGCAGACTCCCTGCTGAGCTGGGAGCTGGACATGGGGCTCGATCCCAGGACCCCGGGATCATGACCTGAGCCGAAGGCAGACGCTTAACTGACTGAGCCACCCAGGCGCCCCTACAGTTTTATTTTTCCACCAAAAAATGTTTCTTGCCTTCATTGAAGTTATCTTTTAAAGTTATGAGAAAGTTAATGTAAAATTATGTACATAATTCATGTCAAACAAACTTTCTTGGCTTCAGAATACTGATTTAATTTTTTAAAATTTTGATAATTTATATCACTATTTCTGTTGTTTGGTCATAGCAGTATACCTTTGGTTGAGATCGAGTTATCATTTGTATTTTTAGGAATTAAATGCAGAACAATTGAATATAATCTATAATGTAATTTTAGTTGAAAAAATCATTAATGATTGTATAAATGGGCTTTATCAAATATCAATAATTTTATTTCCCACAATGATATAAAGACCCAATACTAAGTTTTATAATATAGACTTTGGAGTCAAATGTCAATGTTTTACTGTGAGCATATCTTTACAGGATTCCTCAATAGCTTGCTATTGGTTTTGCAAAGCCTAGAGAAGAAAATGTTTTCGTTTCCTGCACCATCTGTTACTGTATATGGTCAGCCAATTTCAAATATGGAAAGCTGACTATTTTTTGTGGCTGTAGAAGTTGTATTGGTTATGTTTCATTTTTCATGTGAATTGCTGACATCATCATAATGCTGATACACAAGCTGCTGCCCTAATTTCAAGCTCCATTAGCAACATAGGAAATATTATATTGCTTACATTTATAGAATTGAAGAAATACAGACCTTCAAACTATATAAAACAAAATAGAAGATAATACCGTTCAGTTCCTGAAATATAAGGAGTATATATCTAATATAATTTACCTTTTCATTTTTGTATTTATAGTCTGCAGAATTAAGTAAATGTTCCCAATAAAACTTTGTCTTTGAAATTTTTTAGTGATCATTGTATTTAGAATCCCAGTATTTTTAGTAATAATCCTGTGCTTTAGTATATAAAGTATTTTAAGATAAAAATTCACATTGGAGTTCAATAACGTATTATTTATGTAGATGTGTCTCAGGCCAAATAACGTATTACAGAGTGGAAGAAGCATAGGACAAAATGTGAGAATTACAATTCCACTGAAGATATTTTCTACAAAAGTATGTTTATTCTTGAGTTGACGTGTTCCAAATTTGTATCTTCACCCCTCCAACCTTTATATCTCACCTGAAGACCAGATTTTAGTATCAAACTGGCAACTTATTATCACCACATGTAGGTCTGATAGGTATATCCAATTCAATGTGTCTAAACAGAATTCTTGATGTCTCCATTCCACTCATTTCAAGTAATGTCATATGTTACTCAAATTAGAAATCCAGGTTTCTTCATTCCTTCTCAGAAGGAGTTAACAGGGGCATTTTTAATACTTTTTTTTTTAATTTTAATGACTATCCCAGAAAAAATAACAGGACCACCTACCTATACTCTTATCTCTGCCCATTTTTTATTCTGTATTTATTCATTTGTTTCCTAACTAGCAGGAGCAACAGGAAAGTCAACAAATGAGGGAGAGTAGTTGGAGATAGTATTTAAACACATATATGCAAAATACACAGAAACACATATATACATATGCATATACTCAACAGCAGTAACTAGAAATTTAGTCATTTTGTCACATCACTTCAAATCAAACCTCTGTTTTTGGATTTACCACCACCTTGCCCTGTCTGTTAAAAAAAAATCCAGGCTTCAACTGGAATTTTTGTTTAGCAGTTCTTTCCATTTTACCTCTAAATATCCAATAGCTTATTACTATCTCTACTATTGACAGCCCAAATTCAAACCAGTTTCATTTTTCAATTGGACTAATATGTTTCCTCAGACTTCCACTCTGGTGACATCCACCCCCAAGAGCACTTGCCCAGAGGTTTCTTCACAAAGCCTAAATCACACTACTTCTCCCTTCTCCTTAAAATTCTGCGATGACTTCTCATGCAATTAGAATAAAATTTGAACCATTCATTATGGATTAGCTTTAGGAGACTCCATGTGATGGTCCTTGTTTACTTTCTTGATGTCCTATCACAAGATTTTTCTTTTAGTCACAACATTTTTCTTTCTATCTATTTAACTTGATCTTCTTCCTATCTCTCTAACACTGAGTAAATCTTTCCATAGGGTCTTGGCATTTCTTTCTTTCCTTGCCTAGAATTCCTTTTCCCTAAGTCTTTTTATTATTTGTTCCTTCACAGTTCTTAATTCAAATATCACACTCTCACGGGGGCTTTCCTTGAACATCCGAATAACGTGACTACAGCCCAACCCTCCCTATTCCTTCACATTGTTTTGATTTCCTCAAAATTAGCACAATTCAAAATTGTGTTGCTTCCATGGTTATTGTCATCACCCAGCTTCCTACACGCACAATGCCAACTCCACTAGAGTATGAGTTCCAAGAATGGAAGAAATGGAAATTTGCCTTGTCATGTTCCCTTTTTACCCATAGTACTTAGTGCAAAGCTTACAACGTAATAGGTAGTCAAGAAGTATTTTTAATTAATTATAACTGATATAATTCCTTCTTCTTCCATAAGGTCCAGCCTCCTACACCCATGGAAAAATTATTCTATTCAAATAATCAAATTTGATTGTTACCTCTTTGAGGTGGTTAAAATAAAAAGCATGTTCAGGTCAGTGAAGAATTCTGTTCCCTTTGACTGCTGTTGTTATTGTGCCACAGTTTTGCTGTCGAGAATAGGTGTTTTGGCCACCAATGTGTGTGTTTTTTTTTCTCATTGTTCAATGATATTAAATTGATGGAGAAATGCATAGTAACTGAAACAGAAAACTATTGGGTGTACCTAACCTAGAGATTATGTCAGTGATCAAGGCATGGTGCAAGCATTGGTCCAACCTTAATTATTCAGGCCCAAGGAGAGGGAAGAGCAGAGGAGGGAGCAACTCTTTCCTACAGTGTTATCATCAGTTTTCATCAGCCCATATTCCTTAGGCCTAAATTTCTACTGTTATGGATCAGAGTTCTTATCAGTCCAGAAACTTCTGTCTCAGGAAAGCACAGTATGTAATTAAAAGTAGCTTAAGCAATAGATAATATTTACCATATCATCTGGTAAGAAGACTATAGGTTCAACTAGTCAGCAATGTCTTCAAGGAGACAAAGCTCTTTCTATTTACTGCTCTTCATCTTCAGCTAGTTCTTTGGCTTGCTCTAAACACATTGTTAAAGATGGCTGTGGCAGTTTCAGGCTTCATATGTAAACAAAATCACATCTGGTTAAAGTTGAGGACCTTTGTTTCTTGTGTATCTTTTTATTAGGGAAAAAATCCTTTTGAGAAAATCCCTCCAACAAACTTTCTTCTAGATTACTTTGGCCAAGATCAGATCATACTTTTGTGCCCTAATTTAAATGGATTATGGGAAAATTAGTTTCTAGCATGTTCATTCTTTATAGTGACAAATAAATTATTCTAGCCTTAAGAAAGAAAACAACTTTGTCTCAGAACTCTTTTGCTCGCTATCCATTTGAGGCCATTTCCCCAAAGTCATGGCTAAGTACCAGGATGACTCAGCAAGAGAGATTTTCTGTCTTAAACACAAGGTGTTCCTTGAACCAACTCTTTTTTGTGTCAGATCTCTGAAAGAGTATGTCAGTGTGTCTGAGTTCCTGGGCCCAATTCATTTCTACCCTCTGAAAAATTGACTTGTCTCTTAGTAGAAAGCCCCACATAGATATAGCTGAAATAGAGATAAGACAAACATTCAGGAAGAACATCAAAAATGTACCGCCTGCCTCCAACCTGGAGGGGTCAGGGGCTATTTCACAAATAAAGGGTATGTGAAGGGACAACCAGACGTTTCCAGGCATTTTAGTCAGAAAGAAGAGAATATACAATGGCATGGAGGAGTTTTTACATGAATACAACCAATTCTTTTTGTTGAAGCATAAAATACATGAGTACTGGGATTGCGATCTTAACATAATCATAGACATACAAACAGTTCTTTAGTATTTAAACACAAAGTTCTTTAACACTCTGAAAAAGAGAAGTGGACAGGTAAGTGTCAGACCAAGGAGTGCTTTGTTTGACAGTTCAAGGGTTTAGAAATGATCCTGTAGGATATTCAATACAAGGTGAGTAAAACTGAACATAAAACTGGTATGATCATGTCTGCATTAACTTAATTTTTCTTTGACCTTCCTTAATTCTTGCCTGGACTACTAAGTTTCCTATAACTGGTGTCTTTTCTGATGTTTCACCATATTAATCTTAATAAGTCAAATTCCCCAATGAAACAACCCATAATTGCTCTGACATAGAGCATTCTTATTCCTTGCAGAACTCTTCTGGCTGTCCCATCTCTCTCCTTGGAGGCCCTATGATATCAAAAGCATCTTCAATGTGAAATTCACAGGACAAAAATAGTCGTCATTTTTTGAAAAAATAAGATAGATGCAAAAATGTATTAAAGATATATAATTAATAGGAATTTCAATGTTATTTGATGCTATACATAATTAATATGGAGAAATCATGAAATCATTCATGTTTCAAATTTTGCATATTGGAAAATGTTGGTACCATTAAGCATTATTGGGGAGCACTGAAATAGTCTCAGGAAAAAGTATGAAACAAGATTCAAGATTACTAAGGTTTTGGCAAAAAATTGAGATAATGATACAGACTATTCTCCAGAGAATTGTCTGATAATGGAAAGAAAAGTAATAAGAGGGTGAATTTGAATTCTTAAAAGATCATTGATCTTAAGATATATGGGGAAGTATGACATTAAGAGAGTGAGAAAAGGAAAAATATTTTTGAGGGATCAGCCTTTGAAAGATGGAAAAATACTTCTTTTGCTGAAGATGTTTAATTTGTTGAAATCAGCAGGGAAAAGATCAAGGGAGTCTGAACTGGAAAAAGTTGTATGCATGTTTTGCAATTTAGCCTAAGATGGATGCTCATAGGAGGGGGCTTGAAAATGAAGTAAATTTAAAAAATGAAAGAAAGAAAAGAAAAGAAAAAGGAAATAAAGAAAATTGTTCAGTGTTCAAACAAAAGTGAAAAAAAGAATCACTAGACAGAAGAGGGCCCATCTGAAGCAGGCTAGCATGTGATTGAGGGAAGTTAGTAGGGCTGTTTTATAACCTTTCTAGCTAAGCAATGATTAGGGCCCAGGAGGAGTAACAGGGGAAGCTAATGTTGTCATAACCCTGATTTGAGATTGACAACGTGGGAATTATGGAAGAACAGTGAGCAATGGAACCAAAAATGGAATCAAAGCATTATTGAAAGGGTTGAAACTGGAGCCTAAGAAAGTTACATAAGGCCCCCAGTTGTGGGTGAAGGGGACAATGAGTATAGGGGGAAACGGAAGCAAGATTAAGGATGAGAAGTTTGGAAAGGTATAAAGATAGTAGGCTGTGTTTAGAAACTAATATTTAGAATGCAAAATCTCATATACAGATCTTGTCTGTGGAACAAAAAAATATGGTCATTTCAAAGACAGATGAAGTCAAATGGGGAAAAAAAGTTATGAGAATGGAAATATGAAGGAATTGTGAGGTTTGCATGTACCTCTTCAGTTTTTGTCTGTTCATCATCTATTTCTTCTGCTTTTAGTAAGAGTAACCCAACTTTCCTTAGGAAACAGTCCTCTTATTTTTCAAGTCCAAGTCACTTAGGTTGAATCTTTTGACTATACCCCTACCCCAAAGATGTTTATGAGTCCCATCTTGGCCAATCAAAGCAACATATGAATACGGGCACAGGAGTTAGTTTAGGACTGGCTGAATACATCATACAAATCAGTCAGAAAATATAAAAGATATTCTAAAAAATATTTGAAGTCACTCTAAGTTTCAAATGTACACTTGAAGGTATTCTTAGGCATAATGGTAACTCAAGGGGTCATTTGCCTTAGAATGAATCCAGATTTAGAAAAAAGCATAGGAGAAATGGAGAAATTAAGACCTCATGATGTAAGAGCCCGTGATACAGCCATGCCTTTTCTAGAATCCACAGATTCTTCAGGTAAGTGCTACATTCATTTTTTTTTTTCAATTGATGTCTATTTGAATTGAGCTTCTGTTATTTGCAACCACAGAAGTTTCTGATTATAAATAACTACCATCAGTTTTTACATTTCTTGAGGAATAAAAAATAAAAGCAAAAAATATAACAGAAGCTTAGCAGCAAATTATTCCTGGTAAATATCTTCATGTCGTTCATTGTTCTTTTTTATTCCCGTTCATTTTACACAAATCTTGGATTGTTTTAATCAGGACATAAATTAATTATATCTAATCGCATTCAGTGTGACTTTTTCTTCAGCTGATATGACTAAATTTAAAACTAAAGCAATAACAGCAGGCTTTTACATCCTCAGGAAAAAAAATATGGAGTAGTGGTGAACAAGGATAGCTTCTAATCTGTATAGTTTTCATTGTCTTTGTGAAAATATGTGTTATTTAGAAAATAGTTCTCTCTACTATAGGGTCACCCCTGAGAAAGGTTGGAAGTACTATCACCTAAGTAAATAATATAATAAGCACAACTGGAAATAAATTAATATTTAGTGTAGAAATAGATGTTTTATTTCAGTGACTTGGGTAGAAAAGCTACAATTATGGAGCTTTCAAAGATGATAGCATAATGATACAGTCCTTTATCTGATTTACAGAGAATGCTGCCATTTGAAACAAAGGAAAAAGAGTAACTAGGACAGAATAAGCTCAAATTAAATGACCACAATCCTCAGATTTTTTTTTTTCCTCTTAGATAAGAAGATATCATTTGGCTGAAAGAATGAAGAAAAAATGAGGTGGACTCTATGGCTTAGATGACTGCAAATGGAATACCTTTCACCTCTAACTGACTGACTGAAATGGAGGCAGTCTCCATAGAGACCGAAATTGCTCCACAAGCCATGGCAGTTCCACAGGGAGGCTGCAGATGGAGGACTGGGTCTCCATTTTGGAGAGATAAGGAGCATGATATGAGAACTGGGACCACTGTTTTCCATCGCTCATCTTAGCTGCTATCAGTCCTCCATATTTTAAAATATAGTGTTCTTCGCAAAGATTCAATTTAAAAATTATAACTTGTTTATGGTAATACATGGAGGCTTGGGGAAATTTTTGAATCAATCTAGTTCTTAAACTGCTGCTCACCCTATTAAGCTTCAGGTTCTATCCATCTATATGTATCGGATTTTGCTTCTTCTGTATGATTATGCTCTGAAATCCTGTGATTATATTGTCACAAATAAGTGTCATGATTTAGGATTTAAATCTTTCTGCCTCTCATATATAGGTTGAATTTTAATAATAAAATAAAATAGAAAAGGAGGCCTTCCAATAACCACTGGAAGATTTCTTCTTTACACGTGTCCTCCACTCCATATTCTTGTTTTTTCGCCAAATTCACTGGCTGCTTTTTAGCTTCGAATATTATTTCCTCTGACTTCTCCTGCTCTGTATAGCATCTAAAGGTGGAGTTTCCTCAGAGCTACATCTAGGCCACTATCATATCTGCAGTGAAAGTCCTCCTACCCTGCCCTCCTCTTACTTCACACCCCCTACTCATGGTCTCTCCACTCTCTCACTAGGAGCAGAGGATTTTTCGTTATTTTTCTTTTTTTAGAGGATTTTCCTTTAAACATTAGTGGGATCATGTTATTTCTCTGCTTAAATCCTTTTCATGGCTTTCTGTTGCAGAAAGAATAAAATTCAAAACTCACTGCAAGTCTCTTCATTAAGTGTTGCTGATAATTGCCTGATTTTCTTCTCTTAATATACTGCAGTGACATTTTTTCTCAATTCCTCGAACATGCTAAATCTGCATTTTTTTAATTAACATATAATGTATTATTTGTTTCAGGGGTACAGGTGTGTGATTCATCAGTCTTACACAATTCACAGTGCTCACAACACATACCTTGCCCAATGTCCATCACCCAGCCACCCCATCCCTCCCACCCCCCTCCACTCCAGCAACCCTCAGTTTGTTTCCTGAGATTAAGAGTCTTTTATGGTTTGTCTCCCTCTCTGGTTTCATCTTGTTTCATTTTTCTCTCCCTTCCCCTATGATCCTCTGCCTTGTTTCTCAAATTCCTCATATCAGTGAGATCATATGATATTTGTCTTCCTCTGATTGACTTACTTCGTTTAGCACAATACCCTCTAGTTCCATCTATGTTGTTGCAAATGGCAAGATTTTGGTTTTTTGATGGCTGCATAATATTCCATTGTATGTATATACCACATCTTCTTTATCCATTCATCTGTTGATGGACATCTTGGCTCTTTCCATAGTTTGGCTATTGTGGACATTGCTGCTATAAACATTGGGGTGCACCTACCCCTTCGGATCACTACATTTGCATCTTTGGGGTAAATACCCAGTAGTGCAATTGCTGGGTCATAGGGGTAGCTCTATTTTCAACTTTTTGAGGAATCTCCATACTATTTTCCAGAGTGGCTGCACCATCTTGCACTCCCACCAACAGTGTAGGAGGGTTCCCCTTTCTCTGCATCCTCGCCAACATCTGTCATTTCCTGACTTGTTAATTTTAGCCATTCTGACTGGTGTGAAGTAGTATCTCATTGAGGTTTGGTTTGGATTTCCCTGATGCCGAGTGATGTTGAACACTTTTTCATGTGTCAAGACAGATTGATTTCTAAAAAGAGAGTCTCTTTCTTTTTCTTTATTCTCACTTTATGTGCAATTGATTCAAGATATTTTTCCTGATAATCTATTTAAAATGTCCCCAAATATTATTCTCAGTGTTGGTCTTTATTATGCCTTCTTCAAAAACATACTAGAATCTGTACTAATTTTCTAGATTGGCCTATTTGGTTGTATTTAGGTTTTCTTCTCCACTAGAATATAAGCTTCATGAAGCCCGGCTTCTTCTGTGTAATTCAGCACAAAATCACCAGTGTAAACACTGCACTAGATGAATGTTCATTGGATTATAATTTAGCACTTTGATATTTTTACAAATATTTTTTCTGAATTGTGGGACTAAAAACAGAGTTCCACCTGATCTTACCTTAGATATCAAATGAACTTGTTCCCTCATCCTCTCATGTCTTTGCTTAACTGGTAGCTTCCCACTGAGGCAGGCCCCTCTCAGTATTCCAAATCCCTGGCTCCTTTCTATTATCCTCCAAAGCACTTACCACATTCTAATGTAGAATATATTTAAATTATTTTTGTGACCTTTTTATTTATTTATTTATTTATTTTTATTCTTATGTTAATCCCCATACATTACATCATTAGTTTTAGATGAAGTGTTCCATGATTCATTGTTTGTGCATAACACCCAGTGCTCCATGCAGAGTGTGCCCTCCTCAATACCCACCACCAGGCTAACCCATCTTCCCACCACCCTCCCCTCTAGAACCCTGTTTGTTTTTCAGAATCCATCGTCTCTCATGGTTCGTCTACCCCTCCCATTTCCCCCGCTTCATTCTTCCCCTCCCACTACCTTCTTCTTCTTCTTTTTTTTTTTTTCTTAACATATATTGCATTATTTGTTTCAGAGGTACAGATCTGAGATTCAACAGTCTTGCACAATTCACAGCGCTTACCAGAGCACATACCCTCCCCAGTGTCTATCACCCAGTCACCCCATCCCTCCCACCCCACCCTCCACTCCAGCAACCCTCAGTTTGTTTCCTACAATTAAGAATTCCTCATATCAGTGAGATCATATGATACATTAAATTATTTTTGTGACCTTTTTGCTCTGTAAAATCTATGAATCATTTATGACTTTTTTTTTAAATGGCCATTGCTGTTGCTATTTGTTTTTCCATTGAGATAGCCTAGTACTCAATACATTCTGGGGAATATTTGATGGATGATCTAGGTTGAGTATAGAGAAAGGGGCTTGGGAAACAAACATTGTCTTAAACATACCGTAGGCTTGGACGTTCACAAAGTTCACAAGAATAAAGTTCTTGGGAAATGCTGCAGTAATAAAATATTCAAACCTTTTTTTTTTTTCACCAAAAATGTGATCTGTAGGTCATTAATTTTTCCAGATGTTAATAAAAGGTAAGACAAAGTTGAAAAAAAAGGTTTGAACATAGACTCTTAATACTGGTTGTAGTTTTAGGGGTCATCTGGTCCAACTTTCTTTACCTGTGAGGAGACTGAAACCAGGAATCCATTAGTGTGACTTGTCCAAAGATGCAGAGATTATAGTTCAGAGCCAGGATTAGATCCCAGGTCTCAATGCCCAGGAAGATGCTCCTTATAGTGGATGGACCATTCTGACTAAACTGACAAATGCTTAAAGCTCACCATTAAAGACAAATTTATGTGGATCCAAAGTACTCTTATCACTCTGTATAAGGCTCAGTGCCTGGAACATAACAGAAGTTCAATAAATATTGTCATATTAACAAATGCCCAAATACCTTATTAATCACTATGACATGTTCTGTTAGGTTAGAAAAAGTGACATGAAGTACAAGAGTTGGGAGTAGATGGAGCAATGAGAAGTTATTATAAAATGCAAAGATTCTCCAAAATGTCTCTAATGGCTCTGTTGTTGTCGAGTCACCTTGGAAGGACTTGTACATCCGTACCCTGGGCATCATGTGATCTACTCCGTGATAACAATTCCACTGGAGAAAACTCTCATTGGTCTAGTTTAAGAATTTTGTTTAAAAGCAACTAATATTTGCGGTTTAAATGAGTGAAGAGACAAAAATACACTTGAGATCACATCTGCTTGTCCTTATAGCTATAGCTCATTTTGTATTGGGATTATTAGGGTAAATTTGAAAACAAGATCAATTCAATGTAAAAGAGCTGGTATCACCAGACACGTTAGTGGGCATCCACTTACAAAAATTTGCTTCAGTACATTTTGAAGTGCTCAGAAAAAATGTTCTTGTTTTTCTATTGTCTTGAGAAAATATACTGGTGATTATCAATAAAGGACAAGAAATTTAGACACTTTGGGGAGAATGGAAAAAAGAAACCCTAGTCATTTCTATAAATGTTAGCATCTGTTTAAATCATAGCAAAAATAACTGAAATAGGGATGCCTGAGTGGCTCAGTCGGTTAAGTGTCGGCCTTCAGCTCAGGTCATGATCCCAGTGCTCTGGGATCGAGTCCCACGTCAGGCTCCTTGCTCAGCAGGGGTCTGCTTCTCCCTCTGCCTGCCGCTCCCCCTGCTTGTGCTCGCATGCTCTCTCTCTGACAAATAAATAAATAAATGAAATCTTTTTTTAAAAAATAACTGAAATAAAGAGTATACTAAAATAAAAATAGCTCAACTGGCATTATTTTGAAACAAGTCAGACGTAACGAAAACAATTTCTTTTTTTTTTTTTGGAATCTGGAACATTCCTGCACAGCCATTCCTTCAACAAACTAATATTAAGCCTGTTCCATATACAATGTACTATGTTCAGGATAAGTTCAAGGCTCAGGTAATTTTCCAAAGCATGTAATTGTCGTATGTATCTGGAATCTCTTCTATATCAGAATAAAGTCCATGGGTCAATAAGCAAATTATACTCCATGAGCATTTACCATTTAAAATTGTGTCCCATCCTGATCAAATGTTCCTTTGGCACATACCAAAGAAGATATTCCAAATCTAGAAGATGTGCATCTGCTCTCACCCTACAATCCCCCTCACCCTCCTAGAGCCACTTATATTTCCAGGAGCCATTTACATTTTTGTCTTGTTCTCTTGTTCAAACCCGATTTGACATTCTTCTTCATCCTCTTGGTTTTTCTTTAGATCAGTGCTGTCAAGACCCCACCACTGACTTGATCCTCCATTACCAGACTACAAGTCAATTTCCAGTTCCATGCTTGCCTTCTGTCTACTCAGGTAGCTCATTAATTTCCTGGCATTTTGCCTCATGAAATAAGCCCTTTATTCTCTCCTAAAAACACTCCTCAACATCTTCAATGAATCTGGCCTCCTATCTCCTGAATTCATTTTCTTCTCGGTCCCTGACAGCAAATAGCCTTTTGTTCCTCAGACTCACTTGGCGTTTTTTTTTTGTTTTTTTTTTTAAGATTTTATTTATTTGACAGAGAGACACACAGAGAGAGAGGGAACACAAACAGGGGGAGCAGGAGAGGAAGAAGCAGGCTTCCTGCGGAGCAGGGAGCCCGACGTGGGGCTCAATCCCAGGACCCTGGGATCATGATCTGAGCTGAAGGCAGACGCTTAACGACTGAGCCACCCAGGCGCCCCTCACTTGGCGTTTTACATGATATCATTATTCTCTCATAGTTATATGACGGGTAACTGATGTAAAATTTGTCAGAGCCAAGCTTTGAAAGATGTAGAGTGAGAAGAACAAGACATTGGTTCACTTCAGAATCCAGAAGATGGTCCTGCTCATTTAGAGTATGCCTGTTGTCTAAGCAGGCTCAGCCATAGTCCCTGGGATGCTGGAGACAGCCTTCTACCTGTTTCAGTGACTCCGTTCTCATTCTAATAAAAACCATTGTTTCTACTTGCAGCAGTGATCTTCCTAGGAAACAAAATGATGTCATCTTTTTACTCTTGTGTCAATGGCCCTTTCTTCTTCCCTCCATTGTTTTTGGAATAATTTTAAATTTGTATAATAATTTAAAATTGTATAATAATATACAAGCCCATGTTTCTTCACATGTTCACATTCTTGACTTCTCCTGACTGCCTAAATAAAGGATGCTCTTTTAAAAATTCGAATTTTATGTCCCCTCCACCTGGAACACTTCTTGCTGCCAAACCTTTCACTCACAACCACACAGATACACTGGCGATCCTAATCCTTTCTGACTGGCTCACACTTACTCATAATTCAAATTATAGCTTAGCCATCCCTACCAAAGTTCTCTTGAGTTTTTCTTATGTACTCTGTAAGCACTGTTTGCTTCTCTTTGTCATAAACTGTCGTTCCCATCAATTATAAGCTCTTGAAAGCTGATGAAAATAATACCTTAAAAAAAAAAAATACTGTGTCTCCAGTGTCTATTCCAGTACCTGACACATAGTAGGCAATCAAAAAATCATGGCAGAATAATGAAAGGTGGCCCATCTATCTGTGATTAAGAGACGCTGTTTACATGCATATTCACGCTCATCAATACTTTTCTCGAGAACTTTAAGTGTATACCCAGCCTCCAAATGAGCCACTATAAAAGTTTTATCCCGATGAAATAATATTAACACTTTCTTTTATGTTTCCAATTTCTCTGATGATATTTTGAACAATCTGTTGACAAGCTATACGAACAGCTTAAAAAACACTAACAGCTACAGAGGTGAAAAATGTCCTTCCTATAATTATATATTGCTCATTGGTGGAAGCTGTTTCTTGAAGAGGCCAAAGCATATATCACAACAGTAAGCTCTTACTGTCAATTATCCAATATCATTTATAACAGTAGTAAATATTTGTATTATTTTTCAAGTTATAGAATCTTCTTTGACATATTTTTTTCAGTGTTCTTTAAATAGTTATTGTTTTTGAATTGCATCATCTGGATTTCTACAACTCAATGAGGTAGGGATTCATATTACCACTGCTTTGGGGCACCTAGCAGGCTCAGTTGGTAGAGCGTGTGATTCTTGATCACAGGTTGTGGGTTCAAGCCCCACATTGCATGGGGATTACTTAAAAATAAAACCTTAAAAATAAAATATTTGAAACTGAGAACCATACATATTTATTCAGCATAAAACTATTAAGTGTTTTTTTCCTTGAAAATGGGATCTGTATTTGTTCTTTAAATGACATCACATGAATCAGTGTATATACAGAGTAATTGTTCAATAAATGTTGGATCAGTGCTCAGAATTTCCAACAGAAAATTTCCATGTTTTGTTTTACTTTATCAGTCCATATCAAACTCACTGCAATCTTGAAGAAAATATGAGGACTCACATAACTTGGACAAGAAGTCTCATTGAAAAACACTGAAAGTTCTCATTATGTTTCACTGAAATACATAACTGTACTCAACTCCAATTTTGTACTTGCAAAAAAAAAAAAATACTTTTGAAAGTACTGGCACTTTGCAAATTACCTCTCCCTAGACCTACTACCTAAGGACAAGGTCTCTGGGACATGGATTCTGAGAGAAAGATTTTAATGAAAAAAAGTCAGTGGCTTTCCTCTCAGAATTGACATGGGTAAAGAGCTAAAAAAGCAGGAGTGGGCAGAAGGAAAGGTGAACTGCAGTGCAGTTGCAACAGACCCCTTAGCCAATCCAAACAAAACTCTGGAACTGGGACGCACCCTCAGAGCTGTCCCAGATAGGCAAAGGAGCGAAGTTATCTTACTTGCACTTCTACCATTGCGAACAAACTGTACCTGGGAAAGGGCCATAACCTTTGTCAAGGCATCTCTGTTCTACAGAAGGCAATTCCTTGAGAAATGACTTAGCTGTTAGGCCAGCAGCAGACAGGGAACTGGGAGAATGAGTGCCGCAATCCTAAAGAGGAGATCTGAGTGGTGGACTACAACATCCACTTCAGCTATATATTTAATGGAAATTAAATATGATCAAGGTATCATATTATAAAAAAAGTTAATCTTTTAATATGCTATATTTATTTGCATAGCCATTTCTTCATTTAGCTTGAAGTTCTCAATTTGCATTTCCTATTTCTGTGTTTAGATGTTGATATACTATCCTCCCTACTGATAGAAAGTCACTATAAGGGGCACCTGGGTGGCTCAGTTGGTTACGCAGCTGACTCTTGGTTTTGACTCAGGTCAGGATCTCAGGGTCATGAAATTGAGCCCCATGTCGGGCTCCATGTCCTCAAGGGGCTCCACGCTCAGTGCAGCATCTGCAGGAGATTCTTTCCCCCTCCCTTTCCCTTCCCCTTCCCCTCCGCTTCCATGCACTTTAAATAAATAAATAAATAAATAAATAAATAAATAAATAAATAAATAAATAAAATATTTGAAGCCACTATAAAAACAGGAATTTGGAGTCTCTTATTCACGTCTGCATCTCCAGCACTTAAAAAATTATCTTGCTAATAGTAAGCACTCAATAACATTGGTGCACAAATGGATAGATCAATAAGTGAAGAACACTTCCAGAATCTACAATACCATTTCAAATTTCTAACCAGAGTTCATGTGCTAATTTCCATAATCCTAACATGGATTTTTAGGTTTAAATTGATTCTGAATTCATGGTGACTAAGTATCTTGTATTCTGCTGACATGACAATGATGTCATGTGCTTGCCGTAAATCTGGACATTATTTATTATTAAATGGTATTCGTTTATTTCTATAACATGTTGTAACTCTCTATCACAAGGTAAGATAATAAAAATATGTGGTTCAGACAAAGGTCATACTTTTAGTATGTTATGAGGCACATGCATAAAGCAAACCTGTAACTGTCAAGAAAAGTCAGAGCTGGACAGTAATTTAAAAAGGAAAAGCAGATTTTATTTAGAACAATTGTGGTAGAATTAACAAGACCTGGCTTAAAACCAGGTACAATTCTGAATGCAGCACATGCAAGTGAGAATTTAGCCAACGAGCAACGTGGGGGTCAGCGGAAAGAAAATTACTGAGGGGAAACTTCAGGGGTGAGGAGGATTCTAGCTAAACTGACCTAAAAAGCTCTTTGCTGAAGACAGGTCAGGATGATCAGATATCATCCAGGTGATAGTGGAAGATGAGAAAACCAATCAGATACCAAGGATGGAGAATTCTGGTTAAGCTGACTTCACTGGTTTCTTGCTAAAACTGGATTTTTACAAAGAAATGTACAGATGAGTTTAGGAGAGGGTTCAGGAGCCAGAGCAAAGTTTGGTCAAGCAAGGAATCTTTGTCACAACATACTTTTCTCATTGGTGTCCTGATAAAAATGTTGTGTATCTGGTATATGAGAAGCCTCACTCTTTCTGAGCAGTTAATTTCATGTATGCAGTTAAAAACTCTGGAAAATTATAATGACTGAAAATCAGCTGAATTATTTTGCTTTTAGGAATCATTGAAGCCTTAACAAATCTTAGCTGTAGGTAAAACAGATTGGTAAGAACCTCAAAGAATGAGAAGATAGGAGCTGCTTCCTTTCAGGAACTTCTTGTTATTTGCCTCAAGATAAAATAAAAACATTTCAGCATATGAATACCTGAAAGCAGCGTCACCAAAAACAATCACTTAACTATCCTCAAGAAATGTCTATATGCAATGTCTGCTTAGGTTCTAAGGTTCAGGCAACATCCAGCTCTCTATCAGCAATAGAAGAGGGTAGAATTTCTTGACAGCAACTTCCTATCATTTCCAACAGCCTTGTTCTCATTGCCAAATTAAGTGTTTTGTTTTAAAAAGTGTTTTATACTTTTGTATAGAAGGCATTTTAGGCATGGATGGAATTAAAAACAGTCAAAGAATAAGGCAAACAAAAATTCTTCATCACTGAAGAATTGCTCTTATTTAAGCTATATGCTAGGGGAATCGAGTTATGCTACCTCATTAGAGTTAGATCTTATACAGATCATCCAGTTGGGAAAAACCCCTCCTGTTAATATATATATTATAATATAGATTATATATACATGTATGTGTGTGTTTGTGTGTGTGTGTGTGTGTGTGTATAAAATCTTTTCCTTAGTTTGTGCCATTTTTAAGAAAGCCTGAGCTTTCTTGTGTAAAGTTTTATGAGTGACTCATCTCTACTAGAACCTACACTTTAAAAACTCCCAGTGAGACATGCAAATGGAGGAACTAACTTCCTCTTTTTTTTTTTTTTTCAGTTTTTTAGTTTAAATTGCAGTTAGTTAACATATAGTGTAATATTGGTTTCGGGAGTAGAATTTAGTGATTCATCACTAATAGATAACACCCAGTGCTCATCACAAGTGCCCTCCTTATTACCCATCACTTACTTAGCTCATCCCCCACAAACCTCCCCTCCAACCACCCTCAATTTGTTCTCTACAGTTAAGCATCTCTTATAGTTTGCTTCCCTCTCTCTCTTTTTTTTTTCCCTTCCCCTATGTTCATCTGTTTTGTTTCTTAAATTCTAACATGAAGAACTCACTTTCTCTTGGAAAGTTCTGCCCCTTTCTTTATATTCCATACTATTAATCTCACCTCCAAGTTATCATAAATAATATATTGATGTGGCTAGGATTCAGTTTTCTTCTCTTCATTTAACTCCTTGAAAGAAATTTTGATTTTTGTTGTATAGTTATTCCTGTTTTCTTCTATATGAATCTTGTTCATATAGGCCAGAGATATCCAATGACTCCAAACTATAGAATTCATAAAATTTTCCCCAATTTTCAAGACCTCGGGTTTCCATTTTCACCAATTCTTCTCTCAAAGGCTCCTTTCTCATTTTCATTCACTACCTATGTTCAATGATCTCTCAATCTGATGCTATCTCAATTCTCCTCCGAATGCAATCTCATCAAGTATCTGAGGATCAACTTGAAAGTGACCCTGAATTTAAACCTCTCTAACTTTCTAGGTGGAATCAAAAGGAACTGCATATTTTGCAGGTCACACTCAGTTGAATATCAGCAACCATTTATACTTGAAGCTTACAAATGAGAAAGCCAAAACCTAAAGAACTTACATGACTTGTCCAAAAATCACAGCTTAGGGTAAGCCAGGGGTCAAGACCAGAAACCAGATTTTCCATATATGTCATCTTCTACCTATATTGGTGTTACTTGCCTTATTCCCAAAGGGCAGTAAGCTGGGGACTCCAGGCAAGCAGTTACTCCATCCATTCAAAAAGCTTGTCAAGCTCATGTTTGTAGAGATGAAAAACAGACTTCTTAACCTTTTAGTACTTCAGAAGATACACTAAAAGTACCTACCTGTCCCTTAGTCCCAGTGGGCGAGGCCGCGATGAGCTCTTACTTCCCAGTACCTCCTCCCTTCAAATATCATCTACAAGAGGTAAATTTCAAACATGGTAACTCTGACAGCCACCTTTGTATCTCCCACAGTATAGTGTTTCACAAAGGTTTGTTGAATTGAATATAATGGAATTGAGTGAAATGTGAAACCCCCAGTTCCTATGGATTTTTGTCAAACACATGCTCCCTGGTTGTATTTCTCTGTTCTCAAGGTCTCAAGTTTCTATCCTCACTCTTCTTGCATGTTATTTCACTGATGCCGCAAATGTAGTGCTAAAACTGCTTTCGGTTCATAAGGTCACAGTTTAAAATTAAAATTTTTACAGATCTGTATCCCTGAAACAAATAATACATAATATGTTAATAAAAAAATATCTTATGGGTGAAAAAAATAAAATTAAATTAAATTAAAATTTTTAAAAGTTGGAAGTTACCCATTTTGTAAGGATTCTTTCCTTCTGTAATCAAAACACTTTAAACTAAATATATATATATATTAAACAAATTAATTTTATTCCTGACTAGACATTTGGAAATCTTATTCTCTGATTAGAAGAAGGGTCATTAAATATCTATCGGCTTGCCTCATTCAAATCAATTGTTTCCAGTGAATTCAAATACAGAAAGTCACTGAAATAAACCATCAACTCAAATATGCAAAACTAAAGTGCTATTTATTAGCTAATAACCTGGATTCCCCAAATCAATGTCTGTATATGGTAAGAAGTAATCATTTTGGTAAATTAACTAATATTGAATAGTTTCATAATGTCCTTGCTGAAAAAGTCAGTGTTAGGCATTTTTCCACTTTGTTTCTAAGTTTTATGTGTTTCTTCAGTTAAGTTTGTTTTGTACTTAGAAGTGCTCCTATGTCAAAATATAAAATATTTGCACCAAATCTTTTAAACTCTTTCAAGTGAAATCCAGCAAAAGATCAATATTTTTAAAGATTGGTTTTAACTTTTTTATTGCAATTGAAAGTGTGTGTTATACATACTAATGTCTCTTATAACAGTGCACCTGAAATGTTAACTTATCCAATATGTTCTGTGTACTAGATAATTAGGACATTTCCCCCAAAGCTATGATATTAACTAAGGCTGACAGTAAGGGACTAATGAGATAGGAGAAATGAAAACGTAGAGAAAATTGTAAGAGAAAATCTTTTAATGTAAAGGTCAGCAATAGAAATATAGAGCATAACTACTTGACCTAACCCAAAACAGGTCATAGGAATTACAAAACTCCTTCTAATTACATGCAATACTGATTGAAAGCATATATGAAAATAATCATCAACTAAAATCCCCATGTGTTAAGTAACCAGTTGCAAGTATTCAAGTCTGCAAATTGAAAACTGCAAACATCTGTGGCTCTCCCGAGTTTTCTTTCCTTCAACACTTTCAGTAAATTTAATGACACAAGTGAAACCTTGTGGCAGTCACAAAACTATATAGCTTAAAGATGAACTTTGGATATTTTATGTTCCTTTCAGGATATGTCAAACCTTGCATGCACACAGAAACAAATACTCAGTGAACTCATCCATCAATTGGTAACAGTTTGCAGTTTGATGGTGGTATTTTTATTTATTCAACTTTTCTCTTTCTTTTCTTTTTTTTTCTTTTTCTTTTTTCTTTTTTTTTCCAGCCAGGGTCAAACGCTGTCCTTCTGATCTGCTACAATCAGGTGCTCTCTGTAGAGCTCTCCTTTTGTTCTTCAGGAGGGGATGCATTCACCACACTGATGTGTGACTTTTGATGATCTGAAAAATGTGGGTGTTCCTCAGGGCTACTGATCTAGATGCCTCCGTTGCTAGAAATAGATCAAGGGAGGCTTTCTCCAAAAATCCAGAGTCATATCACAAAGAAAACCAAGAAGATTAAAAGTTTTACTATCAAATTATACTCTCACCACTAAGCAAAACCTATGCCTCCTTTCATTTTTTGGTAAAATTACGAAGGAAAGTAGCTATATTAACATGCTATACTCAAGAACTCATTCTTCTGAAAAATGAATAAATGGTCACAGTTCTTTAAACAAAATAATAAAGCTATGTCTACCAGAATCAGCAATACATTTCAGAATTAGCTTCTCTATCTTGCTAGGAGTTACAGTGACATATGAGTCTGTTGAGGCATCAGGAATTTAGAAAAGAAAGTGAAAAGTCTTATCTGTTTGGATTGTGGTTGCATCAACTTACAAGAGGATAAAGAACTGAATTGACAGGTAAACATGAGGGAATTGTGCAAATATGCATCTTAAGACTAAATGCTGCACATTTATGATATATGAACTTTGGCAAAAAAATGTACTATACAGTATGTAGAAAACAGTTCTGATAAATGTTAGAACTTGATACCCTTATTTATTGTGATAATGATGATGATAGCAAAACCCTAAATAATCCAATGCACCAACACCATAAATTCATGCCACTTTTGAAAAAGGGAGATTGGAAGTTTAAAGGTAGTAACTTAATTTTTACAAAACTGCGTTCACCAATAGTCTGGCCTAAAGCAGACTGCATTCCACCAGAAAGCATAAGTGAATGGCTTTTTGATTCTTATAACCCATTCTCACATTCTCTGATATCCAGTTATTTATTTTTGCCATATGCACAACCAAGATAAAATTACTCAACATTCTACTTAGGGGTCAAAAGTCACCCCCCTCCTTGTTCTTCCGAGCGTGGAAACAGACATTCAACTCTTATTCTGACATTCAGTTATCAGTAAAATGAAGAGAATTCTATTTGTACAATACAAAATAAAATCAGAGGATTGTGCAAAGGCTGATATTTTTAAAAAGTGCTTGGTGACATTTGGACAAAAGTCCAAAAGTAAATACAAGTTATGATTATTAATAACAAAAAAGCACACTGTTTGGAGTTTGAAGAATTGGGAATTACTTGGTGGATCATGGATCAAGTCACCTGCCAGATGTAAAAGCTGTTGCAAATTAACTGAAGGGGAAAAAGGAACTGAAGAGGAGACAGGGACATCACAAAGAGCTTTTAGTCACAGCTTAATATTTATAGTTCTTTTAGGCAGGGTGAGATTAGTCAAACTTGTCTAAATTGGATTCAAAGTGATACCATGTGGCTTGGATTCTGGATTCACAAAGCCTTGACACTGTTTTACTGAAATAATTGTCTTTAAAGTAAGCAACATATTGCCTTTTTATGTGCTGTTGAAATTTATACAAGGTGAAGGTAATCTTTGAAAGGGTAAGGATAAAGGTGAAATTAAAGATCCTAAAAATCAATTAACTGATCAAATCACATATCCTTCTTTAATGTTTCATACTAATAATTGTCTATTACTGATAGAGAAGCCCAAAGAAGCAAAAAGATTTTAAATTTAAAGTTTCATAAACAAGCATGGGGGCCTTCAGTGGTAACGCTTAAACTGCTGTATCCTTTGCAATCAACTCTGGTGAAAATTCAATCTCTTTCATAGTTTTTAACATTCAAGGACACAACAATAGAACTGAAAAGAGTGAAAGTAGCTTTAAGAGTATGTGTTTATTTCAGAACTACTTTTGAAAGTCTCTCTTACTGAATTTATATATACATATCCATATATATATACATATATAGTGTGTGTATATATTAATTTATACACATATATACATATATATACATATATACACATATATATAGTGTGTGTGTATAATATATTAAGAGCCCTTATAATCACCAAATTTGAATGAGCACAATTTTAGAAAATAGAGTATTGAAGTATTGTTTTCTCTCATAAAATTCCAATTTATGGCTCTTTTATGGTTTTGGATCAGACTGTGTTACTCTAAGCTAACTTTTTAAACAAAGAGTAACCACAGTAGCAAATAAAAGATTTTTAAATCAAAAGTAAAGCAACGTCATGCATGTGATATGAAAAATTAGAAGTTCTTGAGCAAATGAGTACACATGAATGATTTCAAATCGAAGTGTTTTGATATCCCTGAAAATCAGGTTAACTTCATGGAGGATTATTCAGACATTGGATATTTCACATACTTGCCTTGAATGTCCTTTTTAGTATCAAAACTGGATGATACTTATCATACTGCATATTCCACACCCACAAAAGGAAAAAAATACAAACCAGTATTCAGCAGGAAATAGGTGTATGTTAACCAGTCACTAAGTGACTCTTGATCAGAACGGAGCTTTGCTAAGAGGCTCTCAAGAGAAAGGTCATTGCTTTCTCTCTAAGAGGGCTAGGCTGCATAGCTATTCTAGTCTATTTCAGGAGAACTCTAAAGAAAGCCAAGCTATGAATATAATAAATGCCCAATGTAGCTGGCCAGTTCTATGAGGTATCAAACTGTAAAATTTTAAAAGCCAGTTAAGATACTTCTAAGGTATATCTTATAAAAGAATTATTTTTCCTTAAGAATATTAGCGTTCTATATATCTAAGATATTGTGTAAACGAGTCAAAATCAGTCAGGGGATTGGATCCTATAGAATTATAAAAAAGAGTATTAATTGTCATGTTAATGTTCAACACAAAAGCCTGAATGAAAATAGTACTTCACTAGAATCCAACTTACTATGCAAAATACAAAATAGCCCCCAAACATATGTATGATATGAAATATAATCAATTTTCATTTTTTCTTCATCCTACTTCTTCCTCTTCCCTTTGTTATTTATCAACCTCCACTAAAATCTATTGTCTTTTGAATAAATTTGTTTTAGGACCCTACCTTCAGCATCAGAGTTAATTCAAGTTCCTTTTCTTTATTCTGAATATTTCATTGGAAACTTTCTGTTATAGTGTGCTGTATTAATTTCCTCTCTATTCTTTGCAAATATTGTTTGTCCCAGAATATGTTTACTTCTGTGTTAACCTCAGTGGTTCTCAAAGTGGACTGATTATCGGAGTTAACTGGAGACCTTGCAAACCGCCTTTTTGTGTGCCCCAGACTTTATTTCATTATTTCATTGCTGTGGGGTAGGTCTTAGGGAATCTTTTATTAAGTTTGCTAATTGGTTCTAATGTTCAGCTAGAGTTACAGACCACTGAGCCATCAGACCCTACACACTTTTGGAGATCCAGGACAATAGCACCTCCAAGTTATGTCACCTACCATGATTACATCTCCTGGGAGAAAAAAATCCTCCCTTTTTTTCCCCAACCAATAGCACAAATGCACCATTCTACTAATATTGTTTTCAATACACATTATTTTAGACTTTCTGCTTTCTTGTAAAATTCTTGTGGTCAGAGATTATGGCTTACACATCTTTGGTTGATGCTATGTCTTGTATGCTTCAAAACTTGAAAATAAGGTTTTGTTACATTAGTGTAATTAACTAACACATTATCCACAACTAAATATTTTCTAGGTCCCATAAAAGTAAATATACTTGTTCTATTATCTCCAAAATAATTTGTCATGAATTATTAATCAAATAAGGAGTGCACACTTAAATACATATGCATGAGTAAATATTTAGAAAAGTGTGTGTATTAACATGAAATTTTCACTAATAATAATCAAAAAGTTAAAAAAGAAACATCTCCAAGATGATGTATCTTATCACTTTGTAAAAGAAACAAAACAAAAAAGGTATACCAGATCCTTATTTTTTTTAAGGTTATATACATATTTTTGTTTTTCTTTGAATTCTCTACTCCTTGAATAGAACTTGGGACAAAATGAACACTCAATAACATTTTATAGATTTAAAGAATTAAATAATGAATCTATTTTATGTGTAAAATGAGGTGATTATAATACAGACAACTAGAATAAGCGTATTAAAGATACTGAATCATGAATTTAGACTAGAATCAAATTAGATTTTTTTATTGTAAGAATTAGGGAATGGTAAGACAAAACACAACCATATAAATTATAACAACTTTTTCCCTGAATAGCAGTCCCGGCAATCTGTGGAATTATATGTATAGAATGGTTTAGTAGTATTCTTTTCGGTCAGAGTACTTGACCATTGGACTATATTTTCTTTTCAAGATAATAAATTTCAACAGACCAGCCATGATTCATGGAACAAAATTCTTGGAAAAGTAAGATAAAAATTCAACTTCAAACTATAATGTGTCACACATTTTGTTAAAGTGGCTTTCTTTGTTGCTCTAGAATAAGTTTTATACCATGCTTATTCTGAGTTGTTGCTATGGTAACTATGTATGTCTTATAAAACTGTAAACAATTGTGTAAAATGGTTAAATAGAGCACATGTTTATAGCTGTACTAGCTCAGTTCAAATGTATACACACTCCATTTTTAATATTATCTTCACAAAGAAATATTTATTCATTTCAGATGGATGCTCAGAACCTTCTTCCAGAAGATTATGGCTATTTGTGTGTGGGTACATGGTGTGTAATTGGGGGAAAGTGACTCTTCTTTCCATTTTCCAAAACATAAAATGAGGTGATTATCATGCAGGCAACTAGAATCCACGGTTCATCCATATAATTATTATGAGTAGTCTATGAAAACATGCCAAAAGCTTTTCTTAGAATTAGGCCCTCAGGTATAAAGATTAGCATGGTTAGAATGACTGCTGGCGATTTGAACAACCTCTAAAGGCTCTGCATAAAATCCATTGATAATGAAAATTTTCATTAAAAAAAAATGTGCCGCCACGGGCAATCCATGCTAACCAATTTATAGTCTCTATTTTTATAAGAGTTTGGAAGAAAATGCTTTTAAATCAGCCAAACAAAACTCCCTGAATTTGTTATAGATAATACATGATGACTTTGCTACTAAAAAAAAAAAAAAGACAGAAATTATAGGAAGTCACAGGGCATACACCTACTAATGCATCTAGCTCTGTTTACAAGTTTGAATTGGGGAGTGATGTTTTTGTGTGTCCTATATGCTAAATCCTGAATGAGACAGTGAAATGTAGGGCTAAGGTTATTGCCATCTAAGAACTTTTATTCCCAAGGAAAATTTACTTTTAAAAAGCCCTTGTAAGGGCGCCTGGGTGGCTCAGTTGGTTAAGCGACTGCCTTTGGCTCAGGTCATGATCCTGGAGTCCCGGGATCGAGTCCCGCATCGGGCTCCCTGCTCAGCGGGGAGTCTGCTTCTCACTCTGACCCTCCCCCCTCTCATGCTCTCTCTCTCATTCTCTCTCTCAAATAAAAAAAAAAAAAATCTTAAAAAAAAAATTAATTAAAAAAAATAAAAAATAAAAAAGCCCTTGTAAGACCAATGTTAATTGTTCATAGGAACATTACAATCATCTTAGATATTCACATGTTTAAAATGGCATACAGAAATAATTAGATTATAATAGATTCACTCACTCATCTAACAAGCATCCTTTCCAACCAGAAATACATAACCACTGTCACATTTGGCAGTCTCCTAAGGAATTTTGAAAGTTCTGTTCACCAAAGAATGTCCTAAATTTGGTGATACAACTTTTTAAAAAATTTACCTTTTATTTACTTTTTTTGGTCAGTTTTTTTTTTATTTTTTCCATTTTCTGTGCATGTTTTCCATTTATCTTATTTGACAGGCTGAATATACAAATTAAGGGCAATGGATAAAATTAAAAGTTAAGGATATATGTAAAATAAAAGTCTAAACAACAGATTTTTCTAAGTAGAATGAGAAAAAACAGATTGCAAGAAATTTTGTGTTGTGTTGTTTCTCCAGATAAAAGGTGACTTTGCTCTGCATACGAGAGGGAATAGCAGCATAAACTCAGCAAATCAAAAGAATAATAACATACGGACTTTCAATGTCTCTCAATTCTATTATCATAATAGACTTGACACATTTAACAAATAATGACCGCGCTAAAATCATGTACCAGGTCCATTTGTAGATGTTGGAGATAAAGCCATATATAAGACACACACTATCTCTCCTGCTCCTGCTCATGGAGCTTACATTTTACAAAAGTAAGAGCTAAAGCTAAACTCTAAATTGATGTGCTAACCAACAGATATTGGATAGGTTGTGTGACATGACATTTCAAAAGGAAAATATGAACTATTCACTCAATAGCATAAGTAATAACACTGCATAATTCCCACATCATTTCTTTATTTTATGTTGTAATCCAAGCAAATTTGGCACCAATTACCCACAATAAAATAAACGTAGAGGAAGCATAAGACTTTGAAAATAACAATAACAACAGGTGTATTAAGTTTTGATTCAACCAGTATTTTTATGTGTGTGCATCAGACATTGGGCTAAGAACTAGCTTTAAAGAGTAACAATTATTACATAGTTTCTTCTCTCAAGGACTCTAGACAATGGCTAAACTGATAATTTAAAAAAATATGATGAGTGTTAAGAAAGACAAGCAGTTGTGGATTATAGAGTAGGGGAAACAGGCCCAATATAGGGATGAGGGGAAGGCTTCTGGAAGCAAAGATGCCTCTTACTAAGTGGTAACTAAGCAAAAGGTGTTGAACAGGAATTCCATATATGTGATAAAATATAAATAAAGGCACAGAATAATAGTATCTGTGAAGAGGTCAAGAGCTCTGTGTTACTAAGTCATTAAACATAGTGCAGGAAAATGAGGCAGATTTAAGTTATATGTAAGTCATAGATTTTCCTATCTTATGGAGTTTGGTATTTATCTGAAGAATGATGGGAAGTCATTGGAATGCCTTAACAACTGGAATGTCATAGTCATATCTGCATCTTAGAAAGAACTAGCTAGAAGCAGTGAGTTCAGAAACCCAGTGGTTCAGGCAAAAAATTGTGAAGTGTTGACACGAGGTGGAAGATAGCAGGGGTAGGGAAGGAGAATACACTGGATGTGTATTTAGGAGGTAAAGTCAATAGGAATTGGTGATGAATTACATCTGGGTCTAGAGTGAGAGAAAATTGAAGAGCTAGGTGAAAGTAATGAATTGTGATTTAAGCTTCTTACATTTTTGATACCTGTAGGATACTGAGAAAAACATGGTCCCTCTATGTAATGTGACTTTACCTAATGATTTTCTACTTCATCATTTACTTCATTTCTTCAAACTAAACCTTGAGATTGATCTGAAGTTTTGGTGGCTACAATGCAGGAGAGTGTCCTGAGAACATGGTCAGCCATTTATTCTCTGCTGAGTAGGGAGGGCATGAAGCCGATCAAAGAGGGATATAGTAAATGGTGCATAGATACTTGTAATTTAGTTTTTATTCACGCCACTAAGACAGATACTGTAGTCTCTTAAATATTTATAGATTAATAAATGATAGATTATTAATTATCATTTTCAGGGACTCTGACTCTACTGTGATCATTTAACTATGTTCAGTGCTATTGACAGAACTATATTACTCAAAATATGTGAATTTAAAAGACCATTTGTGCAATCCATTGAACTAAAATGATGCAATTCATCTCTACACATTCAGAATCTCAAATGTTTAAAAATCATTTGTTTCCATGTTGGTGAATTCTGCCCTTATTAATAGATAATTATTTATTTCTAATGCCTACTGAAGACTTAAAAGAGCACAGTTGTGTGCAAATTTAAAAAAGAAAAAGTAAAGTATATAGGAGATTAAAATTTTGAAAATTATATTCCTTAAAAAAGATTTCCCATAGTTAATTTTTTTCAAATTTTAAAATATAGGGTCCCGATCTTCGTGAAAAAAGAAATATCTGAGGGGCGCCTGGGTGGCTCAGTTGGTTAAGCGACTGCCTTCGGCTCAGGTCATGATCCTGGAGTCCCGGGATCGAGTCCCGCATCGGGCTCCCTGCTCGGCAGGGAGTCTGCTTCTCCCTCTGACCCTCCTCCCTCTCATGCTCTATGTCTCTCATTCTCTCTCTCTCAAATAAATAAATAAAATCTTAAAAAAAAAAAAAAGAAATATCTGAAAACAAATTAACTTTTTGAATGCAGCAGGTCTATCTGTTGTCCCTTTCACTGAACTGTTTTACTGATCTCTTTCAAGGAACCATGTTTATGACTTTTCAGGGTCTCTTAGCTCTTGATATTATAGAATGTACACAAAATGATGATTATTCCAGCATTATGTAGAAGGCTAGCATACATGCCTAGATGGTAAGTTTCAAGAGAAATTTTTCCTAGGTTTAGGAAGACATATGAACAAAAATGATATGCTATGAGTTGGTTAATGAATTGATCCAGTAAAATTTAACATTTGAAAGCATTAAAAAGGATAAAATTTTTGTAAAAAAGAAAACCTTGGGTCAAGGGTGAAAACCAAATAAATACTGACAATCAGTAACCGTAAATTTATAAAATTGTAAACCCAAACTCAGATTCATTACACAATGCAACCAATAAGACAGTAATGATTTGTAAAAGTAGGAAATTAACTGCAAGTGCCTGCCCTGAAAATTCTCAAGTGGAAGAAATGACCTGAGGCTGATTACTGTCACTGCTATGGCTCTGGTTGAATGAGCTCTAATTTGACCCTCAAGTGACAATTTCACCAAAGAACAACAGTGAGGAATATATGAAGACAGCCATTTCAACACAATGCTTTCAGAGGTGGGCTGACCTAATGTCAGTGTCAAAAGTGGGAAGAAATTGAATGCATTTTCTAAAGAGTAGAAAATCCAGAAACATTTAGGATCATAGCTTATCTGTAGCCAGCCAAGAATCTTCAAAAGAGAAAGCACATGAAAACTCAATGGACTGTCATACTCAAAGCAAACATAGTAGGCAAATGTTATTACCTAAGATTATACAAACACAAAAAATTCAGTGAACATGCAGGTGGATATGTTGATTTATGTTAGTTCATATAAATTTGTGTAGTGTACTGTGTGCAAAGCAATACACAATCTTATGTGCTATTACTTTTGGGTTCCATAATTATAGTTACACAATCCTGAAACCAAAGTCACTAATGAAATGATCTAAATTTTGCCAAATATATTTAGTCTTGTCTCCAAATTTGCTCTTCTCTCCTGGATTATACCCTTTCCTTTCTCTTCAATAAGTCCAAAATGTCCTATTCTTCATCTATAACACACATCTAACTTATCTGTGATTTTTTTTCCTTTTTCTTTCTTTTTTTTTTAAGATTTTATTTATTTATTTGACAGAGAGAGAGAGACAGTGAGAGAGGAAACACAAGCAGGGGGAATGGGAGAAGGAGAAGCAGGCTTCCCGCTGAGCAGGGAGCCCGATGCGGGGCTCGATCCCAGGACCCTGGGATCATGACCTGAGCTGAAGGCAGATGCTTAAGGACTGAGCCACCCAGGCACCCCTCTTTTCCTTTTTCTGAATTTTTATTCTATTTACTTCTTTGACAATAAAGTAACTTTTTCTCTATTTAGATTTTACAGGTTGCTAGGAGTTGAGACATGTTTTGGGGTGATGAAAGCTCTATGATTTTGTTGTGATTTCATTTAACAATGATTTTAAATTAATATAAGCATATTCTGGATTATGACCATTTTTAAAACTATCGTCACTCCATTTTAATCAATATATGTATTTGAGATCTG
Source organism: Neomonachus schauinslandi (assembly GCF_002201575.2). NCBI lineage: Eukaryota > Metazoa > Chordata > Mammalia > Carnivora > Phocidae > Neomonachus > Neomonachus schauinslandi. The sequence continues at coordinate 132,627,239 of NC_058406.1, read as the reverse complement.
ACTTTAAGTTTGTACATATTAAAAAATGTTATAATCAAAATAATTTGTGTCAGTAGGGGAACATCTGAGGTTTTTTTTTTTTATCTCTTTAATAGAAAGGGAACATACTATAAATGAAAACCTACTAAATTTTTATTAAATACTGATTTAATATCCAATTATTTGTCAAATTAGTAACTTAAAAAAGTCTCTTTTCCTTATAGCTGAGTTATAAAATGCTTAAAGAAAAGACATCTCTGAATTATTTTAAAATATTTAATAGTTGGTTCTCATACAAAAGTTCCTCAATGAATACTTACTGAAGGATTTCATATACCTAAAAAGGAGTGATACTTACCTTCAAAATCTTTATCACCCTAAAGTTAGATGTTATAGACAACTTTTATGAAGTGTCATGACTAAAAATGTTGCAGGTGTTCATTTCTTCAATATATCTGCAAAGTGAAGAAAAGAATCAGAATATATAATCCTTATAGTGGAGGCTGTTGGTGCCCCATCCTTTGGTTGGGGAGCACCTATTTCCCAGCTGCTGTGAGTGTTGGCTAATAATAGCTTAGAACTTCTGCTTTCTCTGAAAGTTGTCCTCACCCAACTGAGAACTTCCACTACATGGAGGCTATGCTCCCCTTACTTCAATAACTAACTGTCAGCAGGATACAAAACACTGAGTCACTCCATCAAGAGAGAAACTCACTCTCTGGTATAGCTGTGTTCCAGAAATTCCATAGGCTCGGACTCCAGTTAATCTCCAACTGAGACAATGTCTTTGTTTAGCTCATTCCCTGACTTATCTTGTTTCTCTTACTCTTCTTCTGAAAACTCTCCCTTGATAAAACACTTGAACAAGAATCCCAGTTTTGCCTCTGTTTTTAAAGAACCTAATCTACTAAAATCAGTGAGAGAAATAGTCATTGAATTTCAGAAGGAGTATGAAATAATTGATACCTTACAGACAAACATGCTTCAAATTGAGTCTTAAAAGTGCTGAACAAAAGAATAATATATATTTTCCTTAATAGGAAAAATGAAATCATTAATTTTTCATTATTTGAGGGTAACTAATGCTTAGATATCTGTGCCTTCTTATTCAAACACAATTACTGACCTCCAGTGCTTTAATGATAATGTGTTAGGCCACCTATTGGGTTTATAAATCCTACAATACAGAAAGAGATTTTTTAAAAGCCCACAATCCCTGTTTGGGAGAGTCAAACTGTATATTCCACTGTGTATTAATTATTTATTTATGCAAAACAAATTATCACAAAATTTAACAACTCAAAACAACACACATTTCTTACCTTACAATCATCGGGATATGATTTTGCAAGGTGCTCTGCCTGAAAGTCTCTTACAAGACGGCAGTCAAGGTGTCAGACGGGAGTCTTCATCTGAAGGTTTGACTGGTGAAGGATTTAATTCCTTTTTTTTTCTTTTTTATTGTTATGTTAATTCCCATACATTACATCATTAGTTTTAGATGTAGTGTTCCATGATTCATTGTTTGTGCATAACACCCAGTGCTCCATGCGGAATGTGCCCTCCTCAATACCCACCACCAGGCTAACCCATCCTCCCACCGCCCTCCCCTCTAGAACCCTCAGTTTGTTTTTCAGAGTCCATCGTCTCTCATGGTTCGTCTACCCCTCCGATTTCCCCCGCTTCATTCTTCCCCTCCTGCTACCTTCTTCTTCTTCTTCTTCTTTTTTTTCTTAACATATATTGCATTATTTGTTTCAGAGGTACAGATCTGAGATTCAACAGTCTTGCACAATTCACAGCGCTTACCAGAGCACATACCCTCCCCAGTGTCTATCACCCAGTCACCCCATCCCTCCCACCCCACCCCCCACTCCAGCAACCCTCAGTTTGTTTCCTGCGATTAAGAATTCCTCATATCATGGGGCACCTGGGTGGCTCAGTCGTTAAGCGTCTGCCTTCAGCTCAGGTCATGGTCCCAGGGTCCTGGGATCGAGCCCCGCATCAGGCTCCCTGCTCAGCGGGAAGCCTGCTTCTCCCTCTCCCACTCCCCCTGCTTGTGTTCCCTCTCTTGCTGTATCTCTCTGTCAAATAAATAAAATCTTTAAAAAAAAAAGAATTCCTCATATCAGTGAGATCATATGATACATGTCTTTCTCTGTTTGACTTATTTCGCTCAGCATAATACCCTCCAGTTCCATCCACGTCATTGCAAATGGCAAGATCTCATTCCTTTTGATGGCTGCATAATATTCCATTGTATATATATACCACTTCTTCTTTATCCATTCATCTGTCGATGGACATCTTGGCTCTTTCCACAGTTTGGCTATTGTGGACATTGCTGCTATAAACATCGGGGTGCACGTATCCTTTCGGATCCCTACTTTTGTATCTTTGGGGTAAATACCCAGTAGTGCTGGAGAAAGAACAGCAAATAAAGCCTAAATACAGCAGGAGAAGAGAAATAATAAAGATCAGAGCAGAAATCAATGAAATAGAAACTAAAAGAACAGTAGAACAGATCAACGAAACTAGGAGCTGGTTCTTTGAAAGAATTAACAAGATTGATAAACCCCTGGCCAGACTTATCAAAAAGAAAAGAGAAATGACCCAAATCAACAAAATCATGAATGAAAGAGGAGAGATCACAACCAACACCAAAGAAATACAAACAAGTATAAGAACATATTATGAGCAACTCTATGCCAGCAAATTAGATAACCTGGAAGAAATGGATGCATTCCTAGAGATGTATCAACTACCAAAACTGAACCAGGAAGAAATAGAAAACCTGAACAGACGTATAACCACTAAGGAAATTGAAGCAGTCATCAAAAATCTCCCAAAAAACAAAAGCCCAGGGCCAGATGGCTTCCCAGGGGAATTCTACCAAACATTTCAAGAAGAATACCTATTCTTCTGAAACTGTTCCAAAAAATAGAAATGGAAGGAAAACTTCCAAACTCATTTTATGAGGCCAGCATTACCCTGATCCCAAAACCAAAGACCCCATCAAAAAGGAGAACTACAGACCAATATCCCTGATGAACATGGATGCAAAAATTCTCACCAAAATACTAGCCAATAGGATCCAACAGTACATTAAAAGGATTATTCACCACGACCAAGTGGGATTTATCCCTGGGCTGCAAGGTTGGTTCAACATCCGCAAATCAATCAATGTGATACAATACATTAACAAAAGAAAGAACAAGAATCATATGATCCTCTCAATAGATGCAGAAAAAGCATTTGACAAAGTACAGCATCCTTTCTAGATCAAAACTCTTCAGAGTATAGGCATAAGAGGGTACATACCTCAATATCATAAAAGCCATCTATGAAAAACCTACAGCGAATATCATTCTCAATGGGGAAGGATTTAATTCCAAGCTCAGTGGTTGTTGGCAGAATTCAGTTCCCCACTGGTTATTGGTTAGAGGCCTCCCTCAGTTCCTTGCCACTTAGATCTCTTCAAATTATAGCTTGCCTCATCAACCTGTGCAAGCCAAGAAAGCAATAGAGGGAATCTGCAGGCAATATTAAAGTTATAATCCTTTGTAAGCCAATCACAGAACTGACACGACATCAACTTACCACATTCTATTGGTCACTAGGTTCAGTCTATCCTTGAGGGGAACAGGCTGCATAAGGGCATGAGTACTGGGAAGTGAGATTTATTGTAAACTATCTTAGAGGTTTGCCAACCACAATTGGAATAGATTTTTTTCCTAGCAGTCAGATCTCTAAACAATCATTTTTTTTTTTTAATCTCCACCTCACTTTGACTAAAATAAGGAAAATACCACCCAACTACTGACTTAAAACAAATGTGTTACAAGAGAGTTGGATATTGTGGACTTATATTCTAAAGTGGTTTCTTACTTCCTTAACAATGATAAAGGAGGGATATAAAGGAAGAGGAAAAGTTTTACCAGTGCCTAAATTTTGTTTATTATTTGTTTTAAATCTGGATTCCAATGTAGGATGTTAAAGGAGTTGCAGGTTGATGCAAAAAGATGAAGAATAAAACCAAAACAATTCTTTTCTGAAATTTATATCAAATCATGACACTCATTTTCCTTAACTCTTAGTGGCATGTGACAGACTTGAGAAGTACTCATCAGCTTCTCATACTCTACATAGACCCTGAGGGATCTGGCTCCTGCCTGACTCTAAACTCATTTTTTGACTTATCTCCACTGCACACCTGCCGCCCCCCACCCAACCCCAGTTCATAGGAGCTCTCCTTAAGTCCCCATGACCTGCAAAAATTTTGCCATTTTGTGTATTTGCTTTCTGCTTTGCCTGAAAGTGTTTCCCTTATATTTCTCATAGTGGATCCATCCCATGTTGCTTTATGTTCTCACTGATAACAAACCATGGCCACCTGCTTCTCTAAGAATTGCTGTCAGCCAAATAGCACACCTCAAACAGAAAGATTTTCTTCTCTACCTGCCCCCTTCTCCCAGAATTGTACAACGATATACTGACATTAGAATGCAAAAGGTTTAATTGTCTCTCCTTCAAAGAGAAATGTATAAGTACACATCATTCTTTCGTAGTAGGTGTCACTTTTATAATTATTTATCATTTTCTTACTTGTCTTTTTCTATTCCTCCCATTTGCCTGAAAGCTCTCCAAAGGAGATAAGAACCATTTATTTCTTAATCAGTTTCAAAACCCCTAGACTAGTGAAGTGTCTAGTTCATGGTAAGCTCTCAATAAATATATTTTGTTTGGATTAAGAATGACAAATTAATTACTTAATTGATCAAGACTTTTCACCTTGTTTAATTTCAAACCATGGCATGTCTTGCCTGTCTTGGCTTCCTTATGTCTAAAGTTAGAATACATCCTAGTTTTCCCAGTTTATATCTGGGTCTCTATGTCATTATTAATGGCTTTCCCTTTTATTCTCAAAAGTATCCTGATTTGAATGATAAATTAAATTGCCATCTAATTTATGTCTCCAGACACCTCTCTCTCCTAGTCCTTTCTTTTTTTTATTACATTTTTTATTACTTACTTTTTTATTATTTATTATTTGTGTGTGTGTGTGCCTCCATGTGTGTGTGTGAATTTGTTACCACGCCCGGGAGAGTCGAATTTCATCACTTATAGAGTATAAAACCTTGAACAGTTTGTTTAAATCTCTTTAAGTTTATACTTACTATCTTAAAAAATATTAATCATGGCACTAACCACTGTTATAATTTGTAAATTAGATAAAGAACAACAGAATCTATAATTAGGGTATTTAAATGATGAATTCCCCACCCTTAAGATCACCATGCAAGCTAAGCCGCCATTTGTTTATCGATATTATTTTATTTCTCTCACTTACTGCTTTAGGATCTATATCTAGGTGAAACTTGAGAGAAAAGTTAGTATATAGGCTGTATACTTTCCAAAATTTAGTTCTCTCCATATTAGTTACCTACTTTAATGAGCAAGCATTAAGATGTATATAAATCTTATTTTCAAGATTTAAGAAAATATATTAAACTTGTACATTTAAATTAAGAAGAAATTACTTCTTTCAATGTATATTTCCAAACTAAATTATAAGCATTAATACAAATAATTAAAATGTAAGGATTATCACCTTAACTTTAGATGGACTTTTTTCTTGAGGAACAAAAAGAAGGTATCTGTCAAAATCATCTGATAATGAAATTTCTAGTTTTATGTTACCAATATGTAATAGTTTGGGTACATGTGTTTAAAAATACTAAGGATGACTTTTGCTTATCCCAGTTTAGTCATCAAAGCAATGGAAATTCTCAAAAATCATGACAAGAAAATTAGAAAACCAAATAAGTACCTTAACCACAAATTAAAAATTATTCAGGTTAGACAGTCAGAATGCTCCTTTCGGAGGCCCAGCTAACCAAATACATTGAAAAGAATGATGTTTTTGATTGAGGTCAGTAGAGCCCAATAACACGGGCATTCCTTCTCCCCCAAACTGGCAAGCAAATAAACAAAAATGCTTTAAGTCTGTAGTTACATACACAGAGGTAAAAGAGAAATGAGTCAAATGCCAAGAGAATTCATGCCTAAAAACTATTTTCTAAAGTATTTTATAATTGAGACCTTGGATTCTGCCACCTTAAATAAGGGTCATTTTACTAAAAATTGGTAAAAAGTGGAAAAGAAAGTCAGTGGGCCAGAATGTGGACTTTTGGTGGCCTTGCAAGCTACAGTGAACCAGCCTTTTCTTTCTTCTACAATTACAAGTAGTAGCAATGCTAAAAAATGAGGAACTAATCGACTAGAGAGAATGATAGAGAGGAAGATTATCTTGTATCTATCAGAAGCCCTAAAACATCTGGAATTGTTCAATTTAGTTCACATGGGCAATAAAATGGAAAAGCTGGTGGATAGTAATTCAGTGGCTTCCCACTTCATTGTGCTTTCTTTGTATTTTTGCAATCCATTTGATATGTATTTTTATTTTTGAATGCTAAATGATGTTCATTATATAAATGAAATGAGCCACTTGGTGACTATCAAGACGTTGTTTCTACAACCTGCCAAAAATTAGCTGAACAACTGCCATGAGTGATGATGGGGAACTAAGTCCTTGCATATGCTGAAAAAAATATAAAAAATAAATTCCATGTGTATTGCATGTCCTTCAATTCACAGCTGGTTAAGCCATTAAAATTACTACATTTTTTCCAATTTGCTTCACACTGAATGGAATTTATGATTCTATTTGCAAAATTAACATTCATTTCCCTCTATTTTTCAGATGCTGATGATCTTGTTTTCAATTTCCAAGACTACAACATCAACTCTTTCCCCCTCTAGCCCTCTATTTTACACCAGTTTATTCATTATTTGTTATTAAGTCAAACAGGGCTGAGGAAGTGGAGAAATGGTAATAAATAATTGTGTGACATAGGAAGGTGTCAGTAGGTGAGTAAGTAATAGTTGGATGAATGGATATACCGTCAATGATAGATAATAGGTAGATAAAAAGAGAGGAGTTAATACATAGAGACAGAGAGAATGAGAAAGAGAGTAAGAAAAAAAAAAGTCTTCACACACACATGTTTATGTATTTTAATACCATCAATCAAATCTTGAAGGGCTAATGACCCTTTCTTCCTGGTTCCTCTCATGTGTTGGTTTTATGCTTTCGGTGCTCAATTTATATTGGACAATTATATTAGCTCTATTTACTAGTCTTTTTCTATCTTTCACATTCATAGAAGCATTTTTGCTTCCTATCCAATGCCCAATTTTACCCATTTATCCCATGTTTTTCTGCAACTATCAGGGTTCAAGTCCATTTAATGGCTCCTCATTTAACCTCAGATAGTTCCTCTTACCTTCTCTGAGTGTCAGTTGTCTTGTTCTAATAAACAAAATTATGGTTACTCTTATTTTTTTTTAAAGATTTTATTTATTTATTTGCGAGAGAGAGAATGAGAGACAGAGAGCACGAGAGGGAGGAGGGTCAGAGGGAGAAGCAGACTCCCCGCTGAGCAGGGAGCCCGATGCGGGACTCAATCCTGGGACTCCAGGATCATGACCTGAGCCAAAGGCAGTCGCTTAACCGACTGAGCCACCCAGGCGCCCTATGGTTACTCTTATTGACCTCCCAATAAGTTGTAAGAATTGAGTAGATGATAAATGTGAAAATTCTTGTTCAGTAAGATGTGTACTTAAAAGAATTTGAAAACTAAAACCATATATATAGAAGACATGAAGCAGGTCATTTCAGTCAATTCAATGAGCCATTTACATACATAGAAGTTAAGCAAAGGATAAAATAATGATTCAATTTGATTTCCTTTGTTTGCCAAACCTAATTTTTCATACGTATTAAAAGGAGGTGAGAATAAATTAACCAAGTATACCTTAATGACTATGTGCTTGAAATGATCACTTTCCTACCAGTTTTGATAGAAAAAATATTCTTCAAAACATTCATATTAGAATCACAGTTTTGTTTCAACCCTTGGGATTATAATGAAATGTGATTCGTTTTTTTTAAATTAAAGATTTTCATCAGTGCAAAACTCAAATATAGTATGTATAAGATTAATGTGTAACATGCATAAAATACAACTGATTTTTACAAAGAATTATTATGAATATATGAACCACACAAGTGAGTATTCATTCATTAATCAAGGGCTAGATTTTAAAATGTATTTTCCTAAAAAGATAAAGCTTAAATGAATCATATACTACTCAGTTTGTATCCTGGAATATGAAGCCCTTAAATTTGAACATACCATAATAGGATTCTGAATATGAAACAAGGGGGAATTAACTCTGATCTTAATTTAATTTGATAACAAACCAAGGTTTAGAATATTACCCACACATGAAAGAAAATAAGCAGGCGTTTGGGAAATAGGGGAAAAATGGACAACCTTAATATTTTGAGACACAAGACATTTGCATATTTTTCAGAAGTGTTTTGAGAATAACAGACATTTGCACATGTTTTTTATATTAAAAACAATTTCAATTGCCAATAGGAATGCTTGTAATTCCCATAATGTAAAGTTTCTTGGAAGAAAACAGAAATAATCATTCTGTGTTTTTAATAATTACAAAAGCTGCAGCTTATTTTTCTCAAAATTTTACTTAATATACCTTTTCCAAGATAAGTTTACAAATATTGCTAAAACTAAAGGAATTTAAAGCATTACAAAGCTGTGTACTTTTGTTAGCTCTTAGGAAAAATAGAGAAGTTTTATTATGCTAGCTACTTATGTAATTAATATGTTTACTACATATTAAACTGTAACAATAGAAAGGTTATACAGAAACAAATATGCTATTAAGGTCAAATATGCCATATGAATATAGAAATATACTCTTCAATTAAGAGGAATTCCTTCCTATACAGGGCTTGGTGATAAAGAAGGGGAAATAGTATTTATATCGAAGTTTTCCTATAGTATGCTTGATGAATTAACTAATGCTCTTTCTCTCTTTTTAATTTTTTTGATCATTCCATAATTTCTTTTCATGTCATTACAAAATCAGCATTCCATGGGACAGAAAGCACACTCTTTTGTTTTACGCTAATAGCCCAAAAAGGATGTGGGCATCATGAAAGTCTTGATACTGATAAGTACTTCCAAAGGATGATCTGGCCTACACAACTACTTGTCAGTTTTCTCCATTACAAGAATGTCAAAAAGGCCTGTAAATTCTCTAGTAAATGGCTAAGTAATATGTATCCTAAAGGATTCAGAACTTCCCAAAGATTATTCACAGAATCAACTCTGATTCCACATTTAGTTTGTCAGTGTAGTAGTCAGGGTTCCCAATGACATTGCTTCTTGGTGACTCAGCAAGCAGCATGGGCTGGTGAAATTTGGTGTAGCTGAATTAAGACATAACTTAGTAAGTGCATATCGTTTTGTTTAAAATGTTGCAGAAGTTGTCTGTATTCAAGAACTCAGTCAAAGAAAAAAATTCAAGGAACACATGACCTAAAATTGAATCTAGGGAATGTTCCTATATTATTAAATAACATATCAAGGTATATTTTGCATCCATGTTTAAAAAAAAAAAGAAGGAAGGAAGGAAGGAGAGGAGGGGATGGGGGAGAAGAGAGGGGAGGGGAGGGGAGGGGAGAGTAGAGGAGGGGAGAGGAGAGGAGGGGAGAGGAGGGGAGAGGAGAGGAGAGGAGAGGAGAAGAGAGGAGAAGAGAGGAGAGGAGAGAAGAGAAGAGAGAATAGAAGAGAAAAAAAAAGAAAAGAAAGGAAAAAGGCTTGTGAAAGGCTAAACAAAACTTTTTGCTTAGTATTGGGACTTGAGTTCATGCCCCTGGTATGAACAAGATGCTTCTGGGGAACAAAGTTGATGAAGTTCAGGAAGAAGTACACATGGAATAGAGTGTGTCCTGAAAGTGTGGTTGGGTGTCCCACCTGCTCAGTCAAACAGGGTCCTTTTCATGTGACAAGGTCTCCATTCACCATTGGTATAGTCTGCAATGCGATTCTTTTTACCCCAAATTGACAAATGCTTTCCCTAAAAGGTTCCACAATAGAACAAATATGAGAAGCTTAATAATAGGTATGGTTTTATCCTGACAGACAATGCCATCAATTTTAACACTTGATCACTCAGAATTCTAGAAATGTTGATAGAAAATGTGATGAATACTAAAGTCTTTTAAGGGGAAAACTATCATAAAAATAACAATGCTCTGTCTTTATTGCATTTGGACTATTATTATAGTTATCAATTAATAATATGTACTAAGAAATATGAAATAAGAAAGACTTGAATATTAGTAACATGAGTAGACCAATACAAAGACAATGGTCGGTTTATTTTGGTTTTCCCATCTGTTAAGAGTCCTTAGTAGATGATTCATGGTAAGGGAAGGGTACAGACTACAAAAAATAGGCTAGACTCATGTGACTATTTAGTCAACAAAATCAAATCTCACAAGGTACTAGAGGTTTAGAAACAATTTCCTAAGAAAATGGCTCATTCCTGTGAGGGAAATAACCGCTTCCAATTTATTGAATGCTTACTTTGGAATTTTGCTAAGAATAATTTCATTTAATATTCCAATGACCCTGCAAAAAAGGTACTATCAATTCTATTGTAATAATAGAGAAATGGAGGTTTAGAGACATTTACTGAATTGTCTAATTATATTCGTAAAGCTGCAGAGCTAACATCCAAACCAATTATTCGGTGATTCCAAACCATGTGGCTCATTCACTCAACTTTTGTCAAGAGAACAAGTAAGCTTGCGTGTGAGGAATAAATAAACCTTAAGGACACTGGGATACTCACTTAGCAGTGTGGTGTTGGCCAGAGGTGGTGAAAGAGGGTGTAAGCTTAGTCTTGAGTAAGGAACTTTGAGTGAGGAAAGGGTTAAAGAGACAAAATGAGGAATAGTTTAGCAAGTTGCCTTTGCAGCTTCTCTCAAGTTTGACTTTCTTGCATTTTGAAATCAATAATCAGGACAACAAAAGCAATCTTCTTTTTTTTTCTCCCAGTCTGCACACATTTGAAAAAACAATGAAAGTGAATGTCCCTAATCCTCCAGACTGTTTGAAGATGTTTTCTTTCTTTCTTTTTTTTTTTTTTAAGATTTTATTTATTTATTTGAGAGGGAGAGACACAGCGAGAGAGGAAACACAAGCAGGGGGAGCGGGAGAGAGAGAAGCAAGCTTCCCGCGGAGTGGGGAGCCCGATGCGGGGCTCGATCCCAGGACGCTGGGATCATGACTTGAGCGGAAGGCAGACGCTTAATGACTGAGCCACCCAGGTGCCCTGAAGATGTTTTCTAATGGCAGAAAGAATGGATTCAACTTGCTAATTCAGAAAAGTACACATTTTGTCCTAAGATAGATAATATATAATATACATGGATATAGTAATTTTTATTTTTTTTAAAGACTTTATTTAAGAGAAGAGAGAGATAGCAGGGCGGAAGGAAGGGGCACCTAGAGAGAGGGAGAAGCAGACTCCCCACTGAGCAGGCATAATGACTTGATGCTTAACTGACTGAGCCACCTAAAAGCCCTGATATAGTACTTTTTTAAATGGATATATTACTATTCATTGAAAGAACATTATCTGTCTGATAGACAACTATTTGAATGTAAATTAATGAGACACTGAAATTCTAATTACTTATTATTTTTAGTTGCTATAAAAAAGAATTGCATCATTTATCAATTGAAATTCTTTCAACTACCTCAAAGTCAAATAAATACAATTGAGCCAATTTTCTAATCTATATATTTTAAATTTATATCTTCTAAAAATGAACTTGAATTTTCAAAAAGTGAATTTATTGGTTGGGGCTTGCTCTTTTATTGCTCTTGGAACACCAAGAAGGCTGGGATGCTTGTATATAATAAGACACATGCCACCCAGTTGTCCTTATCTCCTTGGCCAACTACCTGCCAATCATCTCACTTATTAGTGAACATATTCTAGATCATCCAATCACTAGTCGGTTTTCCATCTATTTCCAGCTAATTGCACACACAAATCACCTGGAAAATAATAAATACCCAAGAGACCAACAAAAGCATGAGTTAAATGAATTGTTGTTTTAAGTCACTACATGTAGAGGTGACATGTTACACAGAGAAAGCTGACACAAATATATATTTAAAAATCAAGGTCTCTGGAGCACCTGGGTGACTTAGTTGGTTAAGCATCTGCCTTCAGCTCAGGTCATGATCCTGGAGTCCTGGGACTGAGCCCCGAGTCAGGGTCCCTGCTCAGGAGAGAGCCTGCTTCTCCCTCTCCTCCCTGCTCATGCACTCTATCGCTCTCTCACTCTCTCTCTCTTAAATAAATAAATAAAATCTTTAAAAAAAAATTCAGGTCTCACAATGCATCTTTGCAGAGTAACCCGAAATAACAGATCTTCCACGTACATTGTGTTGATAAAATTAAAGACAAATAAGAATCTGCTGCTTAAAATTCATTGGAGCTATTCTAAATCTTTTGGAAAGAGTCCTCATATAGCACTGCTTAGGCAAATAATTCCCACAAAATGTGACAAAAGACTTTCCTTTATTAAATTTATATACATTCTAATAATGAAAAAATTACAAAAATAAGATGACTCAGAAGTAAAGGAAAATTAAGAAGGCAGATTGGTAACTGGAAGCTGGTACATTTATATCTAATAGAAGAGGAAAAAATAATACGATAACACAAAATAGTTCACAGCAGCAACAAAAACAAAAATAATCAAAATTCAGAGGGAATTCAGAGAAGCTTAAAGAGTTTACATATTGAAATAAAAAACTGTATTATTCAATCCTGTATATTTTCAGCAGCAAAAAACAACAACAACAACAAAAAAAAACCCAGCCCTACTTAGCCTGATTAATGCTGCCTTAGGTAAATATTTAAACTATCTTCAAATCCTTGCCATTTTATTAGTAAAACTAAAAAGTCAATGTAACCAAGCAGTAACAATAAAATAAATTGCATGCATGCATAAAATATATCTACAAATGACAGTAAGGTGCATGAGCACTAGTTGAACATTTGAGGTATTCTGAGGACATGTGTTTTGAGGCAAAAAATGTCCCCAAGTGTTTGGACATGAGAGTTTCTAAACAGTGGGAGTTTAAGTGCCTTGGAATGCTAGGATAGTTTGGTTAAATAGCAGCTAAGAGAACGTGATGCTCAGAGTCTGAGAGACAAGGCATAATTACATTCTCCACCTTTACCACTTTGGGAATTGGGACTGATGAAAGTAACGTTAAAACACATTATTTTCAGTAATGCATATTTAAATTTAAAATTTTAATTTTAAAATTTAAATAGGTTGGCACGAACATTGGAATGAACACTGGAGAGTAATTATAAGTACAGTTTCCATTATATAAAGTACCGGAATATACCACAGCTAGAAAATAGGATCTGCTTTCTATGTGCTTAATAAGCAAGCACGACAAACATGACAAATTTCAAACTCTATAGGTTAAAGATATCAATGATTCTAGGATAGATAGGGTTGATGCTCCAAGAAATAAAACACCAAATTTGAAGCAATGCAAGTCAACAATCTTGGGAAATACAAAATTCTACACAGTGAAGAGAGCTGGAGGGGCAGATTGGGCCTGGGGTGTGGGGAGGGGGGAGTGTAGGTAGGAATTGGAGGAGGAGCAATATTTGCAAGGTGCAAGTTCTGACCCATTTTCCATAAATTTGGCACACTGGTTAAGGGCATTAATGTCCCCTTAATTTTTCATGGACAAATTTTAAATGTTTAACAAGTTAACCATATTTAGCTTGAAATGTGGTCATTTAAATTTGATTAGCGTCATGGATGATGTTGTGAAGTGTCTCATGCACTGGCGGTCATTTTCCTGTTCGAAGGGAAGTTTAGAGAAGTGATACTGTCATTCTTTTATCTGTTAATACTGTCAAACATAGATTCTCTGACTTTCAGCAAATTCTCTTTATTCCCATTAGAACACTTCTTCCCTTTTACCATGAAATTTTTTTTCATTATAATAACCAGCTTTTGACTACTTAAATAATAGGAACAGTATTACGTGGAAGATTTCATTTTCAAAATTGTGGAATCATAGCAGGTTTTAGCAGCTGCCTCAGCAAACAGTTCTGACAGCGCAAATATGTCTGGACATAGAAGAATTAAGGCAAAAATGTTAGTTTGCTCTTTTTGGCTTGCCTTGGTGTCATTGTCATTGTTAGATGCCACATAACACAAACCAGTATGATATCTCTAATTCAATATGATATCTCTTAGTTAAATGAATTTCTTTCTTTTTTTTTTTTTAAAGATTTTATTTATTTATTTGACAGAGAAAGACACAGCGAGAGAGGGAACACAAACGGGGAGTGGGAGAGGGAGAAGCAGACTCCCTGCCGAGCAGGGAGCCCGATGCGGGACTCGATCCCGGGACTCCAGGATCATGACCTGAGCCGAAGGCAGTCGCTTAACCAACTGAGCCACCCAGGCGCCCGTTAAATGAATTTCTAATAGCAGTGGAAATGGACATGTGTACGTGGGCACACCTGCCCATGTAGGTGTGGTGTGCATATTTAAATTATAGCATATGTATATTTTTAAATTTTATTTATTTATTTATTTGAGAGAGAGCAGAGTGATCTAGAACACAAGTGGCGGGGAGGAGCAGAGGGAGAGGGGGAAACAGGCTCCCCGCTGAGCAGGGAGCCCAGTGCAGGACCCAATCCCAGGACCCTAGGATCATGACCTGAGCTGGCAGGTGCCCCTATATCATATGTATATTTTAAATAACTTTTTACTGATCTTATCACTTGAAACACAGATTATTTGAAAATTTCAAGGCGCCTGGGTGGCTCAGATGGTTAAGTGTCTGCCTTTGGCTCAGGTCATGATCCCAGGGTCCTGGGATTGGCCCGAGCCCTGTGTCAGGCTCTCTGCATAGCAGGGAGCCTGCTTCTCCCTCTCCATCTCCCTCTGCCCCCTTCTCATTCTCTCTCTCTGTCAAATAAATAAACAAAATCTCTCTATATATATATCTATAATATGTCTATATATATAGATATCTATATATCTATAGATATACAGATATATGCAAAATTTCAGAAAGAGGAAAAGAGAGAGAGAGTTGAGAAAAGGGGAGGAAGGAAGCAAGAGAAAGAAAAGGAAGGAAGGAAGGGAAGGAAAAGAGAAGAGAAGAAGAGAAAAGAGAGGAGAAGAGAAAAGAAAAGAAAAGAAAAAAAGAAAAGAAACAAATTGGAGTTATAGATAAGAAATATAGGGTAAGTTGTTATAAATTTTTTGTTTTGGTCCATCGGAAATGAAATCAGTTTTTATAAAGAACCCAATTGCACTCGCTTTTGTGCTTTGATCCACTGATTAACATTTGCAACCATTAACTCACTCTCCTGATGGAAACGACTGTCAGATCATGCTGCTTCCAGAGCAAGGCGCAGTTTCCAGCTGTGGATGCAGACAGATCAAAGCATATGATGGACTCTCTACAACACAGTCTATCTGGAATACTAATAATAGTCTGAACTACTTGTAAAGAATCAAGTCATTTTTCTCCACTCCTTCAAATAATCAGGGTTTCCTTGTACATGCTATTAATTGATTCAGTATGCGGGAGGAATGTCTGAACTTTTCCCACGACTTACATTTACTCGTTTTTTATTATATACATTAGTCTACCTCCAGAGGTTGTTTTAATTGAAGTCAGGTTTTTGTTTTGTTTTGTTTTGTTTTGTTTTTCACAAAGATGGAATGGGTACTTGTTATGTTTAGCTTTGTATGCGATGCATTTTCATATGTTTTACGATTGTGTGTCTATGTGTCATCACCTCCTCTGTTCAACTTTGCTGCTGCTTCACTTGCTGACAGTAGAATTTCATTATCTACTTTGAAAAATATTGAGATTTTTCCTATGGATCCCTTATACAGATTGTTGGTCCTATAAGACCCTTCTTAAAATTTTTGAACCCAGTAGTTCAAAGCTCTGACCAAAGACTGATAATGATTGGCAGGCTTTCACCCTATGAGACCCTGAGGGGGTTTTTCCTCTGCTTGTTTTCGTGTTTGTTTGGTTTAGATGTGATAGAAGCTGTTCGCTTTTATTTCATTCCTAATTCACCCTTTGCATGTTTATAGTTTTTTCTCTTTTGGTGGCAGTTCTGGAGATTTTTCACTTAAGAAATAGCTTCTGTTTTATGTCCCTTTTAGGGTTTTGGAATGTGCGAGATTCGCCAACAGTTGTGGTGTATTCCCAACGTGTTTAGAAGAAGAAAAGTTTAGCGGGGATAGCTCTTGTGATTTCTAGTCGAATAAACATTTACCAGACATGTGAGATGTACAAGAGCTGTGTGACTGGGGATGAGAGGGCACAGAATAAAAAGATATTTAAAAACAGAATCTCTTCCCTCACATGGCTTACAATCCATTTTTCTAAGAGGGTACAAAAGATTATTGAGAACTCCCTGTGTGATCATTGTTTGCATAAGCATCAGAATGGGTAGAATAGTGCCCTTTACACTTTCTATAAGCCATTAAATGAAGGGGACGATTTCTGCCTTGGGAGTGATGAGCAACTGAAGTGTAGGGCTAATGAATTTTTAAGCCACGAAAAATGCAGTGAGACAATCTTATTTTCTTATTAAAAAAAAAAGGCTTTAATCTTCCCACTACAGATTTGCCATTGCTAGTTTTAATGTTCTTAGCTGACTGAAAGAGTTTAACTCAGAGTGTTAGCTCTGTGATTGGTGTTTCATGTATGACATAAATGTGTGTGTTTTTTTTCTTTTGTAACAAATAGGATTAAAAACAAAAACAACGACACAGGACTGACTCAGTAATTTTTCCCTGAAATGATGTCAAATTGGTGAAAACTTACTTCACATCAAAATGCCGTTCTACTATGATAGAGAGTAAAGTAGTTAGACTATGTAATTCAGGTTATTTTCTTTCATCTCACAGCCATTTCTGGGAGGATGCATTACACATTGGCTCCTTATACAATTCAGTGGCCAGAAGGAAAACCTAATGGTCAGAAGGAAAACAGGGACCCAGCTTGCATGCTTCTCTGTTAGGTGTCCCAAGAATGGAGAGAAACAAAACGCAATGTTCCTCACTTTGTGGTAAGGGTGTGGGAAAGGAAGTTTAGTATGTTCTACACAATTAAGCTTGCCCAGGGCACAAAGAAGTGCAGAGGAGAAGAACTTCTAAATCCCATGTTTTCTCAAACTATTCCAAAATTTTTAAAAAAATTATGTGTAAGTGCTGGTCTAGCACATTTTTACTAGTTATAAATCTGGAATATTAAGGAAATGGACATGCATATGTTAAATAAACATTTACCCTTTAATTTGTAAGGAATGACTGACAATGTAGGATTGTTCTGAAGCTGACTGTAAGGGAAATATATGAGGGTAATATTGGTATGTCTTCAATGTTATCTTTCCATCTGCAGCTATTTAAGAACAATGCACATATTCATGTTTTTCAAATAGTGGTATAGACTTTAAAAACACTGCTGCTTTTTATAAGGAATACCATTTTTTTCAGAGTTGAAAAAATATCCTCCGCTCAAAGTAGCATACTTTTTACTCATGATTCAATGCATAACACCATTGATATTTTTTAAATGGGAAATGTAATAAATCTTTGATTATTATACACAAAAGCCTATTATAGTGTTAGTGTGGATAATACATAATGGAAGAGACAATAAAAATCTAATCAAAGTCAAATCAAAATTAATATTATAGTACCCTTCTGAGACTCATCTGTTATATATGTTAATATTATGTAACAGGTAATAAAATGGGAGCAGGAACAATTTACATTTTGGAAAAACCCTTGAAACATTGTGAATTATTAAGTCAGACAGAATTTATTCGTATTTTGTCTCATAATAATGTAAAAATATTTAAAGACACTTAAAGCTGTCAGGGGACAAATTTTCTGATGAAAGTAGAGAGCATAAATAAAAATTCTGCACAAAATGTCATCTTCTATAGCCAGATGTTGTCATGAATGTAGGAATTTTAAAATTATCATATTCTGAGCTACATTAACAGAAAAGATAACAAAAAATCTTGAAATTTTTGAAACTGAACACTTCATATATATATATATATTTAAAGATTTTATTTATTTATTTGAGAGAGAGAATGAGAGAGAGAGAGCACATGAGAGGGGGGAGGGTCAGAGGAAGAAGCAGACCCCCTGCTGAGCAAGGAGCCCGATGCGGGACTCGATCCCGGGACTCCAGGATCATGACCTGAGCCGAAGGCAGTCGCTTAACCAACTGAGCCACCCAGGCGCCCAACACTTCATATTTTTATTGTGTATTATCTGAAGTAATTATCTCTTGTGATGTATTTAGGAAAGATGGTAAAGGCTGGGAAGGTTGCCAGTGAAGATAGTGAAGATGTCTGAAGAACTCTAGTACTATTAACAGTCCTGCTTATTGTACATGTAACGTGTGTCTGTCATGGTTTTGTGTCTTACCATGTCGTAAAGCCATCTAATTCTCACCTGTAAGACAGGACCTAATTTTACTCCTCATTTTAACGCTGAGCAATGATCACAAAGCTACTGCCAACAGTAGAGCTGCTGACATTCATTCAGTTCATTTTGGCCACTGAAGAAGGAACCAAAGGCTATCACCACCCCCTTCACGTTTCTCCAGCTTTCGCCTCGTAGGTATTCATGTTCACTGACACCAGACACCTAAGTCCCTCCCTTCTCTTGTTGCTGCCCCTCACCATCTTGTGTGTACTTGGGGCTAGCCCCTTGATGAGGCACTTAGACGCCACTGGCGTCATGCCTGACACTGGCCTCCACAATGTATGCCTGACTTGAGGAAAATTGCGCATTCACAGGAGAGCACCTCCGACAGCCAAGGCCCCCGCAGGTGCTTATGGACACAGGTGAAGCCCTGTCTCCTGTCACTAGCTCACACCATTGCACTCATCTGCAGCTAGCACCTTCGGCTGTGCACCTGCACACCCCTGCACAACTCCCATCACTGGCTTCTACTGTCATGCATCCGTGACAAAACCCAGTGGTACACCCTGACAGCCGGGATCTCCCCAGCTATCAGTGTGCCCAAAGTTGGCCCAGCACTTGCTGTCTACTGGGACTCCCACCACTATATGTGCATCTGCAACCAGCCACTGCCACTGCACAGGTAACTACAGCTAGCCCCCTCAACCAAGGGTGCACAGGGCCAAGAGTGGCTACCACGGCTGTCTGCCCCGGTCTGGAACCACTTGACCTGGAAGCTTCTGAGGACCCCAGCAGCCCTTGCAGCCACTGCAGACCCCCTCATCAAGAAGCACACAGTTGTTGATATTGCAGACCCAGTTGCCTGACCTGAAGAGACATCATGCCCCTCAGGACACAAATGAAGTAAGTTAGACAAAGACAAGTACTGTATGATATCACTTTTATGGTGGAATCTAAAAAAACTGAAACCATAGGAATACAGAGTAGAACAGTGACCACCAGAGGCTGGAGTAGAGGAAATGTGGAGATGCTGGTCAAGGGTATAAATTTCCAGGTGTAAGATGAATAAGTTCTGGGGATCTAATGTATAGTATGGTGATCATAGTTAATAATACTATGTCATATACTTACCAGGACAGTAAATCTTAAATGTTCTCATCACAAATGGGATATGGTAATTATGTGATGTAATGGCGGTATTAGCTAATGCTATGGTGGTAATCATTTCTCAGTATTTAAGTGTACCAAATCTAGGTGGCTCAGTCTGTTAAGTGTCTGACTCTTGATTTTAGCTCAGGTCATGATCTCAGGGTTACGAGATCAAGCCCTAAAGCGGGCTTCGTGCTCAGTGGGGAGTCTGCTTGAGATTCTCTCTCTCCCTTTGCCCCTCCCCCACTCCCACTCAATAAATAAATAAATAAATAAATAAATAAAATATTTAAAAAATAAAATCAACTTGTTGTACACTTTAAGTTTACAGTGTTATATGTCAATTACATCTCAGTACAACTAAAGGAAAAAAAGAAATCCTTTTTATGATTTAATTTGGTAATATTTGCCAAAATCTATATTCTTACGCTTTATCTTATTATTGAGAGAAATAAGTGATAAGAAAAAAGTTTTATTCACAAGGTCAAAGTTTCCCCAGAAATCAAACCAAATTGATTACTATGTGCTTATATATGATAGCATTTTTCAAGGACTGTTCTAGAATAAAGAATGATGAGGAATACAAACTTTTCTTCCCCTACAGAAAGCTTTTCCTACTGATTGTCAGTCAGAAATCTGTAGACTTGCTACTCTGAATTAGGAATTTACCTAAAAGTTTTCCAACAATGAACCCCAGAATTAAGCTAGGCTCTTACCTTTTGGGTTGTAAAGAATTTGGGTGCCATTCCCTTAGCACTCAGTACTTACCTTATACTATTATTTCCTACTATTAGGTATTTGCACTCAAATGTCAACTTTCCCCATCTAATAAAGTCCTTGAGGAAAAAGGCTAACTTTTGTTTTCCAGGGTATACCCAGAACCATGTACATATGATTCACCAATAAGTATAAGAATGAATCGATGAATAGATGAGTGAATGAGTAAATTAATTAATATATAGATGTCTAAAAAAGAAGAGTATGTATTTTCCCCTTCTGATCAGCTACATGGGCATATGGAAACAAAGTTCTTTTGCTTACATTTCTTTCACCTTAGAGTTGTAAGCATAAGACAGAATCTTGTAACTCAAAAAGGAAAAATTGCTTTCAAAATTATTTGTAAGAAGCAAAACTACTAGTTCCAAGACAGTGTTTGGAAAAAAAAAAAAAAAAAATGGCACCTTGAGGGTGCCCAAACCGCTCCTGACTCGGTGGAAACCATATGCAAATCATATTGTTGGTGAGAGATCCCAAGTATTAACAGTAATAATAACAATAAGACAAATAATAATGACCAATTGAATTTGATTGAGTTTACTAAAGGAGGCAGAATCAAATTATTTAAATGAACATTTTCATTTGAATCAAGTAACTGGCACTGGGTAGAGTTTGAAGTCAAGTGGGTTTTTTGTATGGTGCCATGATTCTTAACCAGGGTTGATTTTGCTTCTCCATTTCCTGAAGGAGACATTGGCAATATGTTAAAAATATTCAGTATAAAATCATTTGTTACAGTACTATCTAAAATCGTAAAAATTTGGAAATAAATTGTCAGCTAAGAGAGGATAAGTTTGTATACGATGACAGAAATTTCAATGGGTTGTTATGTAATCATGAAATTATAATTTTGAAGACTATGCTTAAAAAATGGATTGTATCAAGTGGAGATAAATGCATGTTTGTTTTTATTAAAATCGCAGAAATAAATATGTATATGTATCTGAAGGAAATATACAAACTGAAGATATTTGTAATGACAGAATAGGTAATTCTATTTTTAAAAACTATCTTTCATGCCATTTTAATGTGCTTTTTATAATTTTACATGTGATAAAGTATGACATGAAATGGTCGAACTAATAATCAGCCAGGGTCAGTTTGAAAATGAGAAGACTTGCTTTTCATATTATCAGTAAATTGTAATTACTGATTTTTAGATTTTAGTAAATATTCAATGATATTTCCTAAAATTATCACTAGAGAAAATTAAGGAAGGAAAGGAAAAGATCAAGTAAGTAGATTGAAGATTTTTCTTTGAGTTTTAAAAACTCTTTCATTAGGTGAATCTTACCAGAACACTTTCAAGTTGTATTTACACTTAAAAGTGGGTTGGGTAAATGAGGAATATAGTTAAATAAATGAAGTGATATTCTTGTGAAAACGTTTGTACATTTTTTAAAAAATCTGGATTAATCAAATTGTAGAGTTGCTTCAGTTCATTCCCCTTTGTAGTACGAGGGACAAAAAACCGAAACTTGTGAAATGAAAAGAAGGTTTCGATATGGTTTCAAGGCCGTTTATGTCTTAGACAAAATGGCAAAATAAGCATTGCCCCCACTGCTGTCCCGCAAACCATCCCCATCCTCACCGTGTCTGTGTGTGTGTGTGTGTGTGTGTGTGTGTGTGTGTTTTGTGGCCGTCCTGGGGTTCCTCTCAGCTCTCTCTCCCCCCACACGTCATCTAGCAAAGCCCTGCCTCCACTGCTCTCTCAACCATTCTGTTCTCCACACTGCAATAGGAATTATCTCCTTAAAAAGTGAATCTCATCACATGTGCCCCTTTTCAAAGCCCCCTTTCATTCTTTTATGTTCGCTCATAAGGTAATTAGCAAAAGTCTCATGCTGGCTGTTGAAGATTCAAGCTCCTCCCACTCAAATTTCACTCACTCATTTCCCACAAACTTTCTGGCCTTCTTTTGCTCATGTTCTTTCTTACCACATGCTTTTGTGTGCTATTTCCCTTGTGTTTAAAATGCCACTCCAATTCTACTTACCTATCTGTGTTTGGGAATGCTCTCTCTCAAGCACTTGCAGAGAACTCTGTACAATATATATACTCTCCAGACAGACAGATAGAGCCTCGGATCCCAGAGGGCTACCTAATGTGGGAGAACCCAAGTTCGACATATCTCATACTTATCACAGCTACAACTGTACCACAGACACTAAATCACCATATTTATAATTATTTGATAAAATCTGTATGTCTAATTAGTCTGTTGGCTTTGTAAGTCCAACAGAACAGGGATGGTTTTACCATCTTGTGTTTATTGTGAACCCAAAATGTGTATTGATATAGTTTAGGTTGAGAGTGATTAAAATGAAACTGACTGAAGCCTAAAGCAAACCTACAGACTGGTGTGGTTGTTCAAGCAGGTGCAATCTTAGCGTCTGCATGAATGAGCAGACCCTCCAGCCATGTGGCTGAGCTGAAGCTTTCTTGGGCTCCAGAAGAGACCAGCTTCTGCAGTGTTGGGTCCCAGCGAGATCTCTGTGGTAGCAACAACAGCTCCAGCGTCTTCAGCAGCTCTGCTCCTGTTCCAGGAAGAAGGAGGAGTCTTGGTCCATTTCATTGGTTCCATTAGATGATGTGTCCATCTCTGAGTGGTCACTGAGGTCTGACGAAGGAAATGCACTGAATGACATAGGCCTGCACGATGTGGTCTGCTTGTGTTGCTGGGGAGTGAGTGGTGAGGAATCAGTCTTACCTAATGCAGGTGGGCTGAGGGGGAGAATGGTGGGTCACGAAAGCCCAAACCATAACCTTGTTATCGTAGAGAATGTGAAGATGGGTGGCAAAACCCGTAAGTATCCACATCAGCTGGTGCCTCACAGAGCATAGGACACGGTCATACAGCTTGGCTGATGCTGTATTAAGTCTTAGACATGACCAAGTATGGGAAAGGCTTTCCGTTACAGGTATGTTAGGTCCTACAAGTAAGAACTCAGCAACCATGTGTGGAATAAATGAATAAATGGTGCCTCATAGAAAACTGTGCATTTAAAATGCCACTGAAACTTGATACATTCAATAATGTGAAGTTAAAGATATAGATAAATGTACAATGAAAAACATAGAAGAAAGCTTAACTTTAAAAAATTATTCATATATACCAATGCTATACAATATTATTCTTTAAAGTTTTGAAAAGAATGAACCAATATTTGGCTTTCCAACTTTATAGACAGAAATAAAAACTATATAGTCTTTCTGGAGAA
The DNA here is from genome assembly GCF_002201575.2 of Neomonachus schauinslandi. Classification (NCBI taxonomy): domain Eukaryota; kingdom Metazoa; phylum Chordata; class Mammalia; order Carnivora; family Phocidae; genus Neomonachus; species Neomonachus schauinslandi. Next base: position 132,603,635 of record NC_058406.1, on the reverse strand, counting down.
TAATAGGTAATATGTACAAGGAGACAGAAAAGCTTTGATGTAGTAATCCCACTTTGGTTAAATATCCAAAAATAATAATTCCAAAGGAAAAAATCATCAAACCTTGAAAAAAAAGGATAATAAAAACAAAGAAAAAAAGGTGTCAGTGCTCTTAGCTTGGAAAATTGGGAGATAAATTATTGAAATGAAATTTTGCTTTTAAAATAATGCATAAATTAGTGAATATTCTTATGTAAAATTAAGCTATGTTACAAACACAAACGTATACATTCAATTTAATTACAATTTCATGAGAACTCTGCTTGAAATGATTAAATCGAAAGAGGACTTACGTGTTGGTAAATGTGTGATGTTTTATAACAAAAGTAATGCTTTTTATGTTTTCTTCTTTCAGTTTGTATAAATATTTACAATAATGTTAATGAAGTGCCTATGGTAATACATATGATACATGATTTAAAGTGGTGTAATGGCCAAACTTGCATTGAAGCTATACCACCACCAAGCTTCTGCTGTATCTTCTTTTCTTTGTAGATCCTCATACATTTGAAGAATAATGAAATTGCGTCCTTACTACATTTTTTTCCCTATTGTCATACATGATGACATAGATTTTTTTCATCTTTGTTGAGATGTATTTGACAAAATTATGTATATGTAAGATGTACACCGTGATGATTTGACATATACGTATACATTGTGAAATAATTACCACAATCTCGCTAAGAAATCCTTTACTTGATATAGTGACTACGTTTTATGTGTGGTAAGAACACGTAAGATCCGCTCTCAGTGAGGTGCCTGGGTGGCTCAGGCGGTTAAGCCTCTGGTTTTTGGTTTTGGTTGAGGTCATGATCTCCGGGTCCTGGGCTCAAGCCCGGCCATGAGCCCCACCTCAGGCTCTGCACTTAGCAAGGAGTCTGCTTGGGATCCTCTCCCTCTGTGCCGCCCCCCTCCCCGCTCATGCGCATGCTCATGTGTGCATGCATATGCACACACACGCTCTCTCAAATAAATAAATAAAAATAAATCTTAAGGAAAAAAAGATCCACTCTCATCAAATTCAAGTATATAACACGGTATTATTAACGATGGTCCCATTGCTCTACATTAGCTCTCCATAATTGGTTCACCTTGCATATCTGAAACTTTTATATCCTTTGACCAGTATCTGCCTTTTCCCTCACCACCCAGACCCTGGCAAGCACCATTCCACTCTGCTTCCAGCATTACATTTTTTTAGATTCCATATACGTGAGTTCATGTAGTATTCGCTTTCTTCTGTGTCTGACATGTTACTTAGCATAATATCCTCCAGATTCATCCATGTTGTTGCAAATGACAGAATTTTCTTCTTTTCTAAGGCTGAAAAATTGTTGCCACTTTTCTTCTTTTTAGATTTAAACCAGCAAAAACAAAAAAGTCTTCTTAGAGAAAATACATGAAATGCACTGCCGGGAATGGCCAGCAATCCCTGTACCGGGGATGAAAGATGACTCCAGACTTTGCCGTTGAAAGAGAGGAGAAGGCAAGGGGGTCGATGCTCAGAGACGAAGACCCTTTGCTCTTCTTTGCTCCGGCTTTTATTGGTCCTCCAGGAGAATCACAAATCCTTATCACTGCTTCTCAAGCACGGGATGTGTTGACAAGGGGTCTTAATGGAACTAGGAGGATCTGTTTACGGGAAAGATACGATATCCTAATCTGTGTGTTCTCTGAGTTCTGCTAAACATAGCCTAAGGGACAATGCAGACATCTCTTAGATAACAGGGCGGCTGCTTGGGGTAAGAGAACTTCGGGGAAGGTAACTCCCCGCGGCATTCCTCTGGCGGAGTGGTGAGCTGGCCCGGCATTCCAAAGGCCCACGCCCTTCTCCGAAACCTTCCATTCCCCGCAGCGGCCTCCGTGTTAACATTTTAGCAAGCCAGGTATTATGGATGACTTCATGCTCTACATTAACCCCAACAATGCACAATTATATTTATTTTGATAGTATGCCAGGAAAATCAATAGATAAACCTGTATTATGGCCCAGACTCTGTACTTAAATCACTATCCAACTAATTATAAGACAATTACTGTGATAGTTAATTTTATGTGTCAGCTTGACTGGGCTAAGGGGTGCCCAGATAGTTGGTAAAAACATTATTCTGAATGTGTCTGAGAGGGTGTTTCTGGAAAAGATTAGCATTTGAATTGGTAGACTGAGTAAAGAAGATGCTCCCTCACCAGTGTGCGTGGGCATCATCTAATCCTTGGAGGGCCTGAATTGAACCACAATTCTGAGGAAGGGTGAATTTGCCCTCTGCTTAAGTGGGGACATATGTCTTCACCTTGGTGCTCTTGGTTCTCGGGCCTTCAGACTTGGACCAGGACTCACACCATTGGCTCCCCTGATTCTCAGGCCTTCGGGTAGGGATTGGAACTACACCACGGGCTTTCTTGAGCCTCTGGCTTGCAGATGACAGATCATGGCACTTCTCAATCTCCTGTTGGTTCTGATTCTCTGGAGAACTCTAATACACTTAAGTAAGTGAAATAGAGGGTAACAGATTTATTAATAAGGTACAATATTTTTATGGCTTAAACTTTATGTATCCTCTAGTTCTACAAAATGAATTGCTAGTATAAGTGATGCTACTTTAGTGGATTCCCATGGAATCTAGTAATCAAAGATGTCTTATATTTGAAATATTAATTAATTCAATTAATTAATTCATTCATTCATTTAAAAAAATTGAATGCTGGCCCAACTTTTTATGATGATTTATATAATACATTATATCTTATTGAAATAGATATTATAGAGATTTCCTTGTGTGAATTGCTTTCAGATCTGTAGAGAATAAATAACACCAAAAATCCTTTTTAATGGAGCAAAAATATTCTTTTAAATTCGGATATAGGTTTCAGCATTTAAAATATTTAATCACATATTAATTTTGTAATTACTATTTTAATATCTGGGTAAACTTAAATCTTAAATCTATAAGATAAATTTACATTCATTTGTCTATATATTCTCACATATATATGTTTTTCTGTATATTCATATACATTTATATAATTTATATATATTTATTTATATATATATTTCCACATGTCTTTCCAGTAGCATATCTCCAGCCTTACTATTATTTAATCTATATCTCTAGAGCTAAGCTAGTTCATGCTTATAGTCTATCTTGCAACTAATAGTATGAACTGGATTGACTGATTCATTTTCTTTAATTTTAGATTTATGTGTATTTCAATGAGCAAAATTATCTACCATTTCCACTATGTTTGCTCATGAATGTTTTTTGTTAATTCATATTGCTTAGTATGAAAATACTATTTGTTAGATAGGATCTTATATAATAGAGAAGTATATCATATTTTTTTTTAAGATTTTATTTATTTATTTGGCAGAGAGAGACACAGAGAGAGAGGGAACACAAGCAGGGGGAGTGGGGGAGGGAGAAGCAGGCTTCCCGCAGAGTAGGGAGCCCAATGCAGGGCTCGATCCCAGGACCCCAGGATCATGACCTGAGCCGAAGGCAGACACTTAATGACTGAGCCACCCAGGCGCCGCAGTATATCATAAATTTGATAATATCTCTCACATATGCATGTTTATGATGTGTACAGAACCTCCAAGTAAACTAATACAGGCTTGAGTGGGATATAAGATGTTTATTTTAAAAAATACATATTTTTTTTAAATTGCAATGTGAAGGGACGCCTGGGTGGCTCAGTCAGTTAAGCGTCTACCTTTGGCTCAGGTCATGATCTTAGAGTCCTGGGATTGAGCCCCATATCAGGCTCTCTGCTCGGTGGGGAGTCTGCTTCTTGCTCTGCCCATCACCCCCTTGTGCTCTCTCTCACTTTCTCTCTCTCAAATAAATAAATAAAATGTTTAAAAATAACTAAATTGCAGTGTGAAGCCACATTCATAACTGCTAATTTTATTTTTATAGTTTCTGACCTGACGATTTCAGGATTTATAGATGTTCCCCAAGGTGGCTAGAAAAAGGAAAACTAATCTTCATTTAAAATATTACTTTTGGGCACCTGGGTGGCTCAGTTGGTTAAGCGTCCACCTCCGGCTCAGGTCATGATCCCAGGGTCCTGTAATCCAGCCGCACGTGAGCAGGGAGCCTACTTCTCCCTCTGCCTCTGCCACTGCCCCTGCTTGTGCTTTTTCTGTCAAATAAATAAATAAAATCTTAAAATATATATATATATTACTTTTATTCACATAGTTAGCATTTTTCTCCTTTCCATTAGACTAAAGAAGAATATATTCAATGTATGAAGGAAGTTTCTTTGAGAACCTAATTTGGAAGACATTTTATTTAACTGAATTTTAAAATAGCATTAGAAAACAAAACTGTAATCAAACAAAAAGTAGTAGAAAAGATTGTCCTCAGAGTACATCACTAAATGCTGATTTGATAAAATGAAGACATCTAAGGCACTCAAATAGAAACATGGTCAAATGCAAAACCACATCAAAACTAGGTAAAAACAAATGGATAGCAACAGTTAACTTTAGTAGCAAAAAAAAAAAAAAAGAAAGAAAGAAATTACACATTCAATGCTTGGGAGATAGAGTTTTGCAACTTCTTTAGTTGATAATATTGCTTTTTGATACCATGATACCCACTTGTATTGAATCCATATATATAAAATTCTTAAATCTATCAATCAAATTTAAAAGTCTGCCCAAAAGCCCCACAGGCTCAATGTTAAATTTCCCCACATTTGTCAAACCCGCTTATATTGAATTTCCACTTACATCAAACTATTAGTTTCCCCAGCAATGTTGTGTTTTTATAGGGCTTTAAACCACTTCCTGGTGCCACAGAGAGAGGCAGAACAACAGAGTAGGTTCTACCGATGTGCTTTCCTACAAATATTGAATTACTTTGTTTTATCAAAATTTCTGTCTGATCTCTGGAAATTAGATATATAGTAAGCTTGTTTCACTTTCTATAAAATTAGAGCAAAGTTGACTGAAATTGTGAAGATACCAAAGCTTGATGAAATATTTAACTGCTTCTATCTGTCACATCCTAATTTTGAAGATGGTTATTTAAAAAAAAAATCCTGCAAATACTTCAGGGTAAATTTCCTATTTTAGAAAAAAACAGTGAATGAATTTATTTTCCTTTTAGATTGTAAAATGTGGTTGGTTTTTAATACATAGGACATAAATTGCAGAGAGTCTATCTTGGGATTATATTTGGCACTAGAGGCCATGGAGTGGCTGTAAAAGACAGGATCTTGTAAAAAGTGTGGATATTGATATCACAATATTTTTTGTTGTTGTCCAACCATTCTAGGGAGGTACACTTAAATTTACTTTTATTACACTGAAAGAAGGAAACTTCTTACTGTTGTTGCATTTTGCCTGATTGGAAAGAAAACTTTTAAAAAATGTTCCCAAATTTTCATATTCAGGAGGAACAATTTGCAATTAGATTGGGTTTATTGGATATCATTTGGATTTTTCTTGATTTCCATAAAAAATTACCATTCAAAGTCTGTTTAAGGATAAATCATATTGAATAGCAATACATTATCTGAAGAAACATCTATTTTCTTTAAGTAAAACAGGAGTTGAACAATCAAGTTCATTGTGAACACAGTCATATTCCAAATGATGAATGTCTGATGAAAGATGAGTAAAACAATTTAAAGGGGAAAAAGGTTCCTGTTTTTAGCTAACATTTTCCAAACTGCATTTTATGAGGTGTTAGTGTTCTGTAATAAAGAGGCTTCTGAATCGTTTATATACTAAAATGGAAATTTGTAATGTGCATTAGAAACATAAAAGTTTCAGAAATATTCTGTAATTATCAAAATTAGTGGTTCCGATGAACATAGTTCAATATTAATGTGTTACAGAGATAGAAGACTTCTAGACATCACTTTGCCCAGCTCCCTAAAACCTCATTAACTGAGATTGGTCTAAGAAAGGGTTAGCTAGAGTTCTACAAATGTAAAAGGATGTCTGTATATCATTGTATGTAAAGAAACTGACAATTCAGAATTTTCTGGTGTGAAGCCTGCCTCTACCTCTTGGGTAAGAGTCTTAATCTTATGTACCAAAGTTGTTTTTGTTGTTGTTGCTTTTAATCTACATAACAGGGATAAAAATTGCCTATGTCCTACAATTGTTCTGAAGAATAATAATGTATATAGATGATGTAGAATACTGCTTAGAATATATATATGTATTTATATTTAATAAATAATAAACATATATAATATATATTTAATTTTATATATTGAATAGTTATATTTATTTATTTAATATATATTTAAACTTAATATATATTTAATAATATATATGTTATATGTATATTCTCACTTATATTTAATGTATCTTATTCCATAGATTACTCATGAGTATTTACTATATGAACATGCATTATTATATAATTACTATCCAGATTCTGAGGTTACGAAAGGAAGCAAAAATCTGGTCTTTATAGGACCATTTTTACTGACATAATTCTAATAAGACTGATCATTCAGAGTTTGCTGTCTGTTTAAAATTATTCACTCCATTGGGTGCCTGGGTGGCTCAGTTGGTTAAGCGACTGCCTTCGGCTCAGGTCATGATCCTGGAGTCCCGGGATCGAGTCCCGCATCGGGCTCCCTGCTCGGTTGGGAGTCTGCTTCTCCCTCTGACCCTCCTCCCTCTCATGCTCTCTGTCTCTCATTCTCTCTTGCAAATAAATAAAATCTTAAAAAAAAAAAAAGAAGAAAAAAAATTATTCACTCCATCAATTGTATGTAAGTCTCTGTAATTGGTGGACAGTGTCTCAAGAAACTAAGAATACACTACAAATTTTTTGTAAAGATAATTTGTGAATCTTGAAAAGGTTGTAGGAGTTCTTGCATTTAATGAAAGTGATATGGTAAGAAATGTTCAATTTACAGTTGAAATTATCCACAAATGAAAATATGACTTATTTATACTGGTTAATATAAAAGAAGAATGTTGGAACAAAGCTGATGACGATAGATGGCTATCAGAGGATCAAGAAAGATAGTTGATGAAATTGATGGGACATTTTACTGCTCTTTAAAGACTTCATTGACAAGTATATTCAAAGTCATGCTCAAATCAAAGACAAAATGGAAGAGTTCATATAGCAATTACCACATAATATAGTTAGAATATATATATTCTTTACATATATACATATTCTCTAATCAATATTTTATTCATTCTTTATTCTAAGAGCACTGAAAACTTAAACTTAGTTGAATGCAATGCCAGGTAAACTTATTTTCACAATTTTCCTCTTGTTTTTCAAGATAGGTTCCCAGTAAACCTTTATTTTTCAGTATTTATTAGCAAACTTTGTTACCCATGAAGGACTTTTCAAATTTTCTGATGCAAATTGTACTCTGGTAGAAGAGATCTTCAAAAAAATTTAACTTAGCTCAGAAAATGGTAACTAGTAGTATCGCAAATCTCATGAATGGGTAAATATGACAGCTTTTTGTATTCACTGTTTAAATGACTGTTTCTAAATACACTGATTCATAATCATATAACAAACATCTATTAAGTGTCATCTACTGTCTATAATGCCAATAAGTGCAGTAATGGGGTAATAAGAATAAATAAAATACAGTGCTGGTACTTGTGAAATTTTTTAGCATGTAGGGGAGATTGACATATAAATTATACTTTGATTCAAGCTATCAGAAGAAATGCACAAATTACCATGTGAGCAATAAAGAAGGATAACTCTTCTAATCAAAGAAACAATATTCTCTTAACAAAATTCAAAGAGCTAACCTCACTCCTACCCTATGGTTAAGTCTATATACAATTTATTTCATTAACTTATTCATTCAACAATTTGGGCATCTTTTAGTGCAGGAGGCACACATATGAAAACATATTACAATGTAGAATAAGTTCAAGAACATAGACTACTAATTAAGGCTGCTTTAGACAGTAGAAAGAGACTTCAGAGAGGACACAAAAATGACATTTGAACAGTCTCTGGAAGAACAAGTAATTTTCCATATTGGAGGCAAGCATCTGAAGAAGAGGATAAAGAAAGTGCCCTGGGCAGATGGGGAGAAAATTGTGCAAATAAAGGATGTGAAAGATCAAGTGTTTAGAAAAGTTTTATCACACTTTAAAAAAAAATGGCATTATTTCCAAGAAGAGTTGCCTAAATAAAATTTATAACTTCCTGGTTCCTGCCCAACTTGTAAATTCCAAATTAAAGAAGATGTACCAGAGATTTGATATAAGCCCTGTGACCTATTCATCATGAAATGTACATTTAAAAAATAACATGAAATGAATAATATTATTTTTCATTTTGTAATTGAGGCGTAACTTACAAAAACCATGCTGATATTAAATATTCTGCTCCATGATTTGTTTTAATTTATATAATCACTCACGTAACCACCAGTCAGATCATGTACACAAAATTTTCATCACACCTGTCCCCTAAACTCCCTTTCCCATTCACTACCTACCTACCCACTGACATCATGAGTCTGATGTCTGTGATCATCATCATAAATTAGCTTGGGCTCTTTATGAAGTTCATTTAAATAAAATCACACAGCATGTATTCTGTTGTGTTTGGCTTCTTTCAGTCAAAACTATATTTTGAGATTCATCTGCTTGTTGCATGTATCTGTATTTTTTTAAATCTGTGTCGTATTCCATTTGTGAATATACCACAATGTATTTATCCTCTTTCATGTTGATGCACATTTAGGTTGTTTCCAGGTTGGGCTGTTAGGAAGAAAGCTGCTGTGAATAGCTTTATCGTGGATGTCAGCAGACATTTCTGTTGGGCATATACCCCCAAATGAAATCCTGGGTCATGTTTAGTTTGAGGAAGTATTAAATATCATTATCTTGGAAATTGAAATTTGCTTTTGTATTTTGACACTGTAGAATATTATGGAAAAACAAATAATGCTGATGGTAGCCCTATTGCTTTGCTAAGGCTGTCATAACAAACTACCACAGACTGGGGTGGTTTAAACAACAGAAATTTATTTTCTCACTGTTCTGGAGGCTGGAAGTCCAAGATCTCAAGGTGTTGGTAGGTTTGGTTTTTTCTGAGGCCTGTCTCTGTGGCTTGCAGATGGCTGACTCTTCACTGGGTCCTCATATGGCCTTTGAACAGTGTCCATGTATGCCCGGTATCTCCCCGTGTGTTCTAAGCTACTCTCAATATAAAGACATCAGTTGGGTTGAATTAGGACCCATCCTGAAGGCCTCATTGTAAGTTAATTACCTTTTTAAATGCTCTATTTACAAATGCAGTCACATTTTGAGGTTCTTGGGGGGTTAAGGTTTCAACCTATGAATTTGGGGAATGGAATGCAATTCGGTCCATAGTAATAGCTTAGTCCGATTTGCTATGTTCAGATATTTATTTTTAATACCTAAAAATATCTCTTGACTCCTAAAAGAATAATTCCATGAATACTGATTCATAGACCTAAATAGATGTGATACTTCCCTAAATACTTTTAGAGAATAACTTAAGGGCAACATTTGATAAAGCGTTGAACTCCTTATGTACCAGTGAGGAAATTAGAATTTCCTCAGATAGCTACATTTATATGGAAGAACTATTTCCAATTATAAAGAATTTTTATTTTAAGTCATATGATTATAAATTATGCTATGTAAAAGTATAAGCATTGCTTTATTTCCTACAAAATAGAGTTAAGAAAAATGATGTTTTCTGATTTCACACTAGGTTAGAAAGGAAAAATAAATTATTGGAGATCTTAAAAAAATGAATCTTCTGTATGGTGTATATACATTATTTCACCTTATCTCTTTCAACACTCAATGATAGAGGTTATTATTATGTCTATTTTACAAATGTAAGAGTTAGGGACCAGACTGGCCAAGTGTTCCAAGGTCCATGGCAACCCCTTTGCTTTTAAGTCAAGGAATCTTTATAATATCTAAGTTTTAATTCAAATACACATATTTCCATAATATTCTTGGAACATCTGGTCTTGTTCATTGTCAGTGTTCTTTCAAGCAGAAAATATATATTCACTTACCTGGGCCAGAGGCAATATTGTGTGGTGAAGACAGAAAAGTAAGATAAAAAAGGTCCCTGTCTTTGTGTAGCTTACAGTCTAGCATGGAGTTACATAATGTTAGAGCCAATACATATATGCAGTAAAACAATATTGCAACAAAGTAACTAAATTATCTTCTCACAATTGAACTTAAATTATATTCTTGCCTCTAATTTATTAGTGGAAATATTTTCTCTGAGGATTCATCTAAATTCTTGAGATCGCTTGGTTGGTCAGTTCAGACTTAGCGGTCAACATAATTGATTGATTGGTGTCAATGCATCCATGCCTGCCATTTCTTGGGACATCCTCAGTGGTTTCCTTCCAGCTCCACTCTGTGTATTTCTGCTATATACCGTTCCTATCTCTTTTGGTACAACAGTTCTCTAAGGAACATCTATGTTGCTCTGAGGTATAGGAAACTGGTCTGCAGCATTCTAAGAGCTAGGGACCAGAAGTTGTTTCAGGGTTGAATGCCTAGAAATATCAGTAGGACTGTTTTCATGCTCCTACGTCATGATGTGCGGTGAGATACTCTAGGATTTGGTCAATTTCCTGACTTTATCTAGAGACCTAGCCAGTTTCCTGAGCTCCTACATTTCCCAAGCTCTTAAATTTCCCAAACTTATGGGCCCTTCCTATTGCTTACTCTGCCTACCAACCCCCACTCTGGGATTCAATAAGGCTGAGCTCTCTTGTTACTACTCTAATTCCTCTTCTTCCGTTCTAGAGTCTGGATGAACCTTATATAGTCATGGGCAATTGGATGGGATGTCGTGATGCTTGCTCTCACTCATTATATGCTTTCCAGGTAGAAAACTCTCTTTGTTAATATGTTAAAATATCACCCCATAATAAAAAGTAACTATGGAGCTTTAAGAAATGTGTGTTGTATAGCAGAACTGACCTGGATGAGAGGCTTCAGAGAGTTTCTGGGAAGATTCAGAGAAATTGAATTTAGAACATAGCTCTAAAAGATAAATAGGAATTAACTGGGTGGAAGTATTACATGTATATGAGGTTGTTCTAAAGCTGGGAGAAGGTTAGTGATTTTGAGAAGGCAAAGTATGTCTGGAGGGCAAAAAGCAGTGGGGAAATACCATGCAGGACACTAACGGGTATATTATGGGTATTTGGTCTTTACCCTAGAGGTAATTGAAAAGTGTTACTAGTTTTAATTAGGGAAGAGGGTAATCAGGTGTGATTTTCTAAATGATCCTTAAAGGGGAATGAATTAAAAGGGGTTCAAGGCAGATGCTGACAGAGACCATTTATAAAAACTAGTTCCTTTCCAACAGCAACAACAATAATAATTATGCTATGGAAAGTTGAGATCTGAGTATTTACCAGCTGCCAAACATTTTTAATGTACCTTTATGTATTATCCTATTGAATCTTCACAAAACAATGAGCCTCATTTTAAAGGTGAAGAAAATAAAAGAGAGTTTAAATAATTTAAACCCAGGCAATCTGCAGCCAGAGATCATAAGCTCAGCAAGCATACTGTTTTGTTTCAGGTAAATGAAAATTCATTGCAAAAATACCTTTACTTTCTCACACCCCATAATCAATAGCAGACACGTGCAAGACAGCTATAAAGAATTAAAAATAGAAGCTTTAGAGAACATAATTTTTCTTCCTGTAACTATAAAACATTTAGAATGTAAACCTAAGTAGACCTAGTATAATGTTGACTAGTAACTTGGCAAGTTTTACCTTTTGTTACCTTCTCTATTTAAAAACACCATAATTTTATATCTGTATTAGTAATATAGAATATTTTCTCATTACTAATATTTAACTCAAATTACTAAACTTGAAGATTCTGCATATTTATTTATCAATTCTATTAATTTATTATTTTGAGAATCCTACTGTATACAATGTTAAAAAATATTCATATTCCACATGTTATGTTGAACATTTATCTCTCTAAAACTAAAATCATTTACTTTGAACAAAATCACTTTATATCACTATATTATTCATTATTTCCAATCTCATTCAGTACAGGTTAAAGGTGTAGCATTCTTCCAAGTTAAAATAAATAGAATACAGGAGAAAATCTAACATTTTGTGAGTAAAATGATTCTTCATCATAAATGCCTTGCATCATAAAATATTTAAAAGTACCAGAATATACCATTTTACCATTTTAACTGCAATCCATAAACACAGGATGTGGAATCTCAGAGGTGTTCTTGTTTAATATCAACAATTGAAAAGTGAACCACAACATCTGCTGTTTGTGAATTTTCTCCCCATGATGTCTATTTCAGTTTCAAACTGGGTTGTGTGGGGGCTGAAATTTTCCTTTTAATATGTAGCCTGTTTCCTCCCTTTTCATTTTGGGCTGGGTGATGCTATGAATTTATATTTGGCGATGAGAAACTAGTGGAAGGAAAACACTAACATCTTCACTGAGAGAAGTTAGTAATAGAGTTTAGTAAAAACCTTTACTAAGAGCCAAGTGTCTTACAATTGATTTAATAGTTCTATGAGCAATCCAACTCTATAGCATAATGACTCAATTTCTGGAAATGTTCCTAATTCAATTTTCACACACACACACACACACACACTATTGGATTTTTTTCCTTTAAAAAGATGTAAAAATGTGTAAAAAAAAAAGAACATAAAATAGCATACACACAGCTAAGGAATGAAGACATTCTGACATAGTTATATCAGATAATTTTATATTTTTTGATAAATAAATCAGTACAAATAATATTGTGATCTTCTGTGTTTCCTCTCCAGTCTTATGCCCCAGAAGCCATTATTATAATTAGGTTTGAAGTCAATCAGTCTTTCATATTTCATTTCCTATAAATATCACAACATATGTATGTACATATATGCATAATATTTATTTTTAATTGAGACAAAAGGATTTCAAAACTATACAAAATGCTCTGCACTTTGCTTTGTTGACTTATGTCTGAGACCAATTAAACTTGATACATATAGTTCTGCTTTATACAATTTGACAGCTGCATAATATTCTAGTGTTCCAATATCTAACAGGTATTCTTCCATTTCTCTTCTGATAGATGCTGAGTTACAATGTTTCAGTAAAAGCCCTTCATATGTCTTTTTGGAGCTAGACAATAAATATTATTTATAACATATTCTTACGATATACCCATAAGTGTAAATTTTAAGTCATAAGGCATGCACATATTCAGAAACAATACATAACAGTATATTGTTCCCCAGAGTAGTTGTGGCAATTCTGCCAGTTTTCCTTTTCTTTATATGTCAATATCTTGTTATTTCTTTCTTGATATTACGTTGTCCAATTTTGTCTATTGAGCTTTCTTTATATATACGTATCTGAAAATATTTAAAAAGGAAGTAATTAAGACTGCATTTAATTTTGTAATAAATCATTATATATTCATCTCTGTTTACACTCACTCACTGGATCTACTCATCCAGTCTAATCATTTTGATACAATCAATTTACTATGTGACTCTCAAATTCGTATCTCAACTCTAGCTTTCCACATTAACTCCAGTTATGTATAGACGGTTGCTATCAGACCACTCAGCTTGAATGTCTAATAGCCATTCCAAACTTAACTTGTTCATGTCGGTTTCAGACATTTTCTCCCCAAACGGACTTCTCTAACGATGTTCTCCAACAGAATCAGTAAAAACTCCAAACTTTTAACCTCGTCTCCCGCCATCCCTTACTCTTTTACTCTTATATTCCACATGAAATTAATCATTAAGCACTGTTGACTCTACTTTGAAAATACTGTGGGTGTAATATTCAGCCACTTTTTCATATCTCCACCCAGCACCACTCTTCTAATCCACAGTTGAAGAAACCATCATCTCTTCCCTGACTATTGCAACGGACACCTAAATTGTCTTGCTGCCTCCATCCACGCCCACTTACTGTCTGTTCTCAAAACAATAGTGTTCAGCCCAAACATAATTCACATCTTGTCATTCCTCTGCTCCAAATCCTCTTGAAATTCACTCTAATTAAAATCCAAAGTCTTTGCGTGGTGTTCAAGGTGATCTCGCTTCTATTACCTCTCAGACCTTTTGTGCGACAACTTCCCCCACCTTTGTTCATGCAGCTACAACTACAATGCTCTCTCCCCAAGAATATTCCCCTGTGTGTGCCTGAGGCTGGAACACTTCCTCCAGATACAATGTCTACTCCCATGCGCAACTTAGCTCCTTACTCAAAAGCCACTTCAGAGATGTTTTTTGGCCCCTATATCTAAAATTTCAACAACCTCCCACACACCCAAAATATTATATTCCCCTTCCCTGCACTAGTTTTTTTTTTTTTTTTCTTCTCCTTAACACTTATCAATAGCTAACATGTAACATATCTTACTGGCTTCTCAGCCCCCAGCACAGTGTCTGCCACATGACAGGCACACTCAATAAATATTCCTTAATTTCATGAAACATATATTTTAGTGAATGTTACTATCTTACTATAAGTTGAAAACCTTACTATATTACACTTAAAATATATAAATTAAAAATAATTTACCTATTTATCAAAGTTGACTTACTTTGGAAATGAGTTTCGGTATTGACTTCTTTACAGTATCTCTGCAGCATGATTTTTAACTCAATTGCCATTTACTTTAATAAGTATCAGATGTTTTGTTACTTTTTTATCATTTTATGTTGCCTCTAAAAGAAGATGCAGCCTTCTTCCTATTTGGACATAGTGAAGTGTTTTGCATACTAAAGTAAATATTTAAATATATAACCATTCATATCTTTTCACAATGTTATTAGACAGTATACAGCTGTATCAAGCATGTCTGTGATATATTAGGCAAAGGATATCTTTCATGATGTAAATAAGACATATCATTACAGTTCCTTTGCTTTCTGAAAAAGAATGCGTATTCAAATACATTTTCCTTCATATTTAGATGATGCAAATTTGGCCAAACAGCAGTTATCCCCTTGCTAAAAATATTACTTGAATATTTTGAAGGAATATTGAATGTATCAAGTAAATTCAGAACACATTACCAAGAAATAGATGCAAGTTGAATTTATTTGGAAATGAAATCACTTAAAATACCTGCTGTGAGACAATCATTAGAGCATAGTAAGCTGTGGTCTTTGGTTCAGTTTTGCTCACCGTACCTAACTCATTATAAATTTACCCAGATTTTCTTTAATTTAATAGCATTTACTTGTCCCCATCATCCTCTGCCTTTAAAAAGAAGTGAACCACAAACTTTTGATTATGATCTTGTAGCCATAGAAAACTTGGAAAATATAATCACAATTTAAAATTAACTCTTTGTCTTTAGGTTGAAAAGAAATGCTTTGAATTGCATGCCTTCACTTAACCACAGGTGATATTTCATAAGTTTAAAGTAGAGTTTCAAAAAAAGGGGTACTTTCAAATAATTTTCCATGCCTTCATTCAGCAGGTAACCCAAACCTTCATAATCCCCAAATGCTGCACTTCAAAGTTATGCTAAGGAAAAAAATATTGAAAAGAACAGCCTCTCTTTCCAGTTGATTTAAAACATCACTAGCTTATTTTCAGTACACATATGGAGTTACTTTTAAAAAGAAATCTTGGAATATTGCCAGGCTACATACAGGAAAGGCTTTTCTCCAGAGAGAGCTAAAATTCATTATCTGAGCTTTGGGACACCCATGTTCCTTCAAAATTTGGACACATCTTTGTTCCTCCATGATTAGTGATAGAAGTTTGACTTAAAATAAGAGACTGCCTACTCAGTGTGTAACTAGAGTCTGAAGAATCCGAAAGATTGTGTTATTTTGAATTGAAACGGGTTAATAATTATACTTTTAAATAAAATAAAATATTATTTACATGATGATAGTTTTCAAATAAACTAGAGTAATTCTTAAAAAACCCTGAAATTATTTGCAAAAATGTAACACTCATTATGTGTTTATCAGTAAAATAAAGTTAAATTTTGGATGCTTTATCCTCTTTCTCTCCTCATTAAATGGTTGCTTCTCTCATTTAAATCCATGTGAATACTATTTTTGGGGAGAAAAATCACTAAATCCGAGGAAGCTAAGGGCAATATAATTATGTCACTATTGTTGTTAGTGACCACTTCATGGCAATAAATATTTCAAAAAATTAGATCTATTTTTGATGCATAAAATAAACCTAACAAAGTGGGAACCAGTATCTCTGCAGCATGATTTTTTAACTCAATTGCCATTTAAACAGTGTTTATAGTGAAACAGTATTATAAATTAAGAGAAAAAAGTAAAATCAACATATGAATCAGTAATAATCTGTAACATTCCAATGTAAAATATTACACAGTGATAATTATCTTCTGGATTCCTTATATATGTTTTCAGTGCATGTAACACTTTTTGGTTTCCTTTTTTATTTTTATTTTTGGTGAAGTAGTAAAATCAAAATCCTCATAGTTGATAATGAAGAGTCTATCACTACAAAACAAAATTAATATATATTAATATAAAACCAGTTAAGTAGACACAGAACATGCTTTCTATAAGGTATACAGTACCTTAGATTGTGGTGCATCCATAAAATTGAGCAGGTGTTACACAGAACATTATTTTTAAAATATCAATCCTACACATAAAAAAGAATAAGTGTATTTCGTTGTATGCTGAATAAAGAAGCAAAGAGTTTTGTTTATCCCCATATTTAATTAGTCAGGACAGAAAGATGTAGAATTCCAGAAACTGACCAAATGAAGGAAAAGTTTGGCACATCGAGAGTGTATTTTATATTACAGTGAGCATTGCACCATACCATAGGAGTTTTTAACCACTTTAATTTTGCCCACAAAGAAGGCCCAGACACTTTCTGTATCTGCATAATTTGATAGCATTAGGTCTTATGAACTTAATGATGAATGATTTCAAATGGAACCAAAGCATAAGTTCTACTGAAAAGAGTAATGGTAGAGCTGGGATAAGATTACTTCTGTAAAATGAATTAGAATACTATGAGCTGCCATGTATCAGTGATAAGTCTAGCATATTTCAGTACTGCAGCTATTGGAGAAATGAATCTGAATCACTTGAGCATCACAAATCCTAGGTCATATTTTTATTTCCAGCCTCACCCTTTGTGCTGAGTCCAAGTATACAGCTCCAGTTGATTTCAAAGGCAGTAGATGAGAGACAAAGAGGAGCAAGGATTGTTCTACCTCAGCAATTCATGAACCCTCTAAGGCCACTGATTTTGAAAGAATATGGAGACCTTGGCATCTAGCAGAATAGAACCAGCTACTCTTTTCTGTGCTACTCCCATGAGGCAGCACAAACGCTTATCCAGTTTACCATCGCAAATGATTCTCTACGTCCAGAAAATTACAACTCTCTTCCTCTCCTCACTCCAAGGACTCGTAAAACCTAAATTAAACATAACTGTCCAAAGAATTATTTTCAGCAATGTTAACATTTCAACAAGGGAAATAAATGGAACTATGTGATTTGAATAATTTTATAATATTAAATAGAACAGTATTTTGTAACATTTAACCATCATTTATTATTTTTCATATTGTGATTTTAAAAATATTTTATGGGTCCAGGGTAAAGCTATATAGTATATTACTAAAACATGTGTGTTTCTGATTCTAAAATTGTTAAAGTTTTTTGAGTAATATTTCTTTCATGTTCTTTATACATAAATCCCCTTTTTTCCTTTGAAGATAGTCTCCATTTCCATTGAAATAGAGTATGTATTTATATACATTTAAAGGACATATCCAGTTCTAACAGTCTAACAATGTGTTTTCGTGTCCAAAATATTTTTTACTAACCTATGTAGTTGTGCTGAGACTTTCCTAAGTGAATACTCATAGTTTTAATAACCATATTAATTAAAGTATCACTTCCTTCAAAAGCAGTGACTGAAAGCTGTTGAAAATAATAAATTAGATTAGGAAACTTTAGATATGTGTACAAAAATAACTAACATTTATTGAAAACTTACCATGTTCAGTCATTATACTATTATTATACACATCACCTCATTTAATTGTTGCAACAGTCCTGTGAGTTAAGCATTATTTTGCCCTTTTTATAGATATTGAATCAAAGGATTACAGAGGAAATAATTTTTTTTTTACGTTATAAATCTCATTCATATAAGATCTTAGAAAAGGCAAAATAAATATATAGTGACAGAAGGCAGATTTGTTGTTGCCTGGGATGGGGGTGTTTGGTAATTGACTGCAAAGGGACATGTGCAAATTTTTGCCTTTAATATTGGTAGGTACATAAATTACTCAAGATTACAGATGGGGCAAAACTGGAGCTTGGACCCAGGTCTATCTGCATTGAGAATTCTGGTTTTGACTATGTTTTATCGCTTCTCTGTTCTGGTGGTACAGTATTTTGAACTGGAAAAACTCTAAGGTATGATTTCTAGGTTTGGGGATTGTAGTTGTTCAATAAATGTTTATTTCATTGGGTTTATAAAATATATTTTATTTTGAAATTATTGAGTCTCTTTTGTGGGTCAGCCATGTGCTGAGTGCAAACAAAGATAACTAATATGTGATCATGGTCCTAGCAGAATGAACCCTGTACAGCAGAGGTTAGCAAACTTTTTCTGTAAAGGGCCAGATGGTAAATATTTTAAGCTTTTGGGGTCATACAGCCACTCAAAACTAATTGACTCTGTTGTTTTCAGCATGAAATTTGCCACAGAAAATCTATAAGTGAATGAGCATGACTATGCTCTAATAAATCTTTATTAAGGACTCTGAAATTTGAATTTCATATCATTTTCAGGTGTCAATAAATGTTCTTCTTATCATCTTTTTCAACAATTTTAAAATGTGAGAATCTACCTTTGCTCCCAAGCCACACTAAAACAGGTATTAAAATAATAAAATAAAATAAATAAAACGGGTATTAGGCTGGAATTGGCCGGTGAACCAAGGCTAGCCAACTCCTGTTGCTGCTTTGTAGATGTAAAAACACTAGCCACATGTGGCCACTTAAATTTAGCTTGTCCAAATCGAGATGTGCTGTAAGTGTAAAACACACACTAGATTTTAAAGACAATACAAAAAATTTTAAATGTCTCATTTGTAATTTTTATATTGATTATATTTTGAAATAATAAGATTTGAAATAATAAGAATGGTATTAAAATTAGGTTCACTTGGTTCTCCCTCTTTTTATTAAAGATTGATTAATTGATTTTAAAAAGAGAAAGAGAGAAAGTGAGCAGGATGAGCGGCAAGGGAGAGGGAGAGAGAGAATCCACAAGCAGGCTCCCCAGTGAGCATGGAGCCAGATGCAGGGCTAGATCCCAGGACCCTGAGATCATGACCTGAACCAAAACAAAGAGTCAGCCGCCCAACCGACTGAATCACCTGGGCTCCCCTCCCCCCCCCTTTTTAAACATAAGTCCTAGAAAATTTAATGTTATACATGTAGATCACATTATATTTCTAAAATGGTGGTTTAGAGGTCAACAGATACTTACTATATATTTTTAACAATATAATTATTTATTAGATATTGAAGTAGGAGGGTGCCTGGGTGGCTCAGTTGGTTAAGCGACTGCCTTCGGCTCAGGTCATGATCCTGGAGTCCCTGGATCGAGTCCCGCATCGGGCTCCCTGCTCCGCAGGGAGTCTGCTTTTCCCTCTGACCCTCCCCCCTCTCATGTGCTCTCTCTCTCGTTCTCTCTCTCTCAAATAAATAAATAAAATCTTAAAAAGAAAGATATTGAAGTAGGATAAAAAATGTCATTAGAGAAAAATTTTTAAAACTTGATCAAGTTTTGAAAGCAGAATAAATATTTTCAGTATAGAAAAGGAACCAAGGTATTTAAGGCACAGATATGTTTGGTATTAGTGTGTGTCTGTGGAATGAAAAGTCATTTTTGCTAGAAAATAAAACATAATAGCAAAAATGTAAAATCAAAAGATGATGCTCTACCAGTTACCCAAGATCAGATCATGAAGATTTTGTTTCCCATGCTGAGGATCTTAAATTTTACCTGAAAAATGAAGTCACTGATAGTGTTAAGTAGGGGTGGACGCAGTAAAATCTTTAGGAAATGTGGTAGGTGAGGTGGTAAAAGGGAAATAGTAGTCAGAAATAAGTCTCATGTTTCTAGCTTATGTCATCAGGTGAACTATAATGTCATCTGAAGAGTAATAAAATGTAGCAGTAGAAAATTACATCTTCTTTGCAGGCTATTTACTTGCATACTTGTCTTGTGCAGGGTGGTGTATGAGTAAGCTGAGAAAGTGGGAAAAAGTTCAAGTTGAGACCATGGAAACTTAGCAATTGAATAGTAATAATTTTTCTGATATGTGGACATTTTAGCTTAAAACTCAAGAGGGGTCATAGACTCACAGATATTGAAAACTGCAAAACAACTTACAAATTGGGAGTCAACCCCTTAACAGCTACGTGAGTGCTTTGACAAACATGCCTGTCAAATAGGCATCCTTATTAAGACTCAACATTTCCAGTAACAAGAAATATATCACCTCTTGGATCTAAAGACACTTATGACTATTAGAAAGTCATTCTTTATGATTAAAAGTAAAATCACGAGGGCGCCTGGGTGGCTCAGTCGTTAAGCGTCTGCCTTCGGCTCAGGTCATGATCCCGGGGTCCTGGGATCGAGCCCCGCATCGGGCTCCCTGCTCCGCGGGAAGCCTGCTTCTCCCTCTCCCACTCCCCCTGCTTGTGTTCCCTCTCTCACTGTCTCTCTCTCTGTCAAATAAATAAATAAAATCTTTAAAAAAAATAAAATAAAAGTAAAATCACGAACCACTTAGTGTCCTTCCACAAGCAATACCACCACCACATTTAATTTCAAGAGTCCCAATCAGCTATTATGTTTTCTAGTGATTGTTCTATTGTGTGAATGAGGTAATCTTTGATGATTAGATGCCCCCAGACAGAATTCTTTATTGGAAGAGTAATCAAAATGTATAGAATTATGCATGTGAATTTTTCATTACAGTAAGCAAGTCCGAGAGCTCATGTCTTCAAATGTTAATGGCACATCTCTGCCTGGGATATCCTGCAAGCTCTTCCAGAGTAATATGTCAACCCAAGATTTTTCTTCTTCATCTACAGAAATGATATTTCTTTCCGTTTTATCGTATTGGTAAATGACACAAGCATGTCCATCTGGCCCATCAAATTGAAAGAAACCTGCATCATTTGTGTCTTTTTGTTCTCTAACTATGTACCATCTTTTCAAATCTTTCTCAATTCCTTTCCTTCTACATTTTTTGCAAACATTTTATTATTTCCTAATTGTTTTCATAGTCTTCATGATCTTCCCAGCACAGATCTGATTTTTCAGTCTTCCTTAGTGTAAACCTTTTGATTTTTCATCATATGGTCTTCAGGAGGGGTTTTCCAAAATATACTCTTCATATCCAGTGGTTTCTGTGGAGGGCAGTGGTATCAAGGGCAGGGAATTGGAGAGAGAGGGAGGGAGATCCACCTTCCAAGCTTACCAACTCTACTTCAGCGAGTACAATTCTTTTTTTTCTTTTTTTTTTTCTTTTTTGGCCACATAAGTAAGATTTTTCTTTGATTAAGTAGTTCCACTGTTTAGAAACTTGGCCAAATATTTCAGTCTGGCTTCAAAATATTTACTCACTTAATTTCCCTCCTTTTTCACACCTTTTGCAATGAAGTTGTAACAGATGATAAAATGGAAGATTCTGTGGAGAAAAAATATATATATAAAAGATTTGAAATGGGGCGCCTGGGTGGCTCAGTTGGTTAAGCGACTGCCTTCGGCTTAGGTCATGATCCTGGATTCTCTGGATCGAGTCCCGCATCGGGCCCCCTGCTCGGCGGGGAACCTGCTTCTCCCTCTAACCCTCCCCCTTCTCATGTACTCTCTCTCTCTCATTCTCGCTCTCTCAAATAAATAAATAAATCTTAAAAAAAAAAAAAAAAGATTTGAAATGCAGAATTTACTGCGGGGACAGTTAAGAGTTTTGCAACTCCAAGACCATTGGCCAGATCGGGGAACTAGGAAGGGTTATGGTTGAGAGAGAGTTGTAAAATCACATCTTTGAAGTGAAACAGACAACACTGCTATTCCCCTCTCCAAATAGAGAAGACTGAGGGGCACTACAACCTTACCCTATGCCTTATGAGGGGGTACCCACAGGCCTGTGCAAAGCATCTTTTATGTATATGCCCCTAAACCTAGGTGAGACCAGGGAGAGTGGAGTGATGCCCAATTCGCCCCTGGGAAAGCAGTAGGTTAGAAGTGGTGACATTAATAGTTCTGCCCTCCACCATTCTGTCCTACCTTGGAGGAAAACCTGGTCCACAACGGGACTGCGAAGTAAGCCAGGAGTAAGACGGTTAGAAGCAAGAGTGTTGCAGAGTTATGTTCCCTGAGGATGGACTCGGAATTTCCCCAAAGCCCCTCATACAAAAAAAGCTCCCCCGAACAGACCCCGGGCTCAGGGAGTGTGAAGCCACCTAGAAAATAAAAACTTCTGTTCCATCCCCAACCTCTCCTACCTCCTCCCACTTCAACTCTACAATGGGAACCAGAGAAAGTGAATGGGGAGAGTAGACACTGAATATCCCACTCTTTCTAGGCCAATTACAGACCTTATCATGGTGTGAGAGGACAATATGCATTAAGTTTGCCTAAGAATAAAATGTTGATTAATAAAGTGGACTAGATACATTCTTTTTTTTATTTATTTTTTAAATTTTTTTTTAAGATTTTATTTATTTATTTGAGAGAGAGAGAATGAGAGAGAGCACATGAGAGGGGGGAGGGTCAGAGGGAGAAGCAGACTCCCTGCCGAGCAGGGAGCCCGATGCAGGACTCGATCCCGGGACTCCAGGATCATGACCTGAGCCGAAGGCAGTCGCTTAACCAACTGAGCCACCCAGGCACTCTTTTTTTTTTTTTAATTACTGAATTGAGGCTCTCTCCTGAAACTTAAAATCATTTTAGGACTTTTACTGAAGAGTTAGCAGCAATTTCAGAAGAACTTTTTATTTGATCCCAGCCTATAAACTGTGTATTTAACCAGCATTTATCTTGGGGCGCCTGGGTGGCTCAGTCAGTTAAGAGTCTGCCTTCACTCAGGTCATGATCCTGGGGTCCTGGGGTCGAACCCCTCATTGAGCTCCCTGCTCAATGCGGAGCCTGCATCTCCCTCTCCTGCTCTCCCTGCTTATGCTTTCTCTCCCTCTCTCTGTGAAATAAATAAATAAAATCTTTTAAAAAAACCCCAGCGGGCCCCTGGGTGGCTCAGTTGGTTAAGCAACTCCCTTCGGCTCAGGTCATGATCCTGGAGTCCAGGGATCGAGTCCCGCATCGGGCTACCTGCTCGGCAGGGAGTCTGCTTCTCCCTCTCCCGCTCCTCCCTCTTGTGCTCTCTCTCTCACTCTCTCTCTCAAATAAATAAATAAAATCTTTAAAAAAAAAAAAACAGCATTTATCTAAGGTTTGTTTCAGTCACACACACATGCACATGCACACACACATTCATATATCATTTACCTTTTTGAGAATATATGATGCATTTGTATTCTTTCTACAGCTGCCCTTTGTTCATACTGTTTGCTGACTTCACATAAGGTATCAAAGTGCTCCAAAAGCCAGCTGTACCCTCACTTCCTCCATGACAGACCCCTACTTCCCAGACAGGCTGTCTCTGTGTCATCAGCCTTCGTCTGAAATTTGGGACGTGTCTCTATGAAAGCCAGTACTACGGTTAGAATGCTGAAAAGATAGTGTATGTCGCCTGTCCTCCAGAAGCTCACAATCAGTTGGGATTTGTTTGTGAAATATAAAGAAGTTCAGGAGAGGAAAAGATCCACTGTTTTAATTTTTTTTAATTTCTTTATTTCCCCAAAAGTGAATAGCGAAAACTGCCTATAAAAATAAAATGTGTACTATATTTAACTTCAGTTCATTGCAGTTATTCTGATTAGAATAAACTTTTTCTTTCTTTCTCACCTGGATGGGTCAAAAGTAAAAATTATGAGCTCGGTTTCCCACAAAAGATAATGGAGGAAAAAAAATGAATGTATTTCAAATATAGCTAATAAACCCCTATTAATATTCCACTTCTCGAACAATCAGATATTCTTTAGCTGTAAATAATGTAGAGCATGATTACAATAGCAATCATAATCATAACAATAGTAACAATTTAAATTTTATAAAAACCTATTTTCAAATAATTAAATTACTTTGGTGTACAGTGATAAGCAAAATTTAAATCTAAAAGCACTGTGACATGATCCTTAATTTTGATTACCTATATTCTTTAAGTCTCTGTTCTCTTTTAAAATTTTCTGTACTTATGATGGTTTCTTTGGATTTTCACACATTTATCCAATTTTAATCTCAATATTTTAGAAACTCATATGAAGGCCTACTTTCCTGATTGAAAATGATTGTTGTCTGTCCAATATAATTACACATATTTGTGAGGTCATTTTTTTTCTAAACCAATGTTAGTAAAACAAAAATTTGTTTGTTCACACAGAAACAATAACAGGAATATCATGAAGTTAAAGAAGAGATTCCTGTATCAGTTTATTTTAGGTTTTTCAGCTTAAAATATGCCAGACTCTCTTGCTTTTACTGGGGTTATTGGGTATTTGTGTGTTTTATAGTTTTCTGTTTTGTTTTGTTTTAAGTCACAATGACGTTCTTAAACAGATTAGTGTAATGCCCAGGCTTGCTCTGATTATAAGGTGCCACAATAGCCTGGAACATTCTGAGCAAGGAAATAATCTGAGATACCTAATTTCTGAACCATAAATAATAAATTCAATATTAGGAAGTTGACGTAGAGGTATTTTAGTCTTTTGTTTATTAACTGCCCTTGGGGCTGCTTCTGGGTCTCAGAGTTAGAGGTGGAATATGGTAAAGGACATGTTGTTTCTAAATCTTCCTAAAACATCCATTTTCTAATTAATAATAAGCATCAAATAAAAATTTTAATAGCAGAATAATTAAAATTATAAGGAAAATAATGTTTAGTATTTTCACTGATTGCAAAAAATTTCATAAATATTTTTATTTGCAAATATTAGGACTGAAACTTAAGATACTCTGGAAATGTATTCAGGGACTTTTTAACAGTTTCACTCTTTTTGAATATGATGAATATAAAATTATTAGAACTAATATAAAATGTGCTCTGACACAAAAATGAGATTTTCTTCTTTAATTCATTTGAGCAGTTTTGTTTAAAAGATTATTTTAGAAAAAAGCGTTGCTCGGGCGCCTGGGTGGCTCAGTCGTTAAGCGTCTGCCTTCGGCTCAGGTCATGATCCCAGGGTCCTGGGATTGAGTCCCACATCGGGCTCCCTGCCCGGCGGGAAGCCTGCTTCTCCCTCTCCCACTCCCGCTGCTTGTGTTCCTGCTCTCGCTATCTCTCTCTCTGTCAAATAAATAAATAAAATCTTTAAAAAAAAAAAAAAAGAAAAAAGTGTTGCTCTTTTTTTATTTCCTCACACACACACAAAACCCTACATCCTAGAAATCTATTGCTAAAAATATGTGATGTCACATTGCGTGTCAGGGAATTTTTAAAAAATTAGCTAGTATAGTAATATAAAGGACATCTCTGGAAATATTGAAATATCATTAATATGTTACTTATTTCTTAATACATTCATCAAATATTTATTGAGCACCCAGTATGCGTCATACATAATTCTCATTGCAAGGGATTTAGCACAGAATTTGAAGACAATGTCACTTGCCCTCATGGATCTTATATTCCAGTGAAGGATTACAGTCACCTCCTTTAAAGGAACAGGTTAGGATAACTACACTCGAGGCATTCAGTGTGCGTTTTGTGATGGAATTTTCTATTAGTGTTTTCAGTACTCCCAGAGTGCTCTTAGAATGTCAAAAGCAACTAACTACTTTTAAGCACTAATTAACTTTTCATCAGGAATGTGAAAGAACTTGGAAACAAATATCTATGCCTATGTATACATATCCTACTCAAACTGAAATTAAGGAAAGTTTTAACAATAATTTTAAAGTACTTGAGAAGTCAGCTTTTCATGGGCTCAATAATATAAGTTGAAATGCTGTTGCGCTGGCGGGCACTGCTGTAATACAATTTCTTTGACTTCTCTTTGAGAAAAAGAAGCCTTTTTTTTTTTTCTAAGGCACTTCATGTAGCACGTTAATTCAGCATTAATTATAGAACATGTCAAACTGTATTTCAGTCAAAGCTCCCTGTAAGTCTCCAGAGCTTTCTTAATGACAGTAATTATAGGTCATAAAAAGAGTCGTCTAAAATTAACATTTCTCTCATGTCTTGATAGGAAAATGTAAATGGCTGCACGGTACAGATGTTTTGATTAGTAAAATTTACACTTCCTTTTTTGTTTCAATGCTTGTCAAACTTCACAGTGTTAAACGTAAGGTGCTGCATTTCTCATCTCTCTGAATAGATAAAGGTGCATCAAACGTGGTTGTAGAAGTCCTTAAAATGCTATACCTTATTATTTTGTGCTGCAATTAAATAAAAATAAATCAACAGTTTCTTCTTCAAAAAGTGCAAGAGTTCTTTTAGCACATGAGCAAACTAAATCCCTTGCTTTTAGAAATTCCACAAAGAAGGTTTAAAGAATTGTATCTGATGCAAGCTTATAAAAATGATTTATTTGAATGTAGGAAAGCATCAGGCCAACTTACATATTGATCTAAGTCTCCTGGTAAACCATATTTTATCATATACGATCAGAAAGAACACACAAAACCTGCTCTGTTCTGAACTGTCAAAATTTACTTACTAGAAAATGAGAATGGAAACATTCTGGTTTAAACAATGTTAATATCATCAAACATCCAGGGAAATATAACAAATTAAAAGAGAATCACTTCAAAGAATAAAAGGCCTATACCTTAAGTAATAATAAATCTAATACTTGACATTCATCTCCCTGGAAAATAAAATTAGATAAACTTTTGCAAGGGCATTCAGAACAGCCAATCCAGTTTATTAATAATTTCCTGTTTTCATATTGGAAGTTCATATTATCTGGTTGCAGCCACAGTAGACCTCCACAGATATTTAATAAAGCTGCCGTCGGTAATCCTCTCTGATTACCTCTAACCTTCCAGCTATAACACACACTGTGCTGTAACTCTACAGAAGGACAGCACCTTGTCCCCTGCTCTGATGTTTGACAGCTTATTCTGCTACATCAAGCCAGCACAAAATTACTTTTTTTCCAAATCCATCCCTAGTTAATAACCAAAGGTAATAATGGTATTCAGCATGCATAATACTCTGAGAAGGCAAAATGAGGCAATAGAAGGAAAAAAAGATTAAAGAATGACTATTATGGAAGGGAGATCAAAAACGGAATCTTGTAACACACAACAATGTTTCAATTACAATGCCATGCCGAGAATTCTACACATCGCCCTGCAAAATCCATACCACAGGGCCGGGCAACATGGACGAGACTTCCTATTGTATTTACACGAGGTGTGTGATTATTCTAGTCATCCAGGGCAACATTTGAGAATTTTCTTTCCAAATTATTCTTAGACTTTCTCTTGGGAAGAAGAAATGACTTACGTTTAGTGGAAAATGTCTAGTTAATGGAAATGTATTGTTTTGATCTCACCTTACGGTTTGCAAGAGTAATAGGGTATTTTGCTTATAGAATAGATCAGACTAACTTTAATCCAGATTTACAGGCACGCTAAATCCAATTCAATCTATGTTTTTAAAAAGATGAAACACCGAATTAAAAGTCTGAACCCTCATTGAAAAAATTAGTTTTTTTTAATCATATATGCAGGATCCAGTATATTACATTCATCTTTATTAAAAACAGGTGAATGACCTTGGTATGTAGTTGAAGGTATGATAGTCAATGGAGAAAAAAATAAACACATTTCCTTCCTTCCTTCCTCTCTCCCTCCCTCCCTTCTTCCATTCTTCCCTCCCTTCCTTCCTTTCTTTACTCTCTCCATTAATTCCTCTCACGTGATTTTTCCCTCCTTTCTTTTTTTTTTTTTTCCAAAATTTTATTTATTTACTTGAGAGAAAGAGAAAGAGAGAGCACATGAGCCGGTAGGGGAGTGGGGTAGGGGGTAGGGGCAGAGGGAGAGAAAGAAGCAGACTCCCCACTGAGCAGAGAGCCCAGCGGGGCTTCATCCCAGGACCCGAGATCATGACCTAGCCGAAGACAGATGCTTAACCAACTGAACCACCCTGGCGCCCTGATTTTTTCCCTTCTTTCTCTTTGCATGTCTTCCCCCCTTCCTTTTCCTCCTTTCTTCCTTTGTACAACATTTTCCAGAGATAGCCTTCATACATTTTATGTTTTTCTAGGTGACTAACAATAACTGTACAATATCTCTACTTTTTGAATGGTCACAGATTTAAGAAAGTCATAATCAAGTTAAACATTTTATCAAAAGCATAAAACACGTACTTATGTGTTTGTATTTCATATATTTACACAGGTGAAAGGTGTTTCTCACGGATAATATTTGTTTTATATACTGGACATAATTGGAATATGTCAGTGATATGCTGAATGTCTATTAGGACCTTTAAATCTGCTTTCTTTCCTGTGGTCAATATCTCTTTGACAGCATGAACTTATGTCCAGGTGTTCATGACAGAAATGGAACCATGCTCTTTGACACCTCCCCCTTCTCTTGCCTTACCTAACTCTTCACTTAGCATGGCTTTTTGAATCTTTTGAATCCAACCATTCACTTCTCTCCATTTCCTCTGCCGCACATCAGCCAAAGCCACCATCGTTACTTAGACTGTACCAAGACATCCTACAGAGACCTCCTGCTCTTGTTCTCCTCTAGATTAAGCTAGAGCATCCAGAGCAATCTTTTAAATGCAAATATCATGTTTCTTTTCCTCCTAAAGCTCTTCAGGGCTTCCAGTTACTTTTAAGGTAAAGCAGAAATCCTTAATATGACTATGAGGCAAAGTATGACTTGGCATCTGCCCACCTCCCTAGACTTATCCTAGGCCAACCACCAGTGCTCACTCACTCTACCCAGGTCATGTTGGTCTTCTGTCTTGCTTCCAAGACTTTTTCATTGGCTATCTCTCCTTTTGGGGAAGTTCCCCCACCCTATTCACCTGGTTTCTTGTTATTCATCTTCAGGATTCAGTTTAAATGTTACTTCTTTGGGGATCTTTTTTCTGAAAGCCCAGTCTAGCTTACCCTTGCCCCTTATAAATGCTTTCATGGACCCGTGCACTTTTCCTTCATAGAAATAATCACATCTCTAATTAGGTATATTGTGCATTTAATGCTTGTATCTGCCAGGAGAATAAGGGCAAGGAGAGGTCTTGTTCTCTTCTGTGTCCAAAGTTCCTACTCCAGTGTCTGGTACCCAGTAGTTTCTCAATAGATATAACTTCAACGAAGTCATTGAATATACACATTTTCTCTCACAACAGAGATTATTCTTTGGACGGCTCCAAAATAAACTAATGATTGTACAGGAGGATTTTTGCATAGTATCTCCGTACCTTGTATTTCCCAGAAATGGGCCTGAGGCAAGGATTTGTATCAAGTGATTAATTTTTAGAAGTGTTTCCAGGAGAGGACAGTAAGAAAGTGGGAGGAACAGAATAAAGAAGAGTCAGGGGAAGGGGGTAAACAAGGAAGTGATTTCAGGCCAAGTCCCTCCCTCAGAAACCAGTTACGCCTTATCTTGCAAGGCATCTGTGAAGTGCACATTAAGCCTCAGCATTGTCCCCTCAGAGGCATGTGAGCTATGTGGAGTGGTGTGAACTTGGACAATTCCAATTCTCTGCAAATGAATAGAAAGGGACTCCAGTAGGAGGAGGGAAATTCTTCAAAGAAGAGTAATGAGTGTGGGTCATTGGTGGCAAAGACACCCAGGGCCAGTGAAAGTGGCATAGAAATGGCAAAAGGCATTTGAGCCCTAGCATCACCAGTAGCTGCCATTATATAGGTTTAAAATATTCTTGGACTCATTTTTTTAAGAAAGATATGAAATGAAGTGCCATTGCTTTGATGTAAAGGTAATCACATAAGCTCTGATAAACTTTATTTTTTTAAAGATTTTATTCATTTATTTATTTATTTAGAGAATGGGGATGGGCAGAGGGAGAAGAAGAGAGAGAATCCTAAGCAGATTCCACCCTCAGCTCAGAGCCCAATGTGGGGCTCCAACTCGCAACTCTGAGATCATGGCCTGAGCCAAAAACCAAGAGTCGGATGCTTAACCCACTGAGTGACTGAGCCACACAGGCACCCCTGATAAAGTTTCTTTAAATCATTTTTCATCATTTCATCCTTTAAAATGTCTTTCCCCTTTGGGGGGGATCATTCTGATTTTTCAAGCTTCTTTATGAACATTTAAACAATATTTTAATACAATATTTCTGAAGACTGTTATCTACAACCTAAGTCCTTTTTGTGAGCTCAGGAGCAATGCTAGGCCCTGATGATGCAAAATTAAAGTAATACTAAATTGCATTTGGTTTCAGTCAATATTTACGGCTTTGAATAGTCTGATGAACCATGGCCTCTGTGTTTCATATTTGTCATAATTTGAGCAATCCACAAAGGTCCTTTAAATTTGATTCACTATGCTAGGGACGAAATGGGTTTCAGTTGGTTTAATGGGATATCTCTTATGGGTAAAATAATACTTTCTGGGACTTGCCATTCTGTACCATATAGCACAGGGAAACTTTCTGAGCAAGTCTCACACATTAAGTTAGGTGAAGGAGAATTTAAAAATTTCTTATACTCAAAGCTTAATTTCTAATTAATATAAGCTGGGATATACTATAATATCTGAAAGCTATGTTTCAAACATGATAACTTTCTATACTTTATCATATTGGAGGTGCTATAGAGAAGAACACTGATTCAGAGTTCTTAATCTCAGTCTGCATATAACGAGTTTAAGCATCATTCTGGGCTTTTAGAATATTACTAAGAACCACTACCATCAGTTTTTGTTCACTAGATATAGAAAGCAGGTTTGTAGACTGAGGAGAGAAACTGCTTAATGGGTGTCTTCCTATGGATATCTTTATCCAAAGTAGATGCTAACAATAGAAAACCAAAAGTATCACATGCCTGTCTGGGGTTTAGTAACTACTCAGCCTTGTTCTTTCATTTATAGGAAGAGAAAAGGAAGGTCATACTGGATAAATGTTCTAAATGGAATCCACTTTTCTGTCTTTCACTTTTATTTCTCCCTTTCTCCTGTATCTTGGCACACCCTTTCCTGTTCACTAAATCAGTGTTCACCTTTCAGTGGTCTGTCTTATTTTCCACAGTATTTCACAATGTTGACTACTCTCGCTTCTCCAGGTCTTTGTAGTTTAACACTCTCTTGGGTTTCCTCTCACCTCTGGTCCCATTTTCCTATATTTATTTATTTGTATGTGTGTATATTCAGTTCATTTATTTTTCTTGTTTTTCTTTTTCAGTCTTTAAAATGAATTTTACAAAAGACATCCCCTGCCCCGTATCTTATCACATCCATTGCTTGGTTGATTTAATCACTCCTCATGGCTTCAATAATTATTTAACTGATGAGCTGAATAACTATACCTTCTATTTAGATGTTTCTCCTGGGGTTGAAGTTGAAGTCTTAACCATTCACATACAAATAAGAGAGAGACACAGACAGAGACAGAGAAGGGATTCTAGCACTTCCCTGAGTCTTTACGTGAGCAGCTGGATAAAAGTTAATGGAATTCATTCTAATGAGAGAATTCAAGATGAGAAGTACATATGCAGATTGGGATTATATATTGAGTTTAATTTACTAAGTGTGATGGGCTAGTAGGTCATCTTAATGTTGATGACTAGACCTCATAGGAAATATAAAAGAGGGACATACAGATTTGAGAGTAATTAGTAAATAGTTGGCAAAGGAAAAGGAGCATGAAGAATGGAGAGGATAGAGGGTGCCTGGGTGGCACCCAGTCTGCTAAGCTGACTCTTGATTTTGGCTCAGGTCATGTTCTCAGGGTCGTAAGATTGAGCCCCACGTTGGGCTCTGTTTTGAGTGTGGATCCTGCTTAAGATTCTCTCTCTCCATTTCTCTCTGCCCTCCTCCCCACCACCCCTGTTCACAAGGATGCTCTCTCTCTCAAAAAAAAAAAAAAAGAAAAAAGAATGAATGAAAAGGATAACTCAGAGAGCACTCAGTCTGAAGAAAGAAGAGGCAATATGTTGAGAAACAGATTTGAAACATGATTATGAGTTCAATTTGGGATATATCCATAATATAAAAATGTGGAGTTCCAGGAGACTAGTTGTTTTTACGTTGGCTCCTTGGATCTCAAGAGTTTCTCAGGGATCAATGTGAAGCACCAGAAAGGCAACATGGAAGGGTTTTGGAGTTTGGGGTCTTTGGAGCTTTGGACCAAAGTTCTTTGGACTTTTATCCAATCAAAGAAGCTCCCACATTGCAGAACATCTCATTCATATATTCATTCATTGCTGATGTTAAAGTTTGAAAACCACCAAAGGAAACACATATTTATTTGGCTGACAGAACTGTAGCTTAAGAAAAGTTAAGCCATTTGACCGAAGTCACATAGCTTCTAAGTGGCCAAGAATAAACGTAGGTGTTTTTCCACCATACTGTCTTCCTACCTGTTTTCACCATTCTGTTCATGTTCAAAGCATCTTTCGATTCTGTGCCTTTCTTTGGATCCTCATTCATACTTCTTTACTTAATGCTATCCTCAGCTGTCTCATAGTTTATAGAAACAACTTCCTCTAGACTTACCTAACACCATCTCACCCTATCTCGTTCTCAATTCTTTTTCCAAACTAAGCAAACCTGATTATGGAAGTCAATGGCTTAAATCCCTGAACAGCTCTTAACTGTCGCCAAGATAAAGTACAAGCACATAACTTACAAAGATTCTTCCTTAATTTTCATTTTCATCTCATATAAGCCTCTCAATTTGCTAATAATTGGGTACTTATTTTGTTCCAAGTACTTTTCAGTGATAATTTTTTTCCATTTAATATATGGGAAGACATATTTGAAAATTTAGTATCCAAACTGTTACATGATTATATATTGTGAGAACTGTTTTAAAGGAAAATTTTAAAAGGTGCTATGAAACAGATTAAGAATAATAATTTAATAATTTAAACTAGATTTGCTGAAAATGCTTTTTTCTTTAAAAAAAAATCATTTAATTTCAGATATGCAGCGTAAATAGGAGTTAGCCAAGCAAAGATTCCGGAGAAGACACTCTGGCAGGAGAAACAGCATCGATGAAGGTCCTGTAGCAGAAAAGAGATTGGTGTCTTTAAGAAACAGAAATAAGGCTAATGTGGTTGGTGCCCAGTGAACAAAAAAAAAAAAAAACAGGGAGTAAACACGAGGTGTACAGACACTACTCTTCACAGTTACTGAAACAGGCTGTTCTCTCTTTGCCATCCCTGTCTCTTCTCTTATCCTTTGCACTTACTATTTCCTCTATTTTAAATTAAATCTTCTACCATAAAAGTCATTTTTAATGACTTTTCTATAATTAACTTCATTCTCTAGGACACAGAGTAGATATTACCTCATTTGGAAAGTGTATGAGTCACAACAGACTGACTGCTACAACAAACTTCAAAATTTCAGTGCTTAACGTGTGAAAGCCTATTTATCTCTTATAAAAATCCAATGCATATGTCCCCAAATAGGCAGTTTTTTGAGGGCCTTTCTTCTTCGTGGTGACTCATGAACCTGACTCACTCCAAATTGTGTCTCTAGCACTCCCTGGGGGTTTAGGATCATTTCTTTTCAGTCACTGTATGGGAAAAGAGAGAGTAGAGTAGCACAGGGGAGGTTTTTATGGGTCAGACTTGGACGTGACTTGAATAATTTCAGCCCATATTCAATTGGCCAGAACTCTATCCAGGGCCACTCCTAACTGCAAAGGAGTCTACTGGGAAGAAACAATGGATATAGTGAACAACTAGCTACACTCTGCCACATTTCTTTCTTTTGACCACCAAAGAAATACCCATTTCAACCTTTCTCCCGTCTAGAGGATAAAATCAGACCTTCCCTAAGTAAGACAGCCTCAATTTCTATCCAGTCATTCTGTCCAGATTGAAATCTCGGATCTCTGAGAGAAGTGTTGCCCTAGTCATCAAGTCTAAATGTGGTCCTGAATGGTTTATCAAAACATGGACTAAAAAGTCTAGTTGTTTTCAAAGCAAATTTAAACAGGCAATAAATAGCTGCCTGATTAGAGATAGATACATGGAGTCACTGCATTATAGCAAATGTGAAATCCTGTCGGAAATACAGGAGCGAAGGAAGGAAGGAAGGAAGGAAGGAAGGAAGGAAGGAAGGAAGGAA
>NC_058406.1:132403432-132569190 GCF_002201575.2 Neomonachus schauinslandi | reverse complement strand
GAAGGAAGGAAGGAAGGAAGGAAGGAAGGAAGGAAGGAAGGAAGGAAGGAAGGAAGGAGGAAATAATTTAGAACACCATTTTTAGTTTTAGGAATTCAGCATCTTAAAAATAATAATGATAATTGTTCATATTAGACACTAGATTAAGAGCTGCACTTTTTTCCTCCTTTAAATTCTCACAGCAACCATGTGAGTTGAGTATTATCATTACTTCCATTTTACTGATAAATAAGTTCAGGGGCACCTGGGTAGCTCAGTTGGTTACGTGCCTGACCCTTAATTTTGGGCTCAGGTCATGATCTCAGGGTCCTGAGATCAAGCCCTGCCTGGGCTCCCTGCTTAGCGGGGACTCTGCTTCAGGATTCTCTCTCTCCCTTTTCCTCTGCTCCTGCTCCCCACTCTTGTTCTCACTCTCTAAAATAAATAAATCTCAAAAAAAAGAAAGAAAGAAAGAAAGAAAGTTCAGAGAGTTTAAACAACACATCTTAGTTCACACAGATAATAATTAATTGGGGCTTAATCTCAGGACTGCCTGACAAAAATTTAAGACTTACCTATTATTATATACAACTTTTCATATCATAATCTGAGTAGCTAAAGGGCCATTTGATTAATCATTTAATCATTATTACAAATTACATATCAGTGAAAAATTCACTAAACATTCAGAACACTGCTAAGTAGAGTAGCCATTATAATTATAATTATAATATTTATTTTAAGGGTTTTGAAAGTATCTACAAATAAAATAATACTATTTAGACACAAAATCATTTAACTCTGAATCTAACAACTCATGAAATCTCAATACATTTGAACAATAATTTCAAATTTTCAAATTGTTAATAACTTAGTGCCTTAGGCTTCAGTTTCCATTACTATAGCATCATTATTAAAATATAACCAGTCAATACCTAATTTGAAGATTTATTTTCTTGACACACTGCTTATAATAAATAGCCTTATCACAGTTCACCTCAAACTTATCTAATCTAAATAAAGACATTTTTCTTCTTCCACACTTTTCCCATAGAAATATGAACAGCATTTCTGACTCAATGTAAATGTAGAGATATGTATTGCTTCCTATGGAAAGAATTACAGAAGTTTTCAAATCTTAAAATGAAAATTAAGGCAATACATTGTAACAGCGGATGAACTGCTCTGTTTTGTAAAATATCGTCTTCCCTATGGGTAAAAATAGACTGCTCAAAATGATTTTCTGCCACTTATCTTTCAAAAAGGACATTTACATAGGCAAAATATTTCTGATAGTAGTTGCATTTTTTTAAATTTAAAAAGTCTTGAAAATAAAAAAGTATTCTTTAAGTTTACCATTCTCAGAGAGCACTATGCTCACTGTTTTGTAGCATTTTTATGCAGTAGAAGGCATTCTTTTTTTCAATAAACAAATGCTCTTTTCCTACTGTACTTCCAGGGATATCTGAAAAATATTATTACAGTTCTGCTATCACAGATTTTCATTTTTTCAAAATAACACACACAGTTCCAATAATGTTTCTGTTTTAATACATGCTTTTTTTTGTAATGCATTAATGCAATTGGCTAGCAACTTTTTCCTGGACTTTGAATTTGTGATTTAAAAAAGGCAAATATGGCAATTAAGAGCCCAGAAGAAATCCCTTATCAAATTAGAGTCAGCTGGCAAATTTGGATCTTAGCTAATTAACTGTGCTCTTAAGAATTTTTCTGAGAAATGAACTCAATTTAAACTAAAATTAATTAAATTAAAATATATTTGAAAATCAGATAGAACAAAACCCATTAATTTCAGTTTAGCCAGTTCAATCCAGCCAACCCTTGTGTTCTGACCTGATGCACCTCTCACTTCGAGTAGTTACGCAGTTAACATTACAGACTATGAGGATTATGCACTAAAAAGTGTCAGATACTATTAACTTGGCCTAATAAAATTATATGTAGCACTGTTATAACTCAAACATAAATAAAAGTGAAAAAACAAAGTAGTCTTTTTCTTTCTAAGGCAGTGGCATTAAATTGACATAGAGAAAAACGTTTTTACCTTCTCAAATTGAAAATTGTTTTCTATACAAGTCTTCACTAAACTGGTCCTATGGCAATTTTACTGTGGTGTATACAACAAAGGACATTTTGGGACTGTGTTTTTTTCCTTTATGTTACACACTTCCTCTCTGCACACACACTTTTTTGTCTGGCACTTTCGTCTCCAGATATACTTTATTCTTGCCACTATCATAAGAAGGGAAAAAAGAAAAAAAAAAAACAACAACTATTTTATTCAATTTTTTTCAAAAAAATCTTCATTATATGAAGCAAAGTAAAAGAAACCTAGCTCTATGGATGTTCAATATTATCTCACTTTTTCCATTCCTCTTTTTGTATGCATTTCATAGTGTATATAATAGTTCAATAATATTCAATAGGTTTTAAACAAATAACTAAGCATATTGGAGGCATGATCACAAAATCTATACTGATGGGTGAGGCAACTAAATTGGTTTTGACAATGCTTATCTAAAATATGCTGAACTTGGGCGCCTGGGTGGCTCAGTTGGTTAAGCGACTGCCTTCGGCTCAGGTCATGATCCTGGAGTCCCGGGATCGAGTCCCACATTGGGCTCCCTGCTCAGCGGGGGGTCTGCTTCTCCCTCTGACCCTCTTCCCTCCGTGCTCTCTGTCTCTCATTCTCTCTCTCAAATAAATAAATAAAATCTTTAAAAAAAAATAAAAAAAAAATAAAATATGCTGAACTTTACTAGGCACTGGATATATTATGAACACTAAGCAGCATAATCTCCCCATTGTTCACTATTTAAAGAGCCCTGAACAGTACCTAGAACATTTTGACTATGCTATGTTATCATCATTACCGGTATTATATAAAAATGAGAATAGTGTCATACATAAAGTGTTGTTTTTTTTTTTTCATAATTGTGTTTGGTGTTGCACCTAATATTCTTAGTTAAAAAGTCACCTAAATAAAATTTTCTATGCAACAAAAGTCAAACTTTGTTCCCACGATCTAGCAAAAGGCTAAATGGGAACATTTAAAAGAGTAATCATTGCTTAGGATATTAAATTAAGTGCTTAAAAAGTCATTAGAAGAATAAATTTATGCAAAAGATCGTTAATACATAACATTATATCAGCACATGCAACAATGCTGTTTATGTGTACTGTGTTAAGGCTTTAGCATACTGGATTTAAAAAAAAATTAATGATACGGAAAACATTATACCTTTAATATTAAAACATCCCAAATTCCTGACCATCTTGAATTTAAAGTCACATTATATAAGATATATGGTGCATTTACTAACGTATCTTTCAGGATAATTGTTCTTCAGTCTTTGAGATAGATATTGATGTTATAGTGTTCATGTATGTTGAATTTCTGGCACTCTTCATGGAGAAACTACAAATTTGCTACGTTTGATGTATGACAACTGTTCAGCATGTAAAGTTTCTATTTTTACTTATAAAGAAATATAATTTATAATCTCAACACTTTAACTACAAATATGGTTTTTACTGCCAATTTATCAGACTAAATTTCTTTTAACATCAGCAGAAAACCAGCCCATAGAAGGGAAACCGTAAGTGCATAGTAACTCACTCTCTATTGCCAATTTCATACCAAATATTGAAAACAAAGCAAACCAAATCACATGAAACCAAAGTTAAGAACACATAATTTAATGTCTACCACCACAGGATGGAGTCATATAGTTGCAAAATTAAACCTAAGTATAATTTTCATAGTCTGTGCAAGAATTCTTTCTGTAAAAGTGGCAAAGCTCAGAGATAAGGACTTCTGTATGGAGACTGAGGTAAAATAAGTTAAATTCCACATGACATGATATGTTTCTGATCCACTGATCATAGGAGTTCAAGTCTCTGTTTTAAAGGCTGAAATAGGGGTGCCTAGGTGGCTCAGTCAGTTAAGCATCTGCCTTCAGATCAAGTCATGATCTCAGGGTCCTGGGATTGAGCCCGGAGTTGGGCTCCCTGCTCAGTGGGGAGTCTGCTTCTCCCACTACCCCTGCCCTTCCCCCTGCTGGTGCTCTCTCTCTCAAATAAATAAAATCTTTTAAAAAAATAAAGGCTGAAGAAAAATATCTTCATTTTTTTCTTTAATGGAAAATTGAATAAAAGTATTAAGAATAATTTATGCCATTTTAAACCTGTTTTACCTTTCTTGCAATAGTCTAAAGAGATAAAAAGATCATCAGTACTTTGCCCTCCCAAATAAAAATACATACGAAATTGTTTGAATGATTGCAATGAAATATATCATTTTTTATTCAAAATTCAATGATTACAATTAGTTACAATAGAAAAACTATTAACACAATTAATATTATGTGGTGCTACTATAAATGAGGCATTTCAAAAACAAAGATATTTAGTCTGAGTAAAAAAAAGAATGATTGTTATTTTCCATAATTTGTTTGTGTTTTGCTATACCAAAGCCTGTCATTATGAAATAGTTCAATCATATACTAGGAACGTAATGAGGATACTGAGTCTGAAGTCTATGATGTCTACACTGAGAGAAATATCCAGAGACAAATCAATAAGCACCAATTTCCTGGATTCTAAGACACATTGTTAATTAAAACTTTTTTTCCAGGAAAAACAAATAAAAAGTCCTGTAATTGTACATATATTTACAATAGTAAGCTTCAAAAATGTTAAGATCCAAAAAAAAATGGCCATCTTTGAATTGTGGAAATATGGTATATCTTTATGTGTTTACTTGGGTCTCTGCTTTTAGAAGGTCCTTATATACAATGCTGTTGATTTGCATAAATAAATAAGACTATCCTTATCCATAAATAAGACTACCCTTCTTTTCTGGTGTGTACAGTATATTTTATGATTTATTATTATTCTATTCAAGTTGAACCAAGAGATATCGGTTCTGATTCTGGGCTGCCACTGTCTGAGTGACCTTACATGGTAGGTCACTTGCCTCTTCTGAGTTACAGTCTCTAGTCTGCACTGAATGAGCTGTAAAATTCCAGCCTTATCTTCAAATCAGGGAAAGAGTGGAGGTGACAGAATTTAAGACTAAATTTGCTCCTTGGGGGAAGGACTCAATGTAATGTTTTTGAGGGAGTCATGGCAGGTGAAGCACTATATTGGGCAATAAAGGAGCTTATGGTCAAGGTAAGCAGTGGTCGATCAGAGTTTACAGGTGGGGCTGTCAGAGCAGGGAGCTGGTATAGAAAAGGAGCACAGCACAGAAGAGGGTAAAAGGGATGGAGGTGTATGCTCTAAACCAAGCAAACATTCAGCCAGCATAAGGGATGGGAACTGACACATACTAGTTTTTGCAGACAAGAACAGTAAAAGTTGTTACCATATCCCATGTGATTAAAAGTTAAATAAAGACAAGTACAGCATTAAAAAGTCTAAAAAATTAGATCAAGTCCCTAGAAATGATAACTGAAATGTCTGAGATGTAAAATACACCAAAATTCCTATGTTAAATCACTATTCTAGATAAATGCATTAAATACCTGTATTAAATCATTTACCTCAGCTTCTATCTTAAGGAATTAGAAAAAGAGGAGCAAATATAACTATAAGTAATCAGAAGTGAGGCAATAATAAAATCAGAAAAGATATCAATGAAATAGAAAGTAAAACAAAAAAAATCAGTAAAACCAAAGTACAGTTCTTTGTGATCAATAAAATTGATAATCCCCTAGCTAGACCAATAAGAACAAAAAGAGAGAAGACAGAAATTACCAATTTCATAAATGACAAAAGTGACATTTATAGATTCTTCAGGTATTAAAAAAGAAAATAAAGGAATATAAAAAATTTTATGTCGATAAATTAAAAAACTTAAATGAAAGGGAAAATTCATTGAAAGACACAAATTCCCAAAGTTCATTTAAGAAGAAATAGATAACCTCTATGGCCTTTATTAAATTAAATTAATTCTTAACACCTTTGTCAAACAAAGCAACAAAAACAACTGTAAATCCCTGTGATTTCCCTAATGAAACATACTTAAAAATCAAGGATGAAATAGCACCACTTCTATAAAAAAGCGCAATAGGTGCAGGAAAGCCATTTGACAAAAGCTAACATCTATGCCTTTTAGAAATGTCGCAAAGTAGGAATGGAAATAAACTTCCTCAAACTGATTAAGGTTATCTAAAAAATGTACAGCTAACTTCTTATTTAATTGTAAAAGACTCAACGTTTTCCCCATAAAATCAAGAACAAAGCAAGGATTTCATTATCAACATTTCCTCTTTTCCACTTTTTTAATTTATTTTTTTAATATTGCTGAGTGCTTTATTTAGTTCTTTTTTTAAATTTTATTTTATTATGTTATTTTAATCACCATACATTACATCATTAGTTTTTGATGTAGTGTTCCATGATTCATTGTTGGCGTATAACACCCAGTGCTCCATGCAGAGCGTGCCCTCTTTAATACCCATCACCAGCCTGACCCATCCTCCCACCCACCTCCCCTCTAGAACCCTCAGTTTGTTTCTCAGAGTCCACAGTCTCTCATGGTTCATCTCCCCCTCCGATTTCCCTCCCTTCATTTTTCCTTTCCTGCTATCTTCTTCTTCTTCTTCTTTTTTAAACATATAATGTATTATTTGTTTCAGAGGTACAGGTCTGTGATTCAACAGTCTTACACAATTTACAGCGCTTAGCCAATGTTTAAAACAGCCTTAGTTTTTGATACAATGTTCAATGACTCATTAGTGCTCATCATATCACATGCCCTCCTTAATGCCCATCACCCTGTTACCCCATCCCCCACCCACCTCCCCTCCAGCAACCTTCAGTTTGTTTCCTGGAGTCAAGAGTCTCATATGGTTTGTCTCCCTCTCTGATTTCTTCCCCTTCAGTTTTCCTTCCCTTCCCTTCTTGTCCTCTGCACTATTCCTTATGTTCCACATATGAGTGAAGCCATATGATAATTTTCTATCACCATTTCTGTTGAACATTGCCCTAGAAGTCCTTGAGAGTACAGTAAGCAGAGAAAAAAATGTAGTCACATTTCGAAAGGAAGAAGCAAAATTGTCTTTATTCAAAGAA
The DNA here is from genome assembly GCF_002201575.2 of Neomonachus schauinslandi. NCBI lineage: Eukaryota > Metazoa > Chordata > Mammalia > Carnivora > Phocidae > Neomonachus > Neomonachus schauinslandi. The sequence continues at coordinate 132,562,110 of NC_058406.1, read as the reverse complement.
AACATGATCATCTGTGTAGAGCATACTATGGAATCTACAAAAAACAAATACCTTCTAGAACATAAAGCATACTTCTACATATTAGTAAGAAACAATTAAAAATGAGATTTTTAAAAAATATTATTTACAATACCATAAAAATATTAAGTACTTAGATACTCAGAGATAAATCTGAAAAGATTTAACACAATGCAATGAAAATTACTGAAAAAGTTTTTCGTTGATATTGACAAGGTATTTCTAAAATTCGTAGAGGATTGAAAGGAAGCAAGATAGATAAAACAAACTTTTTAAAAGGTGAATGAAGTTAAAATCCTAACTATATCTGATGTCAAAACTTCAGCAATCAAAACTTTGTGATATTGGCCTAAAGACAAACCAGTAGACAAATGGAAGCACACACACATACACGCATGCACACACACACACACAACACACACACACACAATTGATTTTCTGACAGGATTGTAAAGGCCATTCAGTGAAGAAAGGTTCTTCTTTTCCATAACATGGTGCTAGAACAAGTGGTTGTCAATTAGAAAACAAAAGCAGAAACAAACTTTCACACCAAAAATTGATTAACATATATATAGATATAAAAGTAAAACCTAAAATTGTAAAACTTCTAGATGAAAACATAGGTGCAATATTTTTTATGATCTTGGTTTTGGCAAAGATTTCTTAGATAAAATACCAAAAGCATAATGCATAAAATTTTTAAAAAATACACTGGACTGCATCAAAATTATGGATTTCTGCTCTTCAAAAGACACTGTTATGAGAATGAAAAGATAAGACACAGACCAGGAGAAAATATTTATACATTATATATCATATAAAGGACTGGTATCTAGAACATATAAACTCTTAACACTTACGAATAAATAAACAAACCCCAAAAAACTAGGCATTATATTTCAATAGACCCTTAGCCATAGAAAAGATACAGATGACTAGCAAAGACATACAAATATTATCAACACCGTCAGTAATAGGTAATTGCAAATGAAAACCACAATTATATATCGCTACAAATGTAAAATTGAGAAGATAGTCTAAACCAGTGTTATACAGATGTGAAAAAAAATGGAACACTCATACACTGATGACGTGAAAGTAAAAATGGTGCAACCACTTTGTGAAAGACTTTAGCAGGTTTTATTTTTCAGCTAAACATACATCCGTCATATGACCCAGCCTTTCTGTGACTAAGTATTTACCCAAGGTAATGAAAGTATCATCCACACAAAGACTGGTGTACAAACGTTCAGAGTACCTTTATTTATAATAGCCCAAAATTCTGCTAAATAAAAGAAGTCATTCGAAAAAGTATATACCATATGATTTTATTTGTATAAATTTCCAGGGAATTCACATTAATCTATAGTAACACAAAACAGATCAGTGGTTGCCTGAGCACAGGGGAAGGCATGGGAAAGGCCAGAAGGTAGGGATTACAAGGGAAGTCTTGGAGGACATGATGGTTTCACAAGAGTATACATAGGTTAAAACTTCCCAAATTGTACAATTAAAACATATGTTCTTTATTCTATGTAATTTATACTTTAATAAGACTGTTTCTTAAAAAAAGAAATATTTGAAGAAGTTAAGCCGATAGAGAAAAAGGCGAGAGAAAAACTGAGTATGGGGAGTTCAGAGAGCAAAGATTTCAAAGACAAAGTTTTTAATTTTTGAGCACTACACAAAAAACAAAGCAAGAGGAATCTGTAAAATTTATAATGCTATAGTGGATGCTGTCAACTTTTAAATGTTAAGAAAACTTATTTTTCATAAAAGGGATCCAAATAAATCTATCAAGTTCAAATCCTATACAAGTTATAATAAGATATTCAAGTCATTATAAGGTAAAAGAGAATAAGGACTAAAATGACACCTGTAGATAACAAAAGCACCAGAAGAATATGACTTAAAAACAGATTAAAAAACTATAAAATATTTTTTCCAAAAAAGCTAACTGGCATAAAGGAGTGTTATAAGAATGAAATAATAACAGAGGCGCCTAGTGGCTCAGATTAAGTGTCTGACTCTTGATTTTGGCTCAGGTAATGATCTCAGGATTGTGAAATCAAACCCAGCCCCGTGTTGGGACACATGCTGGGTGTGGAGCCTGCGTGAGATTCTCTCTCTCCCTATCCACCCTCTCCCTCTCTTAAAAAAAAAAATGAAATAATAACATAAATCAGAATTAGAGAAACTGAGAAATGAAATGATAGAACTTAGAAAATAATTATAAATTCAAGGGGAAAAGTATCAGCAATGAAGATTAAAGCAGAATAAAAATAAGAACAAATTAACATAGCTGATGACACTTTATTATCAATTGAAAATAAAGTGAAAAAAAATTTAAATTTATAAGAAATGAAGGGGCGCCTGGGTGGCTCAGTTGGTTGAGCATCCGAGTCCTAATTTAGGCTCAGGTCATGATCTCAGGATTGTGAAATCGAGCCCTGTATCAGACTCTGCCCTGGGCGTGGAGCCCACTTAGGATTCTCTCTCCCTCTCCCTCTGCCCCTCCCAGCCTGCTTACGCTCTCTCTCTTTCTCTGTCTCTCTCTCTCAAAAAAAAAAAAAAATTATAAGAAATGAAGAAAAATATGAACTATTTGAGGAAAATTAGCAAATATGGATGATGGATGAAGAGGATCTATTAACAGATAACAAAATTACCTAAACTAGAAAATCAAAGCAAGAGAACAGAGCAAGAGAATAGAACAATACAATTATATTTTATTAAAAGTTTTCTAAAATAAAAAAATGAACACATACTGAAATAACATATAACTAAAAAAATTGTTCCAGAAAGACCAATACCAAAATCTAGTAAAATTACTACATTTTAGAGAAAAAGGAAATATATTTTTGACATTAATAAAAAACAGCAAATGTTCTATAAGCAAAAATATAGGTTAACATCAGTCATTTGTCAACATCTTTTGTCAGAAGAAAATGGAATAACATTTAAGACATATGAAGAATTAAAATGTGAACTAAAGATTTTATTTCTAGTTAAACAGACTCAAATATGAATAGAATAACCCTATCAACAAAAACGAATGTAAGGAATATTCCCGCTGTAGGCCTTTCTTGATGATTTGTCTACTAGAGAGTAAATGTTAGACATTCAAAATTACTGAAGAAACGTGATACTGAACACTAATTGTGAATAGCAAATATATAATTACTTGTATAATTAAGAAAGAATCAATTAACTAGTAACAGGATATTCTAATTCTATTCCCTTTGCCTATAAAACCAAGATCACAGTGTGAAAGGAAAGAAATACCGATATAATATAGAAGAGGTTATATAAAGTTTTTAGTCCTGAATTACAAATATCTCTATGAATTAATGATGTCTCTCTCTCTTCCGCCCTCTCCTTCTCTCTCTCTCTCTTTCTCTCTCTCTCTCTCTCTCACACACACACACACACACATTCACACATACACATACCACACACACACACATTTAAATACAGTTTTATATACAAATATATATGATTCTGGTAGTAATTTCTCCCTTGCTCTTTGGTATAAGAAGATATTCTACTCCCATTTTGATATTTTCTGGCTGGACCTAGACTTAGCCAATTCCCCAAGACACTCTCTTTTTTTATGTATTAACAATGATATTTTAAGAGAACATTCAAGGTACTGTGAGCATGGTCATTGCTACTCAGTTGTCTACTGTCTCTGTATCTTTTTAGTAGGTGGAACAAATGTATGTATATATATTTGTGTATATATATATGTATACAATATATATGGGGGTATATATGTAATGTGTATATATGTCATAAATATATAGAATATATAAATATATACATATATGGAGAGAACACATATGTAGAAATCTGATTTACGAGAAATCCACCTTCACAATTCAGTGGGGAAAATGGTTGTCTTTTCAATAAACGTTGATGAGTCAATTGAATATCCATATGGAACAAAATAGACCCTGGCCCTACACAAACCATACACAAAAACTAATTCCAGATGGATCGTAGACATATATTGCCTAAGTCAATAAAGCTTGAAGAAAACATAGAACATTTTAATGAACTTAGAAATAGTATTAAACAGTATATTATAACATCACTAACACTGAAATAAATATTTTTTAAAATGTACTTTATGAAAATTTAGAATGTGTTTTCATCAAATAAACATTAAGAGGGGAACATTGAACCACAGAGTTAGTAAAGATATTTGAAATACATATATTCAACAAATGATCCATTCCAGACTATGCAAAAATGTCTTTTTTTTTTAAAGATTTTATTTATTCATTTGACACAGAGAGAGAGAGAGACAGCGAGAGAAGGAACACAAGCAGGGGGAGTGGGAAAGGGAGAAGCAGGCTTCCCGCCGAGCAGAGAGCCCGACGCGGCTCGATCCCAGGACGCCGGAATCATGACCTGAGCCGAAGGCAGGCGCTTAACGACCCAGGCGCCCCCATATGCAAAAATGTCTTACAAATCAAAAATAAAACGACAAAAAAATAATAAAATTATGCGTAAAAGCCTTGAAAAATCACTTTCCAAAAGAACATATCCAAATTCTGATAATCACATGAAAAGACTCTTTAAAACATTAGTTATCAGTGAAATAGAAGCACAACCATAAAGTGATATCACCGCAACCCTAGGATAATGGCAACCAAACTTGAAACTATTGAGGATATAGAGCAACTGAAACTCTCAGAAATTTCTGGTAAACAGTATATGTTGGCAATCCACTTTGAAAAATGGTATGGAGAGTACCTACTATGGCTAAAAACGCATTTACCCTATGATCTAGCAATTTCATTCTTAGGAATAACCGGAACAGAAATGAGTGCATTTGTGTCTTCCATAGAAGTTTTACTCTTAATGGCAAGAAACTAGAAATAATTCAAATGCACATCAGGTGCACCATGACTAAATAAATTGTGGTATATTCATATAATGGATACCCAAGAACAACGGCAGCAGGGGGGTGGTAACTACAGCTACATACAAAAAATCAATGAATCTTATAGACATAATGGTTAGGAAAAGAGGCAAGACATGAAACAGTGCATCGATATATATGAAGTTCCAGAACATGAAGATAGAGTAATAGAATTGTGTTCCTGGGGGGATGGGAGGTAATAGAGGACTTCTGGGATATTGGAATTATTCTATTCCTTGATTTGGGTGGTGGTTACAAAAGTGTATACATATGTAAAATTCAATGGGCTGCACAGCATTCATTCAACTTATTTCATGTAATATATATTCTAGAAACATTTTTGCATGTATTCACAAGGAGAAAATATATTAGATGTTCAAAGCAACCTTAAATGTTTATCAACAGAAAAAAATAAATTGTTGCTTATTTTTTAAGTGGACTATAAATACAAAAGTACATAAATGAAAGTTATGTGTCATTAGAAACATATTGTGGACTCCCAAAATGAAAGTTTGAAAGTGGCAGAATATGTGTACTATGACACACTTGTGATATCGCTTACTTTATAAAAGCAATAAATAGTGACAGAATCAGACCTATGTTTTGGAAAACTATTTTGTAGAAATTCAGAGGATGGATTGGATAAGAAAGATTAGTAAAAGAGAACTGGGAAGAGGTATTGATTAAGAGGCTATTCTACTAGAAAAATTTGATGAGAAGGAGATTAATAAGAACATATTCAATGGGAATGAAAAAAGAGGAAAGACTCATAAAATATTTCAGCAGGAGATCAATAGGATCTGTTAATCCATTTGAAATGGGAGGCAAGAAAAGAGGTAATGTACATTTATGAAATATATATGCTTTATATGCTCAGACACTGTGCCAGGTGTCTTACATATGTTATGTCATTTAATCCTGATAATAACCTTGTGTGATACACATATTTATTTCTATTTTACAAATGAAAAAAAAATGAGACTCTTGTAAGTTATTTAATTTGCCTAAGGTCAAATGGCAAGGAAATGGAGATGTCCTATTTGAAGCCAGGTGTGTTTGATTCAAAGGTTATGCTCTTTTCATTTCAGAATGAATCCTAATACATCACATAGCATTTGAACATTGTTGCTTTGGTGAATGGTGATGCCATTAACTGAAACAGGAAATTCAGAAAAGTAGCATATTCCAAAATATATAGGAGAGGAAGTGGATGGTTAGACATCTTTTAACTTTGCAAACTTAATATCTTGAAAGAAGTTGAAGGTCTAGAGTGGTACTGTCCAATATAGTAGTCCCTGGTCATGTGTAGTTATTTAAATTTATATTAGTTAATATTAAGTAAAATTTAAAGTTCAGCTCCCCCTTCACAATAGCCACATGTCAAATACTTCAAAAGTCTCAAGTAGATAATGGCTGCCATATTGGAAAAGTATACTGGATAGTGCTGGTCTAGAGCTTGGATTCAAAAGTCACCAATATGTTAAGCTAGTATGTGTTATTATGAACAAAAGTAATTATAATAATATCTCCCATTTATTAATTAAAGTTTTTGGCACAATGTCAATAATTTTGTAGATATTATCTTATTTAACCCTCATTAAAACACTATGAAGTCAACAAAATTATTCTATTTATTTAACATTTGAGTCTTAATGACTCAGAAAACCATTTGCTCAAAGTTACACAGAAGTAAATGACAGCCTCAGAATCCAAGCACAAAGTGTCTGGTATTAGGACTTAACCACTTTAAGGTGGTGAGTACTATGAAGAAATGCGAAGAATGTGAAAGAAATGTAAGGTCACACAAATTTTCAGAAATGAGTATAGGAAAAAGAGGCTATATGATAAATTTAAATAAATCACTAAAAGACAGTATTACAGATGAAGCTAAAGGAAAAGTTCTTTTTCAATGAGGGGTAGTCCTCAGAGTCAAATGTTGTACAGATATTAAGTATTCACGTAGGTTCTGAATAGAGAAGGAGCTGTTAAATTTAGCATTGAGGAGATCTCTACTGACCTTAGTGAGGATCTTTGAGTAGAGGCCTGCAGAACCCAGTGGGAGGAGATTATATCTTTAACAGGTTTGTCCATGAATAAGAAAGAAGTAATAAGAGGTTAGAAGACAGGCTTTTTTTTTAATGAATGGAAATTATTGAAAATGGTTGTATTTGAGAAAATAAAAGGTTAGTGGAAATGAGAAAATTATTCAAGAAGTGATAACTAATGCTATGGGTTTTGGAGGAGTAAAAGCTACAAGAGAATAGGTGGGTTTAGGAGAGAATAGGCCCATTTCCCTGTGTGAGAAGAGGAAAATAATAGATGAAATATATTAAATAAATGAAAATATGAGTACTTAGAGAAGGAGAAGGTTTTGCTTTTTATAAATGTTATTTTCACAAGTCTCTTCATTGGAAGTTTAGCAACTGTCTATCCATTATATGATCTTCTTAAGAAATCTTCCCCATTGTCTCCGGAAGTTACACTCACACACCTCCTGGTTGCTCCTATGGCACTCAGTTCCCTCCAGTAGTATGATTAGAGATTTTATTTATTTGAGAGAGAGAGTGAGAGAGAGAGAGAGAGCACAAGAGCGGGGAGCGGGAGAGGGAGAAGCAGACTCCCTGCTGAGCAGGGAGCCCGATGCGGGACTCGATCCCGGGACTCCAGGATCATGACCTGAGCCGAAGGCAGTCGCTTAACCAACTGAGCCACCCAGGCACCCCCTCCAGTAGTATGATTAGGATCCTGATTACTCTCACGGTGCCCAGCACCAAATGTTATTTTAATGAAGGAATAAATAAATTCTCATGGGTATAAACTGAATTTTATCATTGTTGTCACTGCCATGAGGTACAGCAGATAATGAAGAAATCCTTCATCTCCCAAACACCCCAAGAAGTAAAATGGAATGAGAAAGGGCACAGGTTCAGTGGAATAATATTCATTTGGCCAAAGAAAAATTGTCTTAAGTTTTTATCTTGGGTTGTGTTAATATCACCCAGGCTCATACCAAATAATACTTTTTTAAAAATAGAAAAAAGAAAAGAGAGAGATGGCTAATATTTGGGTGGCTTTTTATTATACTGACTTCAACTTTTTTTTTCCAGCAAATGTATTTTTTTGTTTCTTTTCCTCTTCTCTCCCTTTCAAAGAAGCATGAAAAGCAATGAAACATAATTCTTCTTCTATTAGACTCCAAATAAAACAGGATCTAAATGTCTAAAATCTTGACTTTTTTTTTTGATTTTAAAGCCCTAGTTCTCTAACATACTAATGTTTTAAAAATAGATGTGTTCGCTTTCTAAAAAGCCAAATAAGTCTTTATTATTCTATACATTTCATGCTCAAAAAAACATGTATTAGATCTAAGGTAATGTGAGACATAGCTTTTTATTACATGGCCCCCACTGTATGAAATGGCTTGCTTAAAAGAATCCCTTTTGTTTAATGTTATTGCTCATATATTTAGTTCTTAAATTACAACTTTGGTTGAAATTCATACTTTCATCATTATACCGCACCATTTTATTTTAATAAATATATATTTACATTATCATTTTTTGTTCCACTTTAAAAAATATTAGCACTAACCTATTGATATGAAATAAAATAATTCCAATTAGCCCACCCATCCTCTCTTCATTGTCTTCAATATCCTCTGCCATCAATTTTAGGAAGTATGACTTCTGCTTTTTGAAAATTATTTAATATCTTTTAATGTAAAAGCAAATTCACTGCAATGAACATGAGAATGCAAAAATCTCTTCAAGATCTGTTTTTCAATTGCTGGATTATGTGGTAGTCCTTTTTTTTTTAATTTTTGAGGAACCCTCATCCTATTTTCCATTGGGGCTGCACCAGTTTTCATTCCTGCTAACAATACACAAGCTTTCCAATTTCTCTACATCCTTGCCAACCATTATTTTCTGGATTTTTTTTTGTTAATGGTCATTCCAACCATCTCATTGTGACTTTGATTTGCATTTTCCTGAAGATTAATGATGTTGAGCATCTGTGGACTCCCATTTCCATTGCAGCATTATTCACAATAGCTAAGAGACAGAAAAAACCCAAATGGTCATTGATGACTGCATAAATAAAGAAAATGTAGTATATATACAATGGAATATTATTCGGCCTTAAAAAAGGAAAAAATCCTGCCATAAGCTACTACATGGATGAAACTTGATGACATCATGCTAAATGAAATAAGCCAGTCACACAAGGACAAATACATCATGATTTCATGTATATGAGCTATCTGAAGTAGTCAAATTCATGGAAACAGAAAGTAGGATTGTGGTTGCCAGAGGATGGGGGAAAAGGAAAATGGGGAGTTGCTGTTCAATGGATATAGAGTTTCAGTAATGCAAGATGAAGAGTTCTAGAGCTCTGCTATACAACAATGTGCATACAGTTAACAATACTGTATTATACACTTAAAAATTTAAGAGGGTAGAATCCATGCTATGTGATTTTTATGACAATTTTTAAAAATCCATCTTTTTCATCTCAAAAACAAATCCCTTTCTACTTATTTCTAAAGCAAATCAATATTCATTCACTTTTACCAAGACAAAAATAGCCAAGCTTTTCAATGGAATCCTAAGTTATTCTTAACATTTTAGAAGCAAGTTTCAAAGTTAATTACATGGCCTTTACCATTTTCATATCTAAATGGTATAAATCTCTCCAAATGCACAGGTATGTTTTAATTTGCTAACAAATATATTTATGATTTTTTTATTATATTTATGAATGGAATTATATTTCTTTTTCTTTTTTTTTAAAGATTTTATTTATTTATTTGACAGAGAGAGACACAGTGAGAGAGGGAACACAAGCAGGGGGAGGGGGAGAGGGAGAAGCAGGCTCCCCGCAGAGCAGGGAGCCCGATGTGGGACTCGATCCCGGGACTCCAGGATCATGACCTGAGCCGAAGGCAGTCGCTTAACCGACTGAGCCACCCAGGCGCCCTGGAATTATATTTCTAATGTACTAGGCAAATTGCTATTTAAAAGTAGCTGATGCAAATCCCATTCAGCACCTCAGTCTTTTAAGTCAACTAATACAATATTACATACATACACCATCTGCCATTTAATAAAGCAAATAAAAAAACTACTGGGACATTTTAGCTTTAAAGGCATAAATCAATATTTTTCACCACCAGGGTAAGTGCAAGATTTCTCTCATCTTCCCCTCTTTTCTTCTTGCCTGCCACAATCTCCCCACACCCAAGTCCAGGAATTGATCATGTGGAAGAAATATCAACTTCCAAGGATAAAAGGCATTGCTGAAGTTGGAGGAAACTGACTGATCATATTTTGTGGGAGATGAGTTTTCAAAGTAAGTGAAAACTCAGTGCAAGGAAGCATATGAGCCATATTTTCCACCTGTCCAGTCAGAAGGGTGAGAAGACCCCTGTTATTATTTGCCAAGCATGGAGCTTTGTCTTCTTGGGACTTCCTCCTTCAACACAACAGTGGAATGCAAACCAGCAGTCCTAGCCTGAAAATTCTTGTGGCAGGCAGCTGAGATCTGATTAGCACAAGGCCTAAGTGCAAATCCTGTTTTTGTTCTCTTTCTCTTCCATTTTCTGTGATGCTGGCAGTTATTTTATTTTATTTTATTTTATTTTATTTTATTTTATTTTATTTTATTTTATTTTATATTTATTTACTTATTTATTTATTTTCCCATGGGAGTGGTTAATTCCAGATTCAGGTTTGGTTTAGGAGAAACATTAGTCTTCTGGCCTTGAAAAAGTGTGTTCTCCTGACCCAATTTCAACTGAAGTATAAACTCAAGGGCCAGTCTTCTAGATAATCATAAAGGCTTATTTTACTTCTTTTGTATATATATGAAGGGAGGAGTAAAGAGATCAATAGTAGGATTTGGTAAAGATAAAAGTATATTATTATATATTATATATTATATATATAATTATATTTTTATTCTTCAAAATATATATATATAATTATATAATTATATATAATTATATTATTATTCTTCAAAATAACTCCATCATTGTGTGAGTGGACAAACTAGGAAAATCACACCAGACTCAGTTATGCAACAATTCATATCATATTCACCAAATGTGGGCAGGATATTCTTGACTAAAACCATTTCATACCACATTGGAATGTCCTGCTTTTTCAAGAAAATTCAAAGTAGAAATTGAATGAGTATGTTTATATTATTGTTACAGGGAATATAAAATGGATGTCGATGTTTAGGGTTAAACAGTTGCTCAATTATATTGCCAGAGCACACCATATGGAGAATCAAGTTAAAAATCATTCTAGAAAGTGTTGGTTCTTTAATAGGTATTGTTAAAGACTAATAGTAGTTTCTAGGAAGCAGTACGAGAAAGATAAAAGGTACTTGGATGAAGTTTGTGATGTGAGTTAGAGATTAATAATTAATAAATGATAAATTAATAAATAAAATAATAATAAATTAAAAATAAATTAATAAATAAAATAATTAATAAATGACAGCATTCAGATATTGCTATTCAAAGTAAAAGTAAAGAGTGAGGGAATACTGGATTCTGTACTGGAAGTTTGCAATAGATATAATTCATCTCTACCTCGCTTAATCTTTCAGAATGGACATTTACACGGTTTTGTGTTTGGATCATGCACACAGTAGCATGCACACACACACACACACACACACATGCATGTCATCATTTCCAAATGAAATTTGGGGTTTGGATTGAAGACATTGAATCAATTTATCTTGTGGATAAACAATAACAAGAGAGTGTGAACATATGCAATTAACAGAGAAAAAACATTTCCCAAATGGACATAGAGCCAAATAATGTATCAGGGATAAAATGCTTAGAAATTACCTAGTTGCACCCTTTTATTCCATATGTGAGGCATAAGATTTAGAGAAGTATGTAACCTGTTGAAAATAATATGGGTAGTGGTTGTTCTTTAAGCCTCAGTCACCGTGTGATACATTTAAGTGGAGCTCCATGCCGACATTAAAAAACAACAATAGTGATGATAGTTGCGTTCTAGAAAAGGAATTTGCTGAACTATTTAGTATGTGGCTCTTGGTCATATTATTTTCATTCTTCTAATGCAATAAAAATACACTAATAAAGGTGCCATGATTTTTTCCAAAAAATATTTCTTAATTTAATTAAAATTGATTTTTAGTATAATTCCCCTGCTCCCTCCAAAATGGTCTTGATATACTAATCACTGTACCTATATTTTTAAGGTAAGAAAAAAAATCACTACTTTTACATAGCAATACCTTAAATATACTTCTGGTATATTTCATACTTATGTAGGAATTACCAACAAAAGAAAAATAAATAAAAACCAAAGTAAAACATTTCTTGACTTTAATAGCCACCTGTGTTAGAAGATATTGGCATAACTTTCTTTTTTTGCATAATCTTCAGATACTCTTTTTTTTTTTAAGAATTTATTTATTTGTTTCACACACAAGCAGGGGGAGCGGCAGGCAGAGGGAGAGGGAGAAGAAGGCTTCCTGCTGAACAAGGACCCCTCCTGTGGGATGAGATCCTAGGACGCTGGGATCGTGACCTGAGCCTATGGCAGACACTTAACTGACTGAGCCCCCAGGCACCCCAAATACTCTTTAATCACAGTAAATAATGTATGATTCCCTAAATTATGTCTATACCTGACTTAGAAATATTCTAGGGGGTTTCCAGTAGTTTCAAAGATGTTAAAAAAAAAAGATAATACAAAAATTGTTCTGTTGATAGTAATTTAGATATTTTTTTACTTCTACATTAAAGTTGCTCCCAATTAAAAATAAATTTGTATAATTCATCATTACTGCATAAAGCTTTTGGTTCTTTCTTAAATATTGATAAACCAATTTTGTTGCAACTTCTATAAGACACGCCATTGCAAGCCTAATAACATGCCTTAATCAAAACAATTCCAATTTTTTGTACTTCATGAATGTTGGAAAGTTTGTCACCACCCTCTCATTTTTCAATGATTATAAAGCCCAAGAAATAACTTTAATTAATAGAATGTCTGATATTTATACATTGAAATTATACAACTTAATAATAGCTATATATTTTCCATCAATATTTCATCTCTTATTAATGAATGTTTGAAGGAAACATTCATCTAATTTATTTAATATGTTGAAACATGTTCATGTGTATTACTCCAAATTTTGAAATTGTAAAGTCATGGTAATCAACTCATAAACTCCCAAAATGAAATCATTTTTATCCTTCCTTTTTGGACTGAAATGTGGAAAAGTTAGTTGCCTAGAGGTTGAAACTGCAACAGTTTTCCCTATAAGCAAGAAAACAGGAATCCAAGTTGAGGACTTCTGCTGGTGGAGACAGAGAAAATAGTAAGTTTGGCAGTTTCACAATGGATAAAGGAAAAAAAAAAACAAACTTCAAGTCTTGAGGGGTTTCAAGTTTATAGCTTGATTCCCTATCAAACAGTTGACCAAATTCTGAAGTTGTATGGGATGGAAGGTTAAAAATCTGAGCCAAAACCTCTGAAGAACAAAGAGTGTTATCTGACATTCTCAGTGTTGAGAAATAAGCATTAAAGTTCAAGTCATGCCAGTAGAAGGGCTATGGTGAAAACGATTGGGTTCTCATCTGAACTCTGGAGAGCTATGCCTGAAGAATGGGACAAACCTAAGGTAGATAGAGCCATACCAACATTACAGTCTGGATTTGAATCAGCCTAATCCCTGACTTGGTTAAGTTGATAGCTACCACATCTATCTACCTACTAGAGAAAAGGATGATCCTTCTCTGGAACAAGTTAACACTATTTGGAGCCTATCCACTTTTTAAACAATATATATCATTTACCAGTCTAAACACCCAAGAAGAATGACAAGAAATGACACCAAATAACCCCAAACCAAGAGAAATAACAAGAGATTAAGATATTGGGGTTATTGAAAAGGATCTTAAAATAACAATTCATATATTTGAAAAATAGAGGTAAAGAGACAGAAAAAATTAAAAGATGGAGAATTTCTAGATAACTAGAATTAATTTCCAAATAACTAGAATCTATAAAAATAACCAAAAGGAATTCTAGAACTTAAAATTAAATGAAATTGAGACCTCAACGTATGGGCTTAACAGCAATTAAGAGAAAAGAGAGGATAGGGTTTTTAGGTTTGAAGATGCGTCAACCAAAAATATGTAAACTAAGAAAAGAGAAAAAAAAAAGAAAAATATAGAAGAGAGCATAATATATATAAACGACCCAGTCAATTAGTCTAACATGTATGCAGATGATGTCTATAAAGAGAGGAGAGACAGAATGAGACAGAATCAGTATTTGAAAAGTTGACTGAAGATTCTCCAAAATTGGTAAAAGACTATACCCACAGATAAGCAAGATAAACACAAAGAACATCAAACCCATCTCTTCCCTATCCCAACTTTCTTTATCTTATAAGAGGATCCCCGTTAGACCTTCTGCCCAGAACTCTCCAAAAAAAATAAAAAATAAAAAATAAAAACACACACACACAAAAAGAACCTGTTGAGGCTCTATTTTCTATTAAAGAAAGGTAAAGATTGGAAAATCATTTTTAAAATTTCTAAGCTGTGACTTTTTTTTAAAATGTGGTTTATTTTTTAAAATGAATATCCAAAAAAAAATCCAAAAATTTGTCAGAGATGTAAGACATCTCTGACAAAGATAGTCCCCCCAAAATTCCCACATAAAAGGAAATGTGTGTCATAGCAGTGTACAAAATAACCACCTGAAGTCCCATGACACTTCTTGGCTTGCAAACCAAATCATTATTGAATTTTTTTTTTTAATTAAAGGAGACACTTTGGTTGGGGTTTAAGTTATTTTTACATACACTCTTATTGCACAATGTGTTTTTCCCTTGCAAAACTCATCACAAGTAGAAATAGATAATTTTATTTTGTGTGTGTCTCTTCAGTTTAATGTAAGGTCCATTAGGAAAAAGATTTTTTTTGTCTGTTTTTCTGCTGTATCTTCTGTCGTATTAAGAGGTACCTAGCACATAGCAAATGACAATAAATATTTGTTGATCAAATAAAATGAATGAATAAGGGCGCCTGGGTGGCTCAGTTGGTTAAGCGACTGCCTTCAGCTCAGGTCATGATCCCAGGGTCCTGGGATCGAGTCCTGCATCGGGCTCCCTGCTCTGCGGGGAGCCTGCTTCTCCCTCTCCCACTCCCCCTGCTTGTGTTCCCTCTCTCGCTGTGTCTCTCTCTGTCAAATAAATAAATAAAATCTTAAAAAAAATGAATGAATAAATAAATATTGTTTATACAAAATTTTTATTTGTATATATCATATAAATATGCATATATATTTATAAAAGTTATGGGACAATGTCATACTAAACATGAAGAAAGACACGTGGGGAAAGTAACAGATTCAGAAATATTGGAGGTTCTAAGTGAATGTTAAGTACTCCACCTGGTTTCTTAGAAATAGAATACAAAATCCATAGAAATAGAGTATAAACAAAAGACCATTACAGGACCAAGAAGGTACTATCTAGGGAGCCTAACTGCAGTCAATGTATATATTTCTTTTCTTTATTTGAATAGGTGTTACTGTTTCTTTGATGATTTCATCAACTTAGCATAGGCATATATGTGTGTGTATACAGATAAACACGTACAACTGTATTTATATAGATATCATCAACGAGAAGAAAGTATTGTGAATGAACTACTTTTAAGAATCTATCTAGTTCATCTATATTTATAGAAAAAATTCAGTCTCCACACATTCAAACAAAGTGGAATACACTTCTGTTTAGTAGTTCATGCATGAACTGGATTCCTTTTTTAATAATTATCTGGAGCTATGATATCTTCAGGTAAACATTAGAATGACCTGTGTTAAAAGCTTCTTAGTGATTTATTAGTATTAAGCCAAAATATTACAGAAGATTTATATGAATATTTTCTGTAAAAGTAAAGATTACCTTGTCAGTTGTTTCCCTTAGATTTTTCTCTAAGAAAAGTATCGTGAGTTTTAATTTTCTAATTTTCCATTTTGTAGACTCTAGTGCATAGAATACTATACTATATAGAATATGGTGCAAATAATAAGCATTCTTTATTATTTATCATACTGATACAAGTCTTACTGTAGCTTTATTAATATTTTCTTAATTCAATCCCCAAATGTAAAGGGAAAAATATGAAATTGTAACTCACAGAAAAAAACTCCATGGCTAGAAGGACTCCAGTGTATTTTGCCAAAGAATTTCCTGGTGTGATAATTAAAAAGAAAAAAAGAACCTGATACATTAAAATGAAACAGAAACAGGAAACCTTGCAGTAGAATGAATGAACATTTCTATTTCTGGGAAAATCAGACATGCCCCAGATAGGGACAACCATCTGAGGTTTGGCATATATTTGGTTTAAAGAATGAATTCTGCCCATCTGAGTCAATGGTGATTGGACACCTACTCATGCAGAACACTGTTCTAGATGCTGAAAATATACAAAGAGGCAAAGACATGAAAGGCTTATTAAATAAGTGGATCATTGGTTTTAATTACTGGTGGAGGAAAACCAAGACTAATGAAGAAAACACATTTTTTCAAAGTTCTATTAATATTATAAGAATTGAGTATAACATAATTGAATAAATGCTGGCCTTGAAGTTAGAAGTCTGGGACTGAAAACTCTACCCTGCCGCTGATCAGCCATGTGATATCAGCAGAGTTAAATCACCTCTTGGAACCTTTTTGTTCATTGTAAAATGATGGCTTTGGTATTGTATATATGATGTATAAAAGTTTCCAAGAGCATTCTTTTAGGACTTGTTAGGTACTTATTTTAACAATAAGTTCGGTGTTGCATGTTCAGTGTTAATATACTAAACAGTATATTAGTATATATAACATATTACCAATGTTTAGTATATTCAGTATATTAGTATATATTAGTATATAATTGAATATATATTGTAGTATATAAGATAATCAGTATATATTAGTTTATAATATATTAAGTATATTTAGTGTTGCATGCTTTTTAGAAATATAATAGATTGAATCAGTATTCAGAAGAGACCATTTGACAAGATGAATGAACGGTTTTACCCTCTGTAATCCTTAGGTTGATGATTCTGTTGGGAGGTAGGATTCATCTCTTGCACTAACCTTTGCTGTATGGTTTTCTTATGCTAAGCAAGAAGTGATTGGGTTAGTTTCTAATTAAAGATTTGATATGTAGAGAGGAAAAAAAACAGAAACTCAAGACTTCAGCCATATGTACCAAGCTCAAACATAAAGCTGTTTCCAAGAGTTTAATCTCCCAAAACCTTCTAACTCCAGTTTATGATGGAATATATATACATATTATTAAATTCAGGGTGAGTACCACCATGATGGTTTTCTAGGGAATGGGATATTGCAACAAAACTTAAATTCACCAAGTTAACCTGGAAAGAAGGAGATCTTAGTTTGAATTAAGCTTTTACATATGTAATCTTTCCTTTAAATTGTACCTCATTTATTATAGTGCTTCATGGATACTAATTTAATTACTACTCACAGTGATATTTTAGGAGTTAAACTTAATAAAACCTGAATGATTTTTTTCTTCAAAGTTTCCATTTATACATCTGGACAAAATATTCTCACTATAGAGCCCAAGACCCAGTGAAAGGAGCAAAGGAAGTATGAAGCCCAAGTAAGTGCTTAAAGCATTCAACCATTTATCATTAGATGACAAATATCACACCTCATATGGAGACAATAATTCTGGCCTATCTCAGGAAACTGTGAGGACAAGCCTAAAGCATAGAACTGCATGCTTACACAATCTGAAGCAGCTATACTGATATATGTAACGAGACTAGTATGTTTATGTGTAGCCTTCAATTTCCAAGTCTTCTCTTCCTGTACTCTTCGATGATTGGCCTAAAATGTAGGCTCAGACTCAGAAAATAATAGGGCAGTGTAGGGTAGTGCAATTAGATTATAAGTAGAACCATGTTCAGAATAGGAAGCAGATGCATCCTCTGAGAAAAACAAAAAGAATGTGAACTCTTGTCAGCAGCAAATTAATCAATCTCCTTCTTACAAAGGTTATGTTAAAACTATATCTAGCATAGTTTGCAAAATACTGAATTTGAAGAGACTACAAGTTTAAAGGGAATACTTCTAGACAATTCTAAGAGAACCAGATTTTTCTTTTTTCTTTAAAGAGATTAATAATATTTCATATATGAAGCTGCTGGGCTTTGGAGGAAAATCCTTTGTTTTCTTGAGATTCATACCAGGCAATAACCCATGTGCAGTTGAAACTCACCAAAAAAAATCTTCATTTGGGGGTTGCCAGGGACTACTCTATAACCATTTATCGGGATATAAATAAGGGCAATATCCTCTAAATACATTAATCTGCTTAATCTTGTATCCATTATGTCCCAATGGTGGAGTTTCTGTTATTAGAAAAATTGTAGCATCTTTTTATCTGATGAAACAAACCTTCATTTCTAATTTGACAATGTCTACCAATTATTGAGAACCACAACTGTATCAGGCCAGTGCCTGACCTCCACAAAATTGTCTGCCTTCTCATAACATCCCTATGAGAAAGATACTATTATCTACAAATTAGAGATGAAAATACAGAGTCTTAGAAGTAATTTGCTCAAAGTAGCGATAGCTTATAAGGATTCCAACTCAAGTGTATCTGACTCTCTAGTCCATTATGAGATGCTCAATTATTTGAGCTTTCCATTGTTTTTTAAAGAAAAGAAAGTAATTCATCCAGCAGATTAACTTTAAATCATTTTTATAAGCCAAACAACTTTATGTGGAGTTAACCATACATATTGTTTACAATTATATCCAGTAAAAATCCTTTAAGAATAGTTCCTATATTACTATTGGGAAAAAAATGCATTTGTTCATCTTTTGTCTATTCCTGTAGGAACAGTTGAGTGTTCTGTTCCTTTATCTGCTGCAGTGAAATCTAACTAAGAACATTTGAGTTTAGACATCTAAAACCTTCTCTTGTGCAAAGCCAACATTTCTCCTGAGCCCAGTCAAGCTCAGCTCTGAGTGTTATTGTGTAATTTACATGGTCTGATATTTAAAACGTGAGAGCAGAGGAGAACTGACTACATGATACAATTTAGCTGAAGAGATTTTCATTTCAGAAAAAAACAAATATTTCTTTGGATAAATGCATCTCCATTAGCAAGTGCTTTATCATACTATTCAGCTATTTTGATTCCTCAAGGCCACTTATTAATTATAAGAAGGAAAATAATACACTACATTTTACCTAAGCAGAATTTATTTCTTGCATGAGCAAAAACTTTGTTTAACCTCAAGCATAGAATAACATATTTGAATTATTCACCTACGGGTAAAAATTGTTTTGCACTTTACATTCTTGCTGCTTATCTACTGAGCCTCAACCCCCAGATACATACTAAGCCAAGTGAGGTGGAAATACAAAATCCTTTGGTAAAGGCATTTTTGTAAAATTTGGACTTCATTTAATAGAACTTCTAATTAGAAGATTATTGAGATTCATCAGATAATCAGTTTCCAGTCTCAGATCTACCACCAGACATGAGGTAGTTCACAGAATTTCTCTATTTTGATTTCTTCATAATTAAAAAAAATGTATGGAAGCTCCTGCAAATCTAAATCATTGAACCATAGTAATTTTCTATAAGAATACTACAAATTAAAATTCCAGTGTATATGTGAAGCTAAAATTTAAAAAAAAAACCCGTAAGTTGACAGCTTCATTTCATTTTTTCAGCCTTATTCCCTCCTTTTCTTCTTGTGCCCATTTGTTTCTTAAATGCTAGTATATGTTCCCTTTAACTCTGAGCATTGCACTGTTGCACCTTTTTCCTTGTCTACACGTATAAAGCTGAATTTAACAGTGGAGTTATAATTCCAGATCCATCGGAGAAAAAAGTAAAAGCTGTTCCACAGAAAGTATTGTTCTCCCAAAATATCTTGTCTTTGCCATGGCAGGCTAACACGCTGTCTCTCTCTGCATAAAGCATCCTGAAGGTCGGAGAGTAGTGGAGGTGTCATGAATAACAACTAATCCATTCATTCCTACAGGGGGATTTCACAAATTTCTTTTTGTTTCTCAATAAAATGCTATTCATAGTAAGACATCAGACCAGAAATCCTGGCTAATTTGTTAGGAGGAAAATATAACTGGGCAATGCAATGTATATTTATTCAAGTGCATAACCTGAGAGTAAAAGCAAGTTTTCCTGAAAATGCATTTAGATGAGCAAACTAACCCAGCCTTGTAGCACGGTTCTTTGGGGAGCATCAAGAAAATAAAGCCCTGCATACTTGTTGTCTCCAAAATAATGTAGGCTGATGATTTAGCACAATTATTCCGGATGTTTACATCCTGTTTCTTTTTTTTTTTTTAAAGATTTTATTTATTTATTTGAGAGAGACAGTGAGAGAGAGAAAGAGCACAAGAAGGGGGAGCAGGAGGGGGAGAAGCAGACTCCCTGCTGAGCAGGTAGCCCGATGTGAGACTCGATCCCGGGACTCCAGGATCATGACCTGAGCCGAAGGCAGTCGCTTAACCAACTGAGCCACCCAGGTGCCCCTACATCCTGTTTCTGTTCCTCCTTTTGCCAGTGGAGGTATGTTCCTTTTCCCAAACAGGGTGTGTCCTCGTGGAACTTCACAAGGGGCAGCTTTTTACCAGCACGGTGGAATGGAATGAATGTCCCTTCTTTCTTAGTCTTTGTCATCTTGATATTCCAGCTTTGTCTTGGGTCCCTTCTCACAAGCAAAATTCTAGCATCCTTAATTCAATCATCAGGCACATTGCATTTTGGCCCAAGTGCTAATTTGCTGATGTCAGGTGCACAAATGCAATGATTTCCACAGCTAGACTCACTCCTGGAACCACTGTGCTTCTTCCCACTTTTGCCTTCTGTTTGTTTTTTTTGTCATTTATTTCTATTGGAAAAAAAGCTTGTTGTAATTCTAAGTCTTCCCAAACCCTTTTTGGATTTAGCAAACCAATGCATAAATGTATATTTTATATTTTGAAAATATATTTGTGAACGCCTTAAGAAAATTAGAGAAATCTTGAAAGGGTAAATCTTCAGAATTTTTCTCAAAGTATCATAGTGTCTTAGTTCTGTTAAACGTCAAATAAATACATAATAGAACCATTTCGAGTGTCAAGGTGAAATTCATATTCCTCAGTTTCTACAATTGCATTACTTCCCTGATTAAAATTACATTGTGTTATATATAGTATGTATGTGTGTATGTAATAATAGTTATTGTTTGAAAATATCCTGAGCAAGTGGGACTACTCCAGTATTATGGTTCAAAACATTTTAAATTGAATCATATTCTGGTCCAGGCAAGGTTTGGTTAGTCTGTTGTTAAGGTTTTTTTTTTTTTTTTCTAGAGTATCTTATAATAGACATGCTAGTATTTTTATTTGTGTTTAAAGCTTACTTTTATAGTATTTTCATTGCTTGTTTTTCTCCACATTTATAAATTATAATTGTAGCAATATTATGTGCTTATTGGTATAGCCCACAGTTGCTGAAATGAAGTCTTTGACTCTGGAAGCTCCTATTTAAACAAATATTCTACATCTTTTAACAGAACGAAGTTATTCTTCACTGCATATTTGTAGTTTCAAATTAATATGGTTTATTTAACGGTTGAAAATATGTTTCAAGGGATAATTACATAGGAGGTTAAACCTCAGGTATGGATATACCAGCAAATTCTTTAATCTCTATTAGTCTTGAGTTTCCTTATTTGAAATTGATAGCAATAATATTAATTTTAACCAATTGAGATGAAGACTAAATAAAACTATGCATGTAAGACAATCAGTATAGACTCTAGTATATACTCAGTGCTCAATAAATGGCAAGTATTTTCATTAATCAATGGTATTTTGAATTCCCGTTAAATAATTTTGAATAATTTTACCTTAGTTCAGGCTTAAATTAGATACAACTTCAGCTAAAAAAAAAAAGTGTTTATTTGATTATCCAAGAGTTTTTAATATATTTCTTTATTTTTTTAAAGATTTTATTTATTTTTCAACAGAGAGAGAGAGACAGCGAGAGAGGGAACACAAGCAGGGGGAGTGGGAGAGGGAGAAGCAGGCTTCCCGTGGAGCAGGGAGCCCGATGTGGGGCTCAATCCCAGGACCCTGGGATCATGACCTGAGCCGAAGGCAGACGCTTAACGACTGAGCCACCCAGGCGCCCTAAATATATTTCTTGTTTCCATATTTGGATTCACTGTAGGGCAGCACAAAATTTTCTCCTAATTACAGTTTACATTTTAAAGTTTACATGGTACAAATTATTTTGCTCGCTCATTCTTGAGGGTCCCAGCCTCTATTTTAAAGAAGCAAGACATTTGTGATATTCTTGATGAAGATCTTCAGTTATGTATGAGTTTGACTTTCACTTCCAGTTGAACGATTTGAATGGTTACAGAGACTTACTGGACAAAATTGGGAAAGTCTCTAAGACCATAAAAAAGGACATAGCAGGCTTTAGTGTGAGGGGAATAAAACAAACAAACAATACCAAATTATTCCCCCATCAGCAATAGGTATATTAGCAACTAATCAGATATGTCAGTTAGGCACCATGCCATAGAAACATTTACTGTTAATAAGTAAGTCCAAAGCTTTTCCAAGATTTGTATTTGCCATTTATTCTTTGAAAATAATTATTTGAAATCTTAAATTAATTGGTTTCTGGATGGATTCTTCTGAGCTCCTTTGAGATGTTTAATTAATGGTGGTAGACCAACCTTGGCTTATCTGTTGCCTTAATTCAAATCAAGAATAACCAGAAACAGGGCAGTCACAGATGGTTTGATTCTACCCCTGGTTGAGTGTTATATAAACGGAATGCAAGAAAGGTGGTGCAGGCCTTCAGGAAAGTAGAGAGAGTCAGTGCAATAATGATAAAGGTTAAAATAATTTTAATGGAAAAATTAGGTTAACTTTACCAAGAGCAAAAGAAGTGTGAGGCAAAGGGGATACTTGGCATGTATGTGAGATAGCCCCCAGGTTCTATCACTTTGGATCTATCTCTATAAGTGAAGCCATGAGAACAAGGATAAAGAGAAAAGCCAAAAGAAGAAAGACCTGGACCTGATTTTAAAGTTGTGCTAAACTTAAAAGAAGAGAAAGAATAAAGATGTCTGCAAATAGTGAAAATGTGATTTGGGCATGTATTCTAATAATTGGTCAGTCATTGCTATAAAGTTTCCAGGGCTTTTATTACAAGCAAGCATTAAAATATCACCCTTTCCAGTCTTCAGAAAGCAGGTAAATCAAAAACCCAAAGGGATGGATACCTGGGCAGAGGATATTTCCAGATCTGGGGAAAGCTGTGCCATCAAGTATTTCCACAGTGCTAATATTCAAGTCTCCTCTGATGTGATGAAGAATACTATAAAATCCATGAAGGGTACAAACTACACTGTATAATCTTGCCATATATATATATATTTACCTCTTTGTTATCTAAATTCCCACTAGAATATAACCTCCTTGAGCACAGGGACTTAGTTATTTTATTCACTCTTTACACCTAGGGCTTAGATTAGAGTTAGGCACATGGTAGGACCTAAGGAAATAGTTGTTAAATGAATGAACTGGCATTTCCATATTCACTTAAACCCAGTAATCCTTGCCCTATATATAGGGTATATAAAGATATAATAGATTATATAAAGATTATATAAAGATATAATAGATTATATAAAGATATAATCTATTATATCTTGTGTGTCTAATTTTCCTTAAGCACACATTACTCCCTTACATTCTACTCAATGCTCAATGGTTTCATAGTTTCTGACAGTTCTGTTCACAATCCTCTAAACCTCCATCATACTCATTCCATCAGATGATTGTGTTTCAAAAACCATTCTCCTTTTGTAAACATACCCTCACATTTTCCCTACATCTTTATCTATCACTCACCCACATTCTATGGTGTTTATATATACATGTCATAAACATCTGTATATAGTCTGATTTCTTGCCATATCAATTACCTACTTTCTCTCTTGTATCCTCCATGTCCACTAGCTCTTCATCTTCTGTCCATCCTCAATTTAAGTCTATATGGCAGAAGGACCCAGTCCTTTCTCACTTCTTTTAATTTACTACTTTTTATCCCTTCTGTTTTCCCCACCCGCCTTAGTCCCTTTGGGCTGATATAGCAAAATACCATAACGTGGGTAGTTTAGAAATGACAATAATTTATTTCTCACAGTTCCATAGGCTGGGAAATCAAAGATCAAGGAACAGATTGTGTGTCTGGTGAAGACCTGCTTCCTGGCATATACACTGCTTTTAGCTATGTCCTCACATAGTGGAAGAGACAAGGAAGCTTTCTCAGCTCATTATACAAAGGCACTGATCATTCATGAGAGCTCCACCCTTGTGACCTAATCACCTCCCAAAGACCCCACATATTAATATCATCACTTTGGGGGTTAATATTTCAACATATGAATTTGAGGGGGACACAAATATCCAGGCCACACCACCAGACAGTGAAAGTAAAACTGAGTAGTCTTTCCTTACTACTCACATATTATTTCTTAATTTTTTATAATGTAGCACCCCCTGTCTCATCTATTTCAAGAAAGCTTCCATTTTCTCACCCTATTTTTCTCAGTGTTGAATGGGTTGTCTGAAACAATACATAAGCTAAGAGTTAAAGTTTGGTACTACACTTGGATAAAGGTTCACTTTGATATTCTCACTAGCTGGTAGGGGTCGGCCCAGCAACTCAGCATGTTTCACAAGGTGATGGATAATATATTGGACCAGGCACACAGCTAAATTCATTCTCTTCATCTATTCCTAACCTAATCAAAATTAGTTATAAGTTGGTAGTGTCTACAGTGGTCTGGGAAGATTATCGAACACAAAGTCACCCAGTGGGGGAAATGGGCCTTTATTCATATACCAATAGGTAAAATAAGATAGAGTATGCATTAGGTGTCATGTGGGCCCAGAGTATATGACATTATTGAGTCTGAATTGAGTGGGGAGGCAGCCACAGGGAGGCTAAGACATCAATATTTAAGAATGATTAAGAATAGTCATGTGAATTGTTAAGAGAAAAGAGTGAGAGATTCAGATATTGCTCCTCTAACTTAATGTGATCAGATACACTAGTCTGTTTGCAGCTTTTCATAATCTTCCCATTTATTTCTAAGCAAATTATAAATTCTTAAAACTAGCATGGAGACCACTTGCTTTTTTAGACACCTAAATATTCTCCACAACATAAATTATTCACCTTTTTCTAGACCAAAAATATACTTTCTAATTGTTCTTGCTTTTTAGTCTTTTTGCCCATAAAATACCTTCTCAAATATTTACACATTTTGAAAATACAGTTACCCATTATTGTCTCTTTATTTACCCCTTAGGGGGTAATCGTTTCTATACTATGCTAATTTTCCATTATATTTAATGGACATATCACGTATAGTCTAGTTTTGTGAACATCTCTTTCCATTAACTTTTCCCCTACTAGCTCATAAGTGCTTCACAGTAAAGAACCACATCTTAGCTATTTCTTTTGTCCCCCACAACCTAAAGAAACAGTGCCTTTAAAACATTAGCTTTTCAATACAATGTGGAGCAATATATAGCTCGATCAGTAAGTTTTCCTAAGCAATACAGTTCTGGTCATTTTGTTTTACTTAAGAAATTCATTCAAAATTTTAGCTTAGACCTCCATGATTTTTAATAAAATTCTTAGTTACCTCATTATTAACCTAATACAGCATTATTCTAAAAACAAACTGGAAAAGCTAGATGCACTACAAAAGCCAAGGGCTTGCAATGAATCTCACTATAATTACCTCAAATAATTTTTTACAACAGAATACAAGATGTGCCAAGGTGGAAAATATTGCTTATCACTCTGGAAAGGCAAAATTCCATATTACCCAAGATAAAACTGTTTTCTCTTAAAGGGCCCCCAAGCATTCAAAGCAGACAAGCAGAGGACAAAATGTTTACCCAATTTGTATTCTACTCAGTACATTAAGGAATAGATTTGTATGGTCATAGCTAATATAGTTAAAAGTTTTGGAGAGGAGAGTAATGTAATTTTAATCCTAGTCATTATTTTTTAGACAATATTTAATTGGTAAAATGTACAGAAGAGGCCTGTCTTTGTACTCAGTTTCACTGTTGACCTCCCATAAACTCCTTTCATAAAGCCTAAAAATTTCCAGTACTACAAATGGATTTTAATGCTTTGGTTTTAGATTTTATAGGGGCATCAAAAGAGCCCTCTTTGATTTTGTTTTTCCCTAAATCCTGATTCTATACCTAAGTGTCTACCACAGGCCAGGCAGTGGGTTTCTCTTAAAATGCTACATCTCTGAAAGACAATAGGCTAGTTAATAAAATTTTCAAGTTAGGAATGTCACAATAGGCTTGTGTTTCCATTCATAAAGTATGTCTTGAACACACACAAACTATCCTTTGTCATCTGTTTCTGCCCCATTTCAAAATTATTCTCTGCTATTAATTAGAAGTGACTACAATTTGATTAATCTCAAACATGTGTCACATATAAACAATGTGGAAAACTGAATTCAATATTTTTTCACTTAGAGTATGCATGATGCTCATAGAAAGAAACCAAATATCTCTTTTAAAACAATTTGAAATCTAGTATCATCACACAAAGGGAGAATATTGTCAATGTCACATTCTAGTTTACTTGAAGTATTAAATTTACAGAAGAACCTAATTATTTATGGTTTCTTCGACTGAAAATATAAAAATTAAGTGAACTTTTTTCTCTCTTGTTTTACTACTAAAACTCTCATTTCTGGAATCTGTTCCTTCATCTTGAGAATCTACCGGATTTTGGTCCCTGTTTGGTGTTTAATTGAACTCTCTGGAAAAAGCTTACCAATACCTATAAACTCACAGAGGACAAATACACATTGCCTTAGCTTAGAGAAAGGAAAGTTTCAATTAACAAGGGAAAAATGTCTTTTTGCTTAATTTAAATTATCATTATTAGTATAAGATATGTACTAAAACACTCATTTTTCAAAGTGCTAGTTCAATTTCCATAAATGCACTAAGCATTTAACCGGATTATAGAAGAAAAATTATATT
Organism: Neomonachus schauinslandi; assembly: GCF_002201575.2. Taxonomy (NCBI): domain Eukaryota; kingdom Metazoa; phylum Chordata; class Mammalia; order Carnivora; family Phocidae; genus Neomonachus; species Neomonachus schauinslandi. The sequence continues at coordinate 132,534,976 of NC_058406.1, read as the reverse complement.
ATAAAGTAGTTGTGATTTAAGAAACAATGATTCCATTTAGGTTTTTCTGTTCAACTTTCTAACAAAAAATGTTTTTCTTTCTTATTACACAGCCCACAGTAATAAGTGAAATATAATCCTAATTAATTTTTCCTACAGCTGTGTATAAATCAATAGCTGCAACATCCCAAAGGAAACACACACTGCACGGTCCTTCAGGTTCCTAATGAATGCAAATAGAATGACCTTTTTCTGACAACTATGAATATTATTTCACAATTTCACCATTGAAATCGCTGCCATCAGCAATTCATACAGCAAACATGGAGACTACAATAGTTGTAAATAACTATTCATTATGGAAAGAAGGGGGTGGAAAAACCTGAGCTTGAGTTATGCAACTTTTAAGCCTCGAGCTTCATTTTTATGTTTCATTTTGATATGGAAATTGTCTTAAATGTAACCAATCTTCATTTTAGTTCTTTTTTCTCTGTTTTAGAAAAAAAAGATTAAAAAGAGTCAATGTTTTATGCCATTTAATGGAGAAGTTCAATATTGAAATGTTTTTTGTAAATGAAATAAAAACAATAAGTAATATTATAAAGCTCTAAATACTACATTCAAGTTTTAGGAGGCTATGGTTATCTTCCATCAGAAATACCTGGCAGAGGGGCACCTGGGTGGCTCCGTCGGTTCAGCATCTGCCTTTGGCTCAGGCCCTGGGATCGAGCCCCGCATTGGGCTCCCTGCTCGGTGGGGAGTCTGCTTCTCCCTCTCCCTCTCTGTGTGCATGAGCTCTCCCTCTCTCTCAAATAAACAAATACATCTTTTTTAAAAAAATAAATAGATAAATAAATAAGATAGTTTAAGAAATACCTGGTGGAAGAATATGCAGAAAACCCCGTTGGTGTACTTACCAAGACAACACTATTCATGCAGTGAACATGCAGATAGCTTTGGAAGCTATGAAAACATAATGACATAAAGATGAAACCTGTGGGAACCTGAGAAAAGGTGCAAGTAATTAACTCACAATATTGTCCATTTTGACTGAAGAACCACTTTATTCCAAAATACAATAAAACTGCATGTACTTATGCTAAATCATATTCAGTTTGCAATAAAACTTCATTATAGCCATGAAGATGTCTCATTAAGTAGAAGTTAAACTCAAATTTTATAAGAAAAGTAATTAAATATGTTAAACGTAATTCTGCTGGCCATACATCTATCTACTGAAAACTCCCATTGGAGTTCACTAGAGCCACGAATATAATGAGCCAATAGAGTTCAAACACTCATTAAAAACAGGACTCCTCAAATTGCCACAAGTTTCAAAAAGGGACTCACAAGAATATTCCACTTCCATACAATTCCAAAAATGTCCTTCCACCCCAGTTCTATAATTAATTTTTATACCTCCACACAGGACTGCAGACTACAATCACGTACCCAAATGTGGATTAGTGACATGCATAGAATATATTTACAGAGAGATATTAACTTACTTTGGTAAGTAGTTGCACTATTTTAGCATACAGTCAGCTTTCTACACTTTCAAACCTGAGAACTGTTTTAAACTCCATTCAGAGAATTTCTTGAAACAGCTAAGAAAGCATTTCTGTGACCGTTGTTTGGCAATATCAGACATAGATGGCATTTTTTAACTGTATTAAACAATCTCCACTTGATGACATCTAAAGATGTCTATACTCTCACACCTGTAATGCTTTCATGTTCAAAATGAATCCCTGCTACATCTCACTCAATATTGATCTTCAAGGCATTTCTCCCAATCCTTTCCCCAGTGTGGTCACTGAACGGCATCAGAGTTCAATAGGAAGATCAGCTGCTCATCCACTTTTTGCTAAAGCAATTTGTATTATGGATTTATTTTAGCAGTCTACAGTGGCAGTTGCTGTTTTTACTATTTAAATGCTTTGATTATCTGACCTTGCTTACTTTATCTTTCTAAGTGCTATGCATGGGCTTTAAAATGATCAATAAGTGGGGATTCCTCTACAGGATTATGCTGAAATCAATCTCAATTCAGACTTTTTGTATTTTATGTTTATTACTTGATCTATCTTAATCGCATTCCTTATTTTGGTAAATAAGTTTAAAACACATTTTTGATTATGCAGGTAAGAGTCTTCTAAGAGTCACACGTGTTATAAAATAACCTGTATTTTTAGACATTATTTTATTCATTATTTTAATGTGAAGAAGGAAAGAATTAATTCTTAGATATTTTATTCAAACACCTTTTCATTATAAATGAAGACCTATTCCTTTAGAAGAAAAACATAGTTTTTTATATGCAAGTAATTAAAAAATCTTGAAATACATTAATGTGCTATAATAATTGTGATAACTATGGAACTTCAAGAAACACTGCTTTTACATATATGTTGCACATAAACATGTTTATAAAACTTGTTACAGAAGAAATTAAAGCATCATAGAAGAAAAACCAAAGTGAATTGTCAATAATCACATCTTTGAAAATCAATAGGAAAAAAACCATAAACTTGTTGAGTATCATTTAAAAATTTAATATTCAATGTAATAAGAAAACATCAGTTTCATATTCTCACTACTGGTTACACAATTTTTAATTTTGGATTAAAAGAACTGTAAATTGGAAGCTTAATGTGCTTTGCATACTTTTAAAATCAAATCTACAAAGTTTAGAACCAAAATTCCATAGTAATTATCAATAATATTAAATAAACATCAACTCCTAAAATTAACTATATAAGGCATTAGTGTCATGGAATATGAATTATCACACACAACTATTAGAAAATGCTAATTTTTTTGTCTAATTTAGTTACATTTTATATCTTCTGGGTTTAGGTAGTCACATGAACCTCTTGAATTTTATCTTTGGTTCAACTTATTCTACATGATTTTTCAATATCATAAATAAAAGAAATGCAGATGTGAGCTAAAAAAAGGAATGAAGGCAAACTTCTTTTAAAAAATCCCTTTTTTTCAAATCCAGTCTAATGTCTAAATATCTCTGTCACCATCTCTTACATAAAATTACAGTGAAATATTTTTCCACCCATGTAAAGTATAAAATCTGCAGTTTGTTCCAAGGACCAAAAATTCAAGCAGTAAAGAACCTGAGGTAAATAAACATATGATTATACACAGAATATTTGCCATATGTTCACCTGTGCAAATACAACATTTTTTTGCTTAAATGATTTTTAAAAACTCTCACAGGGCTAAGGAATATCACATATGTCCAATAAGTATATATCCACATTTTCATACTTTGAAATTACTGGCCAAAATGATTTAGTATTAATAATTTTCATTTCAGACTAAATTATAGACTATTAGTACAATAATTTTTCTTCTACTGCTCACATTAAATAAGATAGAAAGTGTTAATAATAAAATAAAAATAAAGCCATCACAAGATAATCCATTTTAATAGTTATACGCATGAAGCTAGGGCAGGAAAATTAAGATGTCCAAACATGAAAAGAATGAGGAAAGAAGTCTAATTACCAAATAGCTCCTATAATGATTTTCCCCAAAACTCTTATAACCAACTAGCTCCTTTCTACTGTTTGCGGCAGAATAGCACTTAAGAGAAATCATTTTCCAGAAAGTTTTGCATTTCTGTACATCACAACCCTGGCAAGACATGTCCATACTTTTTTCCTCAAGTGGGTAAATGTTAAGAGAGAAGAATCCAAGTTTCATGATGCAGCAACACAAAGCTGGGAAGTGAAAATTATGTTGCAACGGAGTCTTGAAAATATGACTGTAAAAGTTAATCAATAAAATGTCTATTCCTGTCTATTCACCGGAGGCCCCAGCTGCATAGCTTCACTCAATCGATACTACAAATTATTACGATTTCCAGGTTCCCACTGGACATTCAGAACAAATCTTTCAAGTGTAACAGGCTTATACTGAGTATATGGTGTGTGTTCTTCACATTTAGTTCAAAAAGAGAGGAGAAAAATAAAATCTAAATCCTATATGTTCTTTAAAATAAAACATTTAGCTTTATGGAACCAGTAACTTACAAGGCGTATTTTAAAGTTAAAAACAATCTTCCCTTTGATTGCCAAATGTTTTAGTACTTTTTTAACTGTTTCATGTTTAGTTAAGAAATGACTTAACTTAGTAATAGATCTTGGTGGTATTGGAATCTGGTGAGTTCTGAATGACTATTCTGAAGTAAATGAATGGAGAAAATCATTTTGAGATAATTACTTATCAAAAAATCGCTTGGATACATTACTATTAGAAAGATGAATATAGAAACCTGACATACATTTCAAATCGTAACAGGTCTCTTAAAATAGAGATTCTAGTTATTGTTTTTATGACTTATATCAGCACATTTCAAAAATTGTATTTCAGGATTTCATTTTTTTCTATTTTTATGAGATTAAAAATTCATGATTTCAGAATTGAGTTTGTCTTTTTTTTTTTTTAAAAAAAAAGGTCCCAGAATGTTTTGCTCTTGTGAGATCCTCTGCTCTCTATAGCAAAATTCAACCATAATTGCGAACTCTAGAAACTACTCAAGCCCTTGATCTTAACTTTCTATACATTTCACCCTGCATCACTTAGTCAAAATCCAAAGACTTTTCCAAATAAAGGAATGACCAGGTAAGATAACTCACTATAATGTTCTCATGCCATATGACACCTGATGTGGTTTTCTTTCTTCTTACTGGTGAATACCATGGTGCCTGGCACCGCCTAATACCAAGTCAATTGGTAAATCTGACCAATTCATGCCACCTGTTGATTGAGTAGAGAAAATGATAAAAATAAATAAACGAAGTTAGGGCTTTTTATTTTGACTAGGCTAAAAAGGCATTGATTTCATTTTACATTTTAATAGTAGTATGTTTTTTCATGTTTAGATACATATCTAGCATGTAGGCATACCCTGTGACAATGTATATTGAGGCTATATTTTTTTTTAAAGGTGAACTTACTTCTCTTAAGAAACAATCATTGGTTTGATTATGATCACGTATCAGTCTCTTTAAATTCAACAACATATTCTTGTAGCATGTCATAATAATATTTATAAATTTTTGATGTCTAAGATAATCATTAAAAACTATTGCAAATAGTTAGGCAAAAAAAAACCAAAAAACAAAACAAAACAGTTACAATTTTAACTACCCCCTTAGATGATATTTTGCACCTTACCAGCAATTTCACATTGAAAGAGAATAGTGTACTTAATTTCATGAGCAAGCTATATAGGAAAATAAGATAGATTAATATAGATCAAGTATATAGAACTTAAGTTAATCTTTCATTGTTATTTAACTGGACTAATCACTGTCTGGTTTATTTACTTATAAAAATCCAAGATTGGAAGCAGATCTTTGCATGCCAGTTTTCATATCAAAAATGTTTTTTTTGTTAGTACACTGAATAATATGCCTTTTTGTGGTATTTAACTGTAGAAAAAAAATATTGGCATTATTTTAATAACATTAAGTTCACATGGACCACTATCATTAGCTTTATATTAGTGTTCACAAACATTTTTATATATTTCTTATTATCTAAATATATCTTAACTATATTATTTCCCTAATACTATTCAGCTTTTTAAGAGACCATAATATTTACAACAATAGTACATTAGTACAGCCATTCCCAAAGAAACTTTGCCCAATATGCTTTTAATTCTTGGTACCAATTTCTACCTTTTAATATTTGTTAAATGTGGCTTTTTTTTGTTGTCTGAGTTCTGGCAGCTGACTAAAGGTACATTAATGGCAAACAGGATTTATCTGAGTGTTTAATTTTATTTAGAAGCCTGTAAAATGTTATCCTAGATTATAAAATTATTTTTAGTGCCTTCTGATATTAAACCATAGGCTTAAAACACAGAAATAAATTCTTCATGAATAAATTTCAAAAATTTTACTTTTACATTTTAGCATTGTTAGCTTTATAAACTATAAATTAAAAAAAATTCAATGTTCATCATATGCAGTATTTTGAAATCCTATTGATAGACATATCAAGATATGCAATAAGTAATGAAAGTTTAGAATCTGGCTTCCAAAGATTAGTTAATATCAAATGTCTTTTTAGCTCTGGCCTCAGGATTGTGTTCAAAGGTATGAGTGACAGGAGAAGGAAAAAAAAGTTTAGGTATGTGTGCTTTATCTAACTGTGATTACTCAATTTAACCAGTGTTCAGTGAGCAAAGTGTAATTCTTGACAAATACAGAGAGAGAGAGAGAAGGGGGGATGGGGGAGAGGAAGAGAGGGAGAGGGGAGTTCATCTGGGCTATGCTACTTAAAAAAAAATTATTTTTAAAAAGCACCAAGAAAACCAAGCAAAAGGCACAGAGGATAGAAGACCTGATTATCAGAATACTCAAAAAAGAAACTAACATTTATTTGAAAAGTAAATGATAAAATCTGACAACATAGTTTAAGCATAATAATTACATAAAGATTTAGATGATGAAAGCAGAAATTAGCTACTGGAAGATGTTTCACTAAAACAATTCCCATGAATGTTTCACAACAGCATAGATCTTTGTTACTTTTCTTCATAGTTCCTTACATGCCTCAATGGTCTGACCAAAAAATTCTACTCTAAATGTCTCTCAATTTAATAGTGTCTTGCTTAGAGCTGCTACTTTAACAAAAAAGAAACCCAACAAGAGCCATATGTAACCTTTGGACTCCAAAAGGAGAAAGATGAGAATGACATTGGCAGATAGGTGCTACAGAAACAGTGTATTCTTTCTCTTGCATCTTACCTTGAACATTTCTTGATAGTTAACAAGAAAGTTGACCTCCGCATCATTATTTAGAATCACAATAGGACAGTTACAATGTTCAGCATGTGACATTTCAGTTAGGAAATGATGCAAATTTAAAGTTTATCTATCTTGGAACCAACAATTTATTGAACAAGCTAGCACATTTACACAGCACCTTTTGCAAAACAGAGTTAAATATTTAGCAACGAAAGTCAAAGGATTGACTTGATTTTAGTATGTAAAGTAAAACTTTCTGAAATACTAAAAAGCAACTCACTTGTAATCATTTTTTTCTTCTTCAGAAGCAATAATCCCTTCTGTCACTGTCTTCAGCTCTGCCTGGGGTTTTCTACTGTTCTGTTCTTGGCGAACTGTTTCTGCTATTTGCTCAGTTAGCTGCTCTTGAGTAGCTTTCAAGCTGGATTCCATTAGAAGAAGTTTTTCATCTTGACTGGCAAGTTCTTGGGCTGAAAGATAAAACAAGAACATTGCCTTTTAAAAAACCAAGCTAATGTGTTTTTTTTTTTTCTTTTGTTTTTGGTTTAAATAATATGCAGTGCAACTTTGAGGAAGATTTAAATAGATCCTTCTTGTCAAAATACAAGCTCGTGCTTTCAATTTTCACAAGTAAACAAAGGTATGTGTGAAGGAATACAAGATGCAGGTCCATAATCTCAAGTTTATAAAGCGCTTGAATTAAAACATTAGATGTCTTAATCAGACAACAATTTGCTGCCTTTAATTGTGAGATTTCTGTTGCTACATTTATAACAGAGTAACATTAATACAAAGTATTCTTTTTCTTTCTTTAACATAGGCCTCAGGTATATTTATATATAGTCACATAGACAAAGGCTGATATGTTATAAATTATGCCAAAATGATGGCTCTTCACTGATTTATTTTCATGTATAATATTTATGAAATTTAAGCACTTTTTCAAGGTCATCCAATAGATGGCACTCTTTCATTAGACCAAAGCAGACTTAGGCAGTATGCTTCAAGCTCTCAAAAAATAAGTGATTTAAGACAAAGACATTTTTCCTTTGTTCTTTGTTGACCGTATTCCTAGAGATATATATCTGTACATTGTGTTAAAATATTTCCCCTTTATAAAAGTATTTATCTGGTTTTTTTTTTTCCTATTTGCCTCAAATGCATGCCATCAAATGTAAATGTTTTTTATTTTATTTCTTTAATCATATGTTTGGATATATATTTATATACATTATGTTATATAGGACATTTTTGGATCTTTTTAAATCTCACTGGATATATAATCCATTGCATTAAAGATCATGATATTTTGTGAAAATCAGTCTTTTCAATCTTGCAGTCCAAAATGAAGAAAAAAAGAAGAAATACTTTTAAGATCCTCAAATCAACATAAACAGAAATGGAGAAGGCCATATTTTTATAAAAAAAGAGCATCTTCCCTTTTAATGATTCTCATTTTATGTCCAAAAAATGGTGTTTATACTAAGCTTCAACAAAGTTAGAAACCAAGGTATTACAGTCTTACATCAGAGGTATCTTTTACAGGCAACCTCATAAAGAAGATACTCTATATAAATATTCTACATTTATCACTCATCTTTGAAGTTGAATGATGTCTCCCTTATAAATTAGATCTAAGAATATCTGGTTCTCAGCTTCTCTTTATAGATTTTGAGCAACTGACTGCTTATATTTTAATAAATATGTGCATGCATGTTCACTTTGTTTTCTTGCAAGTGTTCAAAATGACCAGTTTTGCCCCAGAAGAAATTACAGCATCTACTATTTTTATAGCTTAAACCTGCTATATATTAACAGTTTAAATTTGTGCCTCAGGAAACCACAGAGCTAACGCAAACAGCTAAATATTTAACAAGGAAGAATGCATCACCCAGAGCTCATCTTTATTAAATTCCAAATACATCGAAATCTCTCTGAACAAATGAGTTAAATGTTTAATAATTTCAACACATGTTAAAGTGTGGGGGAAAAAATCCAATAAAGGACTTAGAATGAGTTTGCTTTCAAGATTAAAAAAAAAAATCCTTCAAGCTTAAAAAATATGTAAAGGCACTCTAGCCTTCCCTGTTCTTGACCAATAAAAAATGTACTCAAATGAAAACAATTGATATTTTTGTAGTGATATGTTTTTAGCATTGTTGATATAGCTGCAAAACTAATTTGAGTGAAGTATTTCATTTTCTATGCTTTTTCAGCTTTCAAAATATGTATTTCTTATGAAAAAAGAAAACCACACCAAAACTTTTTAAATGAGTTTTGAGGAGAATTTTCAGACATTGAAATTGAGCGGTTTAATGGTCTTGAAGTTAAAAGGACTTTGAGCGATTGGGCCACATACAAATGACTATGGATATCAGAACCCTTGTTTCTGATAGTTTCTTTTTTGGAAGGAAGTTTCTTTTTTGAAGAATCTACTTGTACCAATAGATTGACTTCTAGACTACTTGACTCACCTTGTGGCACATGCACAAAAAAGACCTTTTGTCAACTACGCATGATGTGAATTTTCTATGAAGTTTGCCGATTTTGAAATGACTAAGAGATTTATGCCTCACGGTTCTCCTAAGAGTCTACTCTAATTCATTATATGCTGGTTAAAGGGGGTAAATTATTTTAAGTTTACCTATACCTTGGACTTGAGCCCGAGTTGATCCCAAGCCAGAGGCGCTCGCAGCTGCATGCTTTATTTACAATCCCTTTGTCAGACTTACAACTGCCCCAGGCTATAACATAGTGTACCTAATGTTCAAACTGGCAGGTAATCTTATGTCAAACATACTTCTTTGATTTAAAGTGATCAATAGATTCTTGTAAAGAGGTAATTTCTCTGATGTTTCCACCTTGCCTTTTTTACAGGTGATTCACACAAAAGCCTGCTTATATGATGTACGAACAATAAACAGAAAGCTATAATCATGTTTTTTCAGATGTTTCCGGTGCACAACGATTTTGGATCGATACACTGTGTAATACAATTATCTGCAATGATCTGGTTGTATTGAAAAAGAATTTGCAGGAGACCTCTAGGGGGTTTTATCCAGAAACACGTATCTGGCAATGTTGTGAATAGTGGAAGGAAAAATTAAGGGGTTGACAAACGCTGTCTATTATGTACCCAGTAACTTCATTAATATTTTATTTCATAAAAGTATTACACTACAAAGTTTAGACAAACAAGCTCAAAAGTAATAATGATAATAATGCTCTCAGCTTCATACTATTTGTTTATATGGAACGACAACAAAAAACCCTTAACAAACATGTGGTCTTAGATTAAATGTTGTGCGAATATTATATGCTGCAGATCATAAGCAATATTGATTATTTATGCTATGAAATAAATTCTCGTATTTCTATCTTATCTAAGTCATATAAATACTAGTGGATGTGAAATACCTTGATGCTTCTTCAACTTTTTTTTTTTTACTAGAATGGTAAAATTCTAGACTGAGGATCAACTTGAATTGTTCAAGAGCACTGTATATTAAGCCCTTTATTTCAAGCCTCCCCCCCCCATGAAGATTTGCAACATCAAGGAAAGAGCTAAGATATACAGTCTGTATCCAAAAGACATTACGCATTTTCTGCAAAGATCTCTGTGTGTAGAAACAACTCAGTTTTGTTTTTATGGTTCTCTTGAAGATGCTGACTTTTTGCAGCATCTACCTCAAAGCCCCAAACGATCCACATTTCCTATTTTGAGCTTTTAATCACATACCGGTGATGTGAAATTCTCTTTGATCAGGCTAGAACAGATTACATTCTGGTGAGGCTCACAATTTGGGGGACACTGGTCTCTCTCACAAAGGCCTGCTCTATGCAGATTCTGCAGGTCCCCATCTGGCCGCTGCAGACCTGATCTAATGATAGAGATCGCTCTTTTGGATGCTTTCCTCCCTGTATATCCTGGATGCTTGCTTTCAGTCTCCTGACCACACTGTCGAGGCTCATCACCTTATCCACTTGGACTTTGATGGCTTCCTGTGCCTGCAGGAGACCAGCTTCTGACTTTCTTAGAAAGTCCTATCTTTTGCGTATCGCCTGTGAAGACAAAAAGCATTCCAATAGTGCCTCTTATGATGTACTTTTTATATTGCATCCTGCTATTTTGAGCTATAGGATACTGGAGATTATACAGCCCCTCATTAGCAACTGGGTCAAGTATCCACATCTCTTTTAGGATCAAAACCTTAAAGGGACTCTCTTAAAAAAAAAAAAAAAAGTCAGTTGGAAGGAAGAGTCACCATTAGTTTAAATGCAGTGTTAATCAATACATAAAGGTTCAAAAGCTAAAGAAAATATTTCCCATAGTTCTTAGGGAATTAAAAAGGAGACTAGTTGGATCAAAATGAATTCTTCCTCTTTAAAATATGAAGAAAAATTTAATGAATACAAGAAGTGTATTTGATCTCTTTGAGTTAACACCTATGTAGCTCTTTCATTTAGTTCTAAAGCAAACTAATGTGACATAGGGAAATCCCTTCACCATAAAGATAATGATGATAGCCTCCTAATGACTTCTCCACACCACTTAAACTAATTAGCTTTATAAGAATACAATGTTTGTCACTTTCTTTTTCAGTTTTATCATCTTTTTAACACACCATGTCTCAGCTTTAAATCTGAGCGGGAAAAGACATTAAATATAATCAAAGAACAAAATGATAAACGAACGTGCTTCTTTAGAGTAAAATGCACTAAACTTTCCTGGTGCTGATTTCGTATCCATCAATATGGTATTCCTGGCTGGGCTTTTTTATTGGCTTCCTGCCACACCTTGACTCTCTATCATGCTCCATCATGCTTCTTTTAATCTGAATATTTAGTGTTCTTTCATGTCTTAATTACAGCAAATTGCGACACGGTTGGCACCATTTCTTGAAATTAATCCCAGAGTACTTTGTTTCTGTCAAGCAGTCAAAGCCTTGGAGAATAATAGTAAATGTTATTGCAGATCTAAATTTAAATGACTGTCTATGTATTTAACTTAAGCCTTTAATTATTCGTGCCGAACTGTTTTTGGTTCAATGTTAAACATTATTCATTGAGAATGTAGAATTGCTTTAGACAGCTTAAAACCTGCAGATATGTTTGGCTATAATTTGAACACAACAATTATTTATATTAACATATTTTCTCAGGTGTACAAAACTTAGTAAAAGGCATGTGATAGCTTCTTATAGATATATATTTCAACATTCCATCACTTCTGTCATTATTAATAAAAGGTATGGATTTAGGCCCACTCAATTCTAAATGGCTTTTCCCCAGTGAATTGTTAAATTGTAAACTGAACTAAAAAAAAAAAATGACTCGGTCTTATTATTGCTGATGTCTTTAAATAATTCTAGATAATGAAGCACTTCAAAAGTTCTTACAAACCTAAGAGTTACACCATTTTGTCTGGTGGTTTTCTATGGAAAACTTAAAGGTCCTAGAACTCTCAATGGCCAATTCTTTCATTCCTCAATTCTGAGCAGGTTCTACAAATATCTAAATTCAAAAAGAAAGCACCATTTTATAAAATAATATGAGTTAAAAAAGTCTAAGGTAGTAGAATTCACTACTCATGTTTTATAAATGTATGTTGAAACAATTAGAAATTGGAAAATTCTGGGACACAGAGAATACATACTTATTGATTTAATTTCAAGTAATTGGCTTTCATGTGAATATTTTAAAAAGGAAAACTTAATGAATAACACAAATTATATATTTTGTAAAGGGAACCACATAGTAGGAGTCCGTGAATCACAATGGTCCACTCTGTGAACTTCCACCAGGATATGAGCTCCACGTAGATATTTATCCATCTACATGTTGCCAGCATTTAGCACAGAGTCTTATATACCACTCTATATAATAAGCACCTACTGAATTGAATTGGATAGATGGTGTTAATTTCATCTGTCAAGCGTGTCATTTTCCTCACTGGGAAAAATGTGTCCTTTGCTTTGCCTCTGAAATACAAAGTGAATATGGAAGGATTTACATTTACAATTTTGGCAGATTTATCTTCCAGTCATCTACAGGCATAACTTAATAAATACTAGTCTTATTTAGTTTTAATCTCTGTCTGAATGAAACTTGATGGCATTTCTATCACCAACACTTAAGGTATGCATTGGATTTAGAGACAATGAGAAAAAAAGTTGGATTCACAAAACTTAAGGTAAAATAGATATTTCAAAATAGATATTTCTCAATAATTCAGAAAAAATGTACGAAGTGGTATGTTTCCAGTTCCCTCTCCTTATCAATAGTAATGTGATTGTTGAACAGGTATCTATTTCCCTGTTCTCACAATCTCAAGGGTGTAGCTGATCTAACTACAAAGTTTCCTGGCAGCTGCAAAGTCGCTTTCAAGCTGTGTTATCCGCTGTTCTAGGTGAGCAAGTTCCACTTTGTGTTTCTGTTGGGTAGCTGAACAACCAAATGCAATGACTGCAAGCTCTTTTCTAGCATTTCAATCGCAAGAACAGCCTTCTCCCCCACATATCCGTCAAATGTATTAGCTGTTGCGGGTTTTTCTTCCTCTGTGATCTACTCACATTCTGAAACTTCCATCGATGTTTGCATTGCATTTAAGATCATGGTTAAAATGAGAAATTAATGTTCATGGTACCAGAAATATTCTGTTCATTATATTCTCTAAATATTATTATAGACCTACTTAGAAAAAAATAAACAAGCATGTCGCTCTGGTAGTACGGCTAATGTAAATGTAGAAACTGAGGAATAGCAAAGTGAAACCAATTATCTCAGCCCTGGGGTAGTTTCACAAATACTGCTGAGACATCTCAGGGAATCAAGAAGCTATAATATTTTTGCAGCAAGCCTAAAAGCAGGACTTCTACATGCCTGTTTTATGTAATCACAGTATTTCTCCTCTCTTAAGATTTATTCCGAGATGCCTAGTCAATTTGATTTCTTATTTTTACAATTAATTACCAGGTACTTAATTAGTTGACAATTTTTATTGCATTTTACAAAAGAATTTCATATGAATTTTCTCATTTCATCCCTATTATAAATGTCAAGTATTATCATTCCATTTTATAAATAAACTCCAAAGTCGTTGCTCTTTCTACTATACCATATTATTATTTTTGAGAGATTTGAGTTTTATGATACACAATGATGAGTTAATAAACTGACTTTTTAAAAAAGATTTGTTTGTTTTAGAGAGAGAGAGAGACAACATGCAAGCAGGGGGAGGGGCAGAGGGAGAGAGAGAATCTCAAGCAGATTCCCTGCTGAGCATGGAGCCCAACACAGTTGGATCCCATGACCATGAGATCATGACCTGAGCCGAAATCAAGAGTCGGATGCTTAACCAACTGAGCCACCCAGGCGCCCTGTTAATAAACTGACTTTTAAATTAAAAAAAATGTGTGGGGCGCCTGGGTGGCTCAGTCAGTTAAGTGTTTGTCTTTCGCTCAGGTCATGATCTCGGGGTCCTGGACTCAAGCCCTACATGGCGCTCTCCTGCTCAGTGGGGAGTCTACTTCCCAATCTCCCTTTTTTTCTGTCCCTCCCCCTGCTAGTGCTTTCTCTCTCTCTAATAAATAAATAAAATATATTTTTTTAAAAAGTGAACTTAGTCAAGTGCCTGGTATTCCATCCTCAAAAATTGCTTCAAAACAATGTCATAAATCTATGGGGGATTCCCTTGGAACCACAAAAGCAATCATGATTAAAATCTGATAACACTATTAGCCATTAATGTTTAGTTTGCCCACATTGTGATTGGGTTGTTGGTCAGTCAATAAGTAGAGATGGAAATGTGCATAATAGCAGAGAATAATCAAGGAGATCCGAAGAATTGGGTATACTACACTGCAAGCAGTCAGCCCTGTGTGTCATAAAGTAGAATCAGGAAAACTGAACTATGGGCAGTTAGCAAAAAGATTATAGGATGGAATCTTAGGATGTTAGACTGTAGGCAGAAAACACCAAAAATTATAAGTTAAAATCAAGAAATACTAGACGGTAGGCAGTGAATACCAAGTGTCCTAAGTACGAAGTGGTCTTTCCTCTAAATCTCATTTTTCAAAGGGTCCTAGTTGAAACCTGCTGTTGCTTGGTATGTGATAAAATCAGAAAATTAGAATTTTAACCAGTCCTATTATCATGAGCTTAGCTGATCATTATTGATTGTTGAGATTCAAAAGAACCCCTGTCTGTAACTGTTAGTCTACACAATGTGCCAGAATTAAGCCATTACTTGATTGAGGCCAGGGACTATATTATTTGTTTTTACTCAGTGGTCTTTGCTCTGTTTTGGCATATAATAGTTACTCACAAATGCATGTCGGATTGAACTGATGTCTTCAGCAGCAACAATAACAGTGATAACAACATGTTAAAAACACACCAAATTCCTGTATTTGGAGAACAATATCCATAAAGAGACTGTATTACAAAACCTGCTTCACTAATTTGGAATTCATATAGTAAAAATCAAATGATAAATTACTCATAGTTTCCAAAATCTGGAAGATGAGAAGGTTAATAATGATAGTTACAGCTATAATCTATGGTATCTCTTAAACATATAATAAATTTCATGGGAATAAATGACTACTTAATTCTGAGGAACAAACATGATGGTTGATCATATTTATCCTAAAGAACATATAAGTCTTTTAAAAGCAAAACGGAAAAATCCATAGCCAGGCTTGTTTAGAAGTTTCATAGTGTTATTATTTGTGTGTTTTCAAATAAAATTCAGGGTGTGGAACTGTAATCTTAAGCAGTACTAATACTCACTATAATTTCTGTGTCAGTGTTTTGTTTTGTTTTTTATTGCAGCATAAAGTAGTCAAAGTATTGTATATGCCAAAAGCTAACATCTCACCAGATTGAACTCGAACCCAGAACAGGGTTTCCAAGCCAATTTAAGTTTCCACCAAAGCTGCACCACTTATTAACTATATAAACTTAAACTACTAAACCTCCCTGAGTCTCAGTTTTCTCACTTTAAAATGAACATATAATATCTCTCTCATAGAGATGCTGTTAAGATAAAAAGAAATAATACATTTGGTATATTTCTGACACAGTAGACACTTAAGAAAAAAGCTATTAATACTTTTATACTGGGTCATTATTTTTTTTTACCTTAAAAGTATATTTCAATTTAAGGAATTATGAAAATTATTACAGAGCCACCATGTATAAAAATTACTGTATTTTAAAATCCATTATTTTTCTGAATCATGTGTTTAAATGTCTCCTTACTATGTTTTGTATAATGATGAAACAAATCCATTAAGGGAAGTCTATGGAATTTTTTTTAAAAAACAAACTTGTCAGATTATCAAGAAATAATCATAATTTAATAAAAAATTACTTTTGACAGAGTGGAAGTGCCATCATTATTTTGTACTTATTTTCAAATGGAAGGTTCTGGGGCTTACTCTCTGGTTACTTGGAGGTTTAACTCTGGTAAGTAGATGTTAACCCCACACTGATCTAATCTAGAGGTCAGA
Organism: Neomonachus schauinslandi; assembly: GCF_002201575.2. Lineage (NCBI taxonomy): Eukaryota > Metazoa > Chordata > Mammalia > Carnivora > Phocidae > Neomonachus > Neomonachus schauinslandi. The sequence goes on along the minus strand of NC_058406.1, from coordinate 132,518,700 downwards.
TGTTAAGGGATAGATATAGGCCAATAAAACTGTCAGGTCAGAATTTGGTTTTCAAGCCAGATGTAGTAATATAGAGGACAGTATAGTATTTAGAAGGGAGAGAGAGAGAGATTGATTCTATGTGAGTATGTGAGTACAGTTGTGATGGAGTCCTGAGAAGAAAAGAATGTAGGTCAGTGAGAATGAGGTTAAGATATAAAAAGGGCAGAATATCCACAAAACAAACAAACAAACAAACAAACAAAAACCAAATAGGTGTCAACACCTAGCTATTCCTTTTTTTTTTTTTTTCTTTTAAGATTTTATTTATTTATTTAACAGAGCACAAGCAGGGGGAGCGGCAGGCAGAGAGAGAGGGAGAAGCAGGCTCCCCACTGAGCAGGAAGCCTGATGTAGGGCTCAATCCCAGGACTCTGCGATCATGACCTGAGCCGAAGGACCGACTGAGCTACCCAGGCACCCCTAGCTGCTCCTTCTTAATTGTGGCTAGTAAGTTATACTTGAGTGATCTGCCTGACTTACTTTCCCTACGAAAGGCTCTGAGAAAACACTACCGGTAAACAAACAGAATAGACATTTCGTTGTACAGGTTGATTCATGGACTTTATCAATTGGTTTCTATTAAAGTTGAGTTCTCCCATCTGGCATATGGAACTATGTGATATACTCAGAGCTTGTCATAAGAATCAGTTTACATACGTGTCCATGAGCCTTTTACAGATGAGGGAAGAAGAGATGGAGGCCAGACAATGTACATAAAAATGAAGTTTGGACATATTAAGTAATCCACATACTACTAGAAGAATTTTCATTAAAAGCCCTTGAGAAGGCTAGCATACATAACAATCAGCTTCAGCTAGGAAAGCACATAGATTTCTATTCTTTCTCTCAGGACAGGTGTATCTATGGGCATATGGCTGGGGAAACACTGAAATCTAACCCATAAGTGCTGTTACTTTGTCTTGCTTCCCTAGGACAGTTTCAGCTGGTTTTTGATGGGTTTTGCATAAGCTATAAATACTAACTTAAATTGATTCACTGTTTGCGTTTATGTACCCGGCACTATTCTAAATGTAATTCCATTAATTTCATTTAACTTAAAAAAAAAATGTTAGAATCCTAGAAGACGTTCTATAGATAAGGTGCTGAAAAAGTAATGATCAATTGAATTATTCTCCAGAAAATGGGCAATAAGTTGATAAGGAAGGTGTGGGTCACTAAAAAGTCACTAGAAACATTTGTTGCCAGCAGTTGCCACAACCCCAAAAAGAAGCAGCTTGTGGTAGCTGCTCTCAGTGAGAATCACCATGAACAAGAATCACCATGTTACCCGACTGTGTTTACTGAGACAAAGAAGTGGCTTTAGGAAGCACTAAGAGGAGCCAGCATTTTGATCATAATACTCTCCCATTTAAAACACTGCTGCAGCTTCATGCTGTTTATAGATAAAGTTTGGTACTTAAAATGGGCCACATGGCTTTCAGGCTTTGTCAATCTCAAAAGTTTCATTTTTCCCTATTACACACTGAAATCCAGTTGTGCTGGTTTTCTTTTTGTTCTTAGAATGCCCTAAACTCCTTCCTTCCCTTGTCAGGGTCAGGTACATGCTGTCCCTTGACCTTGAATGCTCTTCCTCCACCCTTCCTTGCTCCCACCACCTCTGATCCTGTTACCTCCTTCCTTTCTCAATATCATCTTCAATTACATGTTCTCAGAAAGCCCTCTCCACCTCCACTAGAAGAGGGAAGGCTCTTTTGACATGTGTCCTGTATATTTTCACAGGATTTAAAATAATTGTAAATACACATACATTTGTCTCCTTACTTGCCCAATGTGAACTTTTCTCACCGAATTGTATGTGGGCAATTTATCATGTTCAGCATTGTATTCCAGGTACTTACCCTAGTGTCTGGCAAGGCCTTATAATCATGTGTCTGGTATATGGTAGGTAGGTGAATGAATGAATAGATACATAATGAACTCCCACAAATGAACATTAGGACAACGTTAGACTGATAAACCTATAAGTGATTCAGCAATGATATACAGATAAAAAGTGAAAATTATTATTTTCCTTTCTTTTTGGAGAATTCCTTTAGCCATTCTTTAAGAGTAGGTAGGCTGGGGACAAATTCTTAGTTTTCCTGCATCTGAGAGTGAATTCATTCCTGAAGATATTTTTGCTGAATATAAACATCAGGATTGATAGTTCCTTTCTTTCAGCACTTGAAAAATGATGTGTACTTCCATCTGACTCCATAGTTTCAGATCAGAAACCTGCTCAATTTTGTTTTCCTCTGGGCAATCGTAGATTCCTCTAGATATCTAGGAAATGTCATTTCTTTTTAGCTGCATTTTTTCTTTTGGTTTCCAGAAGTATGATTATGGTGTGTTTTACTATGGATTCCTTTGGGTTTATTCTGCTTTGGTTTTACTCAGCATCTTGAATCTAATCATTTAGGCACTTAGCCAAATTTTGAAAAATTTCAGCCATTGTTCCTTTGAACAATTTTTCAGCCCCTTGTTCTTTTTTTCCTCTCCTCTGGGATTCTGACAACATGAATGTTAGATCTTTTGATATTGGTCTACAGGTCACCAAAGCTCTTTTTGTGTTTACTGTTCAGATTAAGTAATTTCTTTTTTTTAAAGATCTATTTATTTACTTGAGAGAGAGAGAGAGAGAGCACAAAACCATGTGTGAATGGGGAGAGGGGCAGAGGGAGAGGGAGAGACAGAATCCTCAAGCAGCCTCCCTGCTGATCATGGAGACTGATGGAGGACTCAATCCCAGGACCCTGAGATCATGACCTGAGTTGAAATCAAGAGAACCGACTAAGACACCCAGGTGCCCCCAGATTAGGTAATTTCTTTGTCCTATCATCAAGTTCATGATTCTTTCCTCTGTCATCTCCAATCTCCTATTGAGCTGGTCCAGTGAGATTTTATTTCATTTTTTTTAAATTTACCTTTCTACAAGTTTCATAGTTTCTCTTTGTTTTTTTTTTAAAAATACAGTCCATTTTTTGCTGAGATTTTTCTGTTTTTTTCATTTATTATACAAGAGTTCATCATTGCTCACTGATGCAAATTTATGATTGCTACTTTCAAAACTTTGCCAAATAATTCCAGTATATCTGAGTTGGATATCAGTGTTGGCATCTACTGATTGTCTTTTCTCATTCAAGCTGTGATTGTTTTGGTTCATGGAATGATTTTTTATTTTTGACTGCATTCTAAATATCTAGGATATGTTGTAAGATCTTGGGCCTATTTCATCTTCTTTTTCAGCCAACACCCTGTTTAGCTATAGCACACAGGTCTGGGTGTAATGAAACCACACCTGGATGTTCATCTTCCTACTGGGCCCCACTGGCCCTACTCCTGAAAAAGTAGAGCATGGCATTGCATTACCTTCTTGCTGCTGAATGGGTACAGAAACTCAGATCCCTTGTGATCCCCACTAATACCACCTTATCAGGGAAAGCAGAGCGCCCACTAGCACTACCTCATACCACCTCATACTGTCTCATTGCTGACAGGGTGGAGGACAGTGGGGATGGAGGTTCATGCCCCCTCTGGGCCTCACTGACACTGGGAAAAATGAAGAAACAGGGTGCTGTTTGGACCAACGTGCACTGCCCTATTCTACCTTCTTGCTGCCTTGTGGAAGAAAGTTTAGCTCTTTTTCATGTGTCTGTTGGCCGTTTGGTGGGAGGATGGGTTAGTCTGGTGATGGGTATTAAGAGGGCACGTTCTGCATGGAGCACTGGGTGTTATATGCAAACAATGAATCATGGAACGCTACGTCAAAAACTAATGATGCAATGTATGGTGATTAACATAACATAATAAAAGAAATAAAAACAAAAACAACAAAAAAAGAAAGTTCCACTCTTTGCTTGGTCCAACTAAGAACAGTCTGTGGAGTAATCAGAGCACTATCTGTTGCTGCCAAGGGGTGGGGTGGAAATTTGGCTCTTGTGTTCAATCCCCCTGATATGGGGGGGTTGGGGGGGCAGAAGGGAGAGCTTTTCCATTGGTATTTAAATGGGGCAAAGCAGATACTGTTTACTAATCTATCTGGCCACCCATTTCCTTCTCCTTTGGCTAGATGGAGCAGGCTTTTCTTAGATCTTTTTTGTCTGTATCTTTTGGTGGTTCCAGGTTGTAAGCCCTGGTTCCTCATACTGGCCATATAGCAAGGCAAAACAAACAAACAAAAACAAACCCAGAGAATTCGTTATCTTTTCATTCTTCAAATTCCATGGTCCTTAGTCCATCTTTTTCTTTCTACAATTCAGTCTTCCTGTGTTTACTCATTGTATTATGTATAAGTTTTTAAGTAATGAGGAGGAAAACTAGAGGAGAGGGTATTTTATTTCAGCCCAAACTGGAGATCTCTTAAAGTTATTATTTTAATATATTCCTTGGTTATTTTATTATTATATTTTTCCATCAGGACATTGGGTGAAGTTGTAGGATTAAGAACCACAGAAAGTGATTTTATTGTGACCTAGTCCCAGATTTCTGATCATAGATAAGGCCTAGAAAAAAGAGTGATTTCTAAATAGAAAATAAGTTAAAAAACTTGCTTCATTTCTAACTTGCTTAATTTCATATTCACTAAGTAATGTACTTTAGTAATTATATATTTTTTATTCAACACATATTCTGTCTTACTTTATACATTACATGCCAAGCACTGTGTTGTTCCAAAGTCTAAGAAGAAAAAGAATTAATAAAACAAAAAAATTGAAATATAAAAATAGAGTAATATAAGCAAAGAATGAATTAATACATCAAAAGAGCATTATGCTGGGATGCCTGGGTGACTCAGTTAGTTAAGTGTACAACTCTTAATTTTGGCTCAGGTCATGATCTCAGGGCTGTGAGACTGAACCCGGCATCAGGCTCCATGCTGGGAGTGGAGCCTGCTTAGAATTCTCTCTCTCCCTCTCCTTCTGCCCTTCCCTCTCTCTCTCTCTCAAAGAAAAAAAAAAAATTATGCTAAGATCTTATGTTAAGTGTTCTGAAAATAAAATAAAAATAAAAGGAATGCCTAATAGGAATGCTAAGTAGTTGAGACAAACGTTCAAATTGCTCAACTCCTGGGTGACATATATAAGGAAACAATGTAATTTACCAGTCTTATATTTCCAAGTTGTTTTTATTATAATAAAGTATTCTTTGTCAGAAAATCAGTGTGGAAAGTAGAGTTGCCATTTTCTCAACCATCATGCTGAGTGGGGGGATATGTAACCCTATATTATGTCTTTGACCGGTCCAGAAAATTGCAAACTCTGTGCCCTCTGTGAGAATTCTCACCTCCTATCAAGAATCAAATGGAGGGGGGTGCTGGGTGGCTCAGTTGGTTAAACTCAGTTGGTTAAGCATCTGCCTTCGGCTCAGGTCATGATCCTGGGGTCCTGGGATCCAGCCCCACATCAGGCTCCCTGCTCAGTGGGGAGTCTGCTTCTCCCTCTCCCTCTACTGCTGCCCCTGCTTGTATTTTCTCTCACTCTCTCCTACTCTGTGTCAAATAAATAAATAAAATCTTAAAAAACAAAAAACAAAAAAAAAAAACTTGAGTTAAAAAAAAATCAATGGCATTCCCTTTCTCATGTTCCTAGAAAAGGATTTCACTCCCTATATGTATCTATGTACACATATATTTCTTGAAAAAGTTGATTTGTTTAATAATATGAATGGATTCACCCATAAGCAGGCAGGGAACAAGATTTTCATCGTAGACATAAAAGATACCCTGAGACTTTTAGATCCAAACGGTTTACACCAAGCAGTGTTTGATCTCACTTCCAGTGTAGTATGATTTTTACAGCACCATCTTTCTGTATGGGTTTAGAACTGCTGAGCCAGTAGGTAAAGGTAGCTCTAGCTGAGCAGCTCCAAAGAAATAGGGCTAATTATATATCCACAAATTATATCTTCAAGGAAGACCTATATGTATATATGTGTGTATATATATATATATATATATATATATATATATATATATCCCTACATATATATATATATATATCCCTACATATATTTGCTTACATATAAAGCTACATATATCCATATCTATCTGTATATCTTTCTATCCATTTATCTATATAGGTAGATATAGATAGATCCCTAAATATGCAATGCATATATAGTGGCATTATGTATACTTTATATAATCATAGAGAAGGTGTCAGTATCTATGATCTGTATCCATAAGCAGCTTTTTCTTTTATTCTTTAAAGAATGTGTGTTCTTGCCAGCTTAAATTAGCAAACCATTAGTTGTTAATGTTTTAAAAAATGGAAATAAACAAAATTTTATTTAGCAAATTAACCCTTTATTAGCAGAAAGATTCTATATTGCATAATAATGAAGCTAAGTTTGTGGTAGGAATCAGCAATGTGAGTATTAATTCTTTCATTACCACTCATGACTCTAGGCAAGTTAGAAAATCTCCCAGAGTGTCACATTTCTCATTTGGAAGTGGTTTTTGTGGGTATGTGATGGAATACATTATCTCTACAGTCCTTTCTAGCTCTCAAGTTTTTTAAAATATAAACTTTAAGATTTGCACACTAATTCTTTAGAGATGCTAGAAATGAAATATTGCTCAAATCCGTCAAAAACAAGCAAATCGTCTATTTAGGAATAGGAAGAACGAGTGTTTAACACTGTCTCCCCTAGGACATTTTTCTTTTCTTGGAATCACTCAGATTTACAATACTATTCTTCCTTGGTCCTAGCCTTGTACGACGGCCACAGCTGTGCCCTCTCTGAGCCCTCTCCACTGTGGTGGGTGGCCTGCTGTTTCGCTTTAAGAGGCCTCAGAGGGGCTCTTGCTGATACTTAAGACCGATCTCTCAAACTTGAGCCTTATCTCTCTAATGAATGCCTGTTCACCCTCAGAGCCAAATGCCCAGGGAGAACCAAACCCCTTGATCCTTGCTTTATGAACATCTACTTATTGGATCTCAGGGTCAGAAGCTCTGTGATGTAGTCACTCTGGTATTGTACTCTCTCCAGGAAATCTAGGGTTCAAACAGCCCCTGCGGCCACTAACTGCTAGGGTGGTAGATGGCCTCAAGCTGGCTTGACTGTTCCAGACCTCAGGTATGTGAATTCCTGTAAGTCTGGACTGGCAGCTTCACTGCTCGAAAGCTGCAGTGTCCTTCCATTTCACTGGGCAGCCCGTCTTTAATGAGGTACTTTCCCAACACCTTGGCTTCCATGTCCTCTAGGCCTCTTTCGGCTAGTCCAGGCAAGGCCAAGAGAGAACTACTGTGTTTTTAGTGCCCTTCCACAGCATCTATTCTAGTCTCATGCTTCTTTCAGTAAGAACAGAAAATGCATATAAAAGCCATACATTATTATTACATTCTTATTACACCATGATATATTGGTCCGATGCTGTGGTATTTTTCTCCCGAGCAAGACAGGCATTTACCTCCATTCATAAGACAATCAGATGCTGTCCATTGCCCTCTGAAAGGAATCTGAATGTATAGCTTATCCTGAACCGCTTTTTAACTCTTATGTGAAAGTAGGAAGGAAATTCAAGGAAATAGTTAGGTAATAGCCCTATAGAAAGAGAGATATAGAAGTGTTATAGATTAAGGTAAGATGAAGATTGGCAGTTTTCTGCTCTAGATGTACTAGTGTTAATATATCCTATTCTGGAGATGACAGCTCATTGAATCAGGGTTTGTTTTTTTGGGTTTTGTGTTTGTTTTGTTTTGTTTTGTTTTTTTTGGTCTGTTTACTCTTAACATTTGAAAAAAAATGTTACATTTAAATATTATATTGATGTTTTGAGTTTATGTTTAATGCAAAACTACCACTTTATATCTAACTGGTTAAATACATTGTATACAAAAATAAATACTTAGTATAGAACTGAAGGACATAACAATTATTTCTGCTCCAGGAAAATGTCTATCCCTTCTCACAAACACAAAACAAAGCTGAGGTGAACTGTAATATAAAATGCAAAGGACATAGCACTGGACAGTCTTGAGACTTCTCAAAAGAATCAGAGAATCAACAGTTACCATGAAGTCATTTACTGAAGACGGACAGTGATTCAAGACACTGTTACCTGGGTATTTTAGGGTATTTTAAACACTCCATGACTAACAATGAATAAACATCAAATATCAATAAATAGGATTTATTTATTTATTTTTATTTATTTATTATTTTTTAAAGATGTTATTTATTTATTTGACAGAGAGAGAGACAGCTAGAGAAGGGAACACAAGCAGGGGGGAGCGGGAGAGGGAGAAGCAGGCTTCCCCCTGAGCAGGGAGCCCGATGCGGGGCTCGATCCCAGGACCCTGGGATCATGACCTGAGCCGAAGGCAGACGCTTAATGACTGAGCCACCCAGGCGCCCCCAATAAATAGGATTTAAATGCCAAAATGTTGTGGATGTTGGTCCTTAGGAACAGTCACGGTGAGGGAGATAGCAGGACAGGTGCATATGTGGAATAAAACCCAGTCTTGATTAATATGCTTCTGAATAATGTTTGCTAAATTTCATTTAATGTTTTTCTAAATTGGTATTCCCGGGTAAGATTGGTCTGGATTTCTCTTTTTTTTTTTTTTTAAAGATTTTATTTATTTATTTGAGAGAGAGAGAATGAGAGACAGAGAGAGCATGAGAGGGAGGAAGGTCAGAGGGAGAAGCAGACTCCCTGCCGAGCAGGGAGCCCGATGCGGGACTCGATCCCGGGACTCCAGGATCATGACCTGAGCCGAAGGCAGTGGCTTAACCAACTGAGCCACCCAGGCGCCCGGTCTGGATTTCTCTTTATATTTATTTGTTTGTTTGTGTGTTTGGGGCTAGCAGGGAACTATGTAGCAGATGGAGTGTATCTTTTATCACTGTTTGGTGTTAGTATTTTGTCACCTTCATAAAAAAGTTGGAAGCTCTCTTCTTTTTTTCTATGCTCTTGAGGATTTTAAATAGATTTGAAATTAATTGTTTCTTAATAAATGACTCTGGGAAACAGTCCATTTTTTTAGCATAGCTCTTTGATCCATCTGTTACTCTAATGGCTTAGATTATCTGCTCAGATTATCTATCTGTTCTGTGATTGGTGGTGGCAGTTTATATTTTCCTAAAAAGAAAAAAAATTATATATCACCCAGGTTTTCAAATGTGTTGGCATAGAATGGAGAAAATTAGCTTCACACGATTTAGTTAACATCCCTATATCTGTGATTATTGCTGTTTTCAGTGTGTATGTCATGTATTTACATGCTATTGATTTTCACCTGTTTAGTTTAAAATATAATTTATAAATTTTATTGTCTTGTTTTTCTCTCCCAAAATGGATCATCAATTTATTAGGTCTACTAATTTATTTATTATAACTTCTTTATTTCTGTCTACATGTATTGTTTCTTTTCAGCTTTTCTTATATTAATTTTGTAATTTCTAATTTATTGAGTTGGATAATTACTCATCTATTTTCACTCTTTTCTTTCCATTGATACAAGTATCTTAGACCATGAGTTTTCTTCCTAAAAAGCTTTGGCTTTATTCTGTAAGTTTAGAGAGGGAGATTTTAATTATTTTCCACGTGTTATATGCACATACATATGCAAATAATTGTTACACATACTATTTGTATACATGATATAGTGTATATAGCATATACAGTTATATATATGTATTTAAAATCTCAAAAAATATTCACAAACATTTCACCAAAGAAGATACGTTATTAAGTAATGCAGTATTGTGATTTATAATAAGAAATATGTATTTGTTCTTACTCCCTGTTCCTGGCACAGAGCTCCTAAAATCCTTGGAATTTCCTAAGAGAGCAATAAAAGTGTCTTTTGTTATGTTAATGAGGTGACTTTTAGAAAGCCCTAGGTAACCTAAGGATAGAGATTGGTTGCCAGGGGAACCAACCATGTGATTAGTGGGTTGGACTTTCAGGCTCATTCCCCACGGAGAGGGGAGGGAGGGGCTGGACATCAAATTCAATCACCAATGGTCAATGATTTAATCAGCTATGCCTAATGTAATGAAGCTGCTATAAAAACCCAATAGAATGGGGTTTTGAGAGCTTCTAGGTTGATGAACATGTAGAGATGTGAGAGAGTGGGGCACCCAGAGAACATGGAAGCTGGGGTGCAGGGTTGCAAGAGCACCTGGTTCCAGGTGTACGAAAAAGACCCGATTTGGCCCCTCAGCACTGATGAAATCCAATGATAGAAAAATGAGTGGTGGTGAAACAAGAAAGGAATTTATTTCAGTGAGGTCAACACTGGGAAAACAGCAGACTGCCATCTCAAAGACTGTCTCCAAAATGCTGACTATACCTCCGGTTTTATATAAGGAAAATGTAGGGAACAGGTGGATGGGTCTGTGCAGATAAGACAGAAAAGGTCAAATTGCGGGGGGGGAAAGATGGCAGAGGAGTAGGGGACCCTATTTCAACTGGTCCCCGGAATTAAGCTGGATATCTACCAGACCACTCTGAGCACCCACGAAACCAGCCTGAGATGTAAGAAGATCTGGATCTCTACAAACAGAATATTCGCAGGCGGTTGGTTTTGAGGTACGAAGCGGGGAGCCCTGATTCTGCGGGCAGATATCGGAGAATAAACGGCAGCGGGAGGGTGCCTGGACATGGGGATCCTACACCGCCGGTGAGTGACAGCCTCGCGCGCTGCGGTCGGGCACAGACTCGCAGACCTGTAGCATCAGGAAAGGACTTTAGGGCAGCCCCCGGGGGTGGAAAACCAGAGCGGCGGGGTCACGCGCACGCGAACCTCAACCGCCCGGACAGAAACGCAGAGCGACGGTCGCGCGCACATGAACTGCAGCCTCCGAGACGGAAACCTGGTGTGCTGGGGTCCCGCCGCTGAACTGCAACCTCTGGGGTGGAAACCCCAAGCGGCGGAGTCGCGCGCACATGAACTGCAGTCCCCGGGACAGGACCCCAAGCAGCGGAGTTGCGCGCACGCGCGGGAACTGGGAGTGGCTGGTGGTTTTAGAAGCACAAAGGGCAGAGACGTGCCCCGACCTGGAGGCAGGACTGGGAGCGCTGAGGAGGGGCGCACAACCCAGGACACTGCAGTTTATAGCAGCATGGACAGAAACGGAGACAATGTGGCCTGGAGAGCTCACTGAAGAACAGACTGCGGTCTCTCTGCTCTGAGGCAGAGGGTTGGAAACGGTCTCTTCAGCTCTGACTCGCAGAAGAGACGCGGAAAGCTGCAGGGAAAGGCACCAGAGAACAAAAGCCCCAAAGACTGATTCCCACTGAGCCCATCCCCCGCCACAGGGGCGCAGGGCAACTCTGCCCAAACAGGGTTGCTGAGTAACAGCACAGCAGGGCCCTCCCACAGAAGACAGGCTGGGAAAACAAGAGGCCAGCAACCCTAAGGTCCCAAGAAAACAGGTGCATCTTGCTTGGGTTCTGGTCAATAATTTGGACTCTATACATTCCCTCAAACACCCATCAACAGAATGACTAGGAGGAGGAGCACCCCCAAAACAGGAAAGACTCAGAGATTATGACTTATGCTGCAGATTTACAAATGGATGCAGATATAACCAAGATGTTGGAGACGGAATTCAGGCTAGCAATTGTGAAGACAATGGCTAGAATGGAGAAATCAATTAATGGCAACATAGAGTCTCTAAGGGCAGAAATAAAAGGGGAATTGGCAGAACTTAAAAATGCTATCAATGAGATCCAATCCAATCTAGATAATCTAACAGCTAGGGTAACTGAGACAGAAGAGAGAATAAGCGATCTGGAAGACAGTATAATAGATAAAAAGGGAAAAAAGAGGAGGCCAGGTAATCCATGAAAATAGAATCAGAGAAATAAGTGACACCATGAGGCATTCCAATGTCAGAATCATTGGAATCCCGGAGGGAGTGGAGAGAGAGAGAGGGCTAGAAGATGTATTTGAGCAAATCGTAGCTGAGAACTTCCCTAATCTGGGGAATGAAACAAACATTCGAGTCCTAGAGGCAGAGAGGACCCCTCCCAAGATCAAGGAAAACAGGCCAACACCCCGGCATGTAATAGTAAAACTTGCAAATCTTAGAACCAAGGAAACCATCTTAAGGGCAGTTAGGGGAAGAGATTCCTTACGTACAGAGGGAGGAACATCAGAATAATGTCAGACCTATCCACAGAGACCTGGCAAGCCAGAAAGGCCTGGCAAGACATATTCAGGGTACTAAATGAGAAGAACATGCAGCCAAGAATACTTTATCTGGCAAGGCTTTCATTTAGAATGGATGGAGAGATGCAGAGCTTCCACGACTGGCAGAAGTTGAAAGAATATGTGACCACTAAGCCAGCCCTGCAAGAAATATTAAGGGGGGTTCTATAAAAGGAGAAAGACCCCAAGAGTGATCTACAACAGAAATTTACAGGGACAATCTATAAAAACAACGTCTTCACAGGCAACATGATGACAATTAATTCATATCTTTCAATAATCACTCTCAACGTGAATGGCCTAAACGCTCCCACAAAATGGCACAGGGTTGCAGATTGGATAAAAAGACAGGACCCGTCCATATGCTGTCTACAAGAGATTCATTCTGAACATAAAGATACATCCAGACTGAAAGTGAAGGGATGGAGATCCATCTTCCATGCCAGCGGACTTCAAAAGAAAGCTGGGGTAGCAATTCTTATTTCAGACAAATTAGATTTTAAACTAAAGTTTGTAATAAGAGACACAGAAGGACACTATATCATTCTTAAAGGGTCTATCCAATGAGAAGATCTAACAATTATAAATATCTATGCCCCCAACATGGGAGCAGCCATCTACATAAGCCAACTGTTAACCAAAATAAAGAGTCATATTGATAACAATACGTCAATTGTAGGAGACCTCAATACTCCACTCTCAGCAATGGACAGATCATCTAAGCAGAAAATCAACAAGGAAACAAGAGCTTTGAATGATACATTGGATCAGATGGACCTCATAGATATTTACAGAACATTCCACCCTAAACAACAGAATACTCATTCTGTTTCAAAAAAATAGAAACAGAAGGAAAACTTCCAAACTCATTCTATGAGGCTAGCATTACCTTAATCCCCAAACCAGGCAAAGACCCCATCAAAAAGGAGAATTTCAGACTGATATCCCTGATGAATATGGATTCCAAAATCCTCAACAAAATCCTAGCTAATAGGATCCAACACTACATTAAAAGGATCATCCACCACGACCAAGTGGGATTTATCCCCGGAATGCAAGGTGGTTCAACATTCGCAAATCAATGTGATAGAACACATTAATAAGAGGAGGGAAAAGAACCATATGGTCCTCTCAATTGATGCAGAAAAAGCATTTGACAAAATACAACATCCTTTCCTGATTAAAACTCTCCAGAGTACAGGGATAGAGGGAACATTCCTCAAGCTCATAAAATCCATCTATGAAAAACCCACAGCGAGTATCATCCTCAATGGGGAAAAGCTGAGAGCCTTTCCATTAAGATCAGGAACACATCAAGGGTGCCCACTCTCACCACTGTTGTTCAACATAGTACTAGAAGTCCTAGCAACAGCAATCAGACAAAGAAATAAAAGGTATTCAAATTGGCAAAGAAGAAGTCAAACTCTCTCTTTTCGCAGACGACATGATACTTTATGTGGAAAACCCAAAAGACTCCACCCCCAAATTACTAGAACTCATCCAGCAATTCAGTAATGTGGCAGGATACAAAATCAATGCACAGAAATCAGTTGCTTTCTTATACACTAACAACGCAACTGTTGAAAGAGAAATTAAAGAAACGATTCCATTTACAATAGCACCAAAAACCATAAGATACCTCGGAATAAACCTAACCAAAGAGGTAAAGGATCTATACTCTAGGAACTACAAAATACTCATGAAAGAAATTGAAGAAGACACAAAAAGATGGAAAAATATTCCATGCTCATGGATCGGAAGAATAAACATTGTTTAAATGTCTATGCTACCCAGAGCAATCTATACCTTCAATGCCATCCCGATCAAAATTCCAATGACATTTTTCAAAGTGCTGGAACAGACAATCCTAAAATTTGTATGGAATCAGAAAAGACCCCGGATCGCCAAGGAGATGTTGAAAAAGAAAAACAAAGCTGGGGGCATCACGTTGCCTGATTTCAAGCTATATTACAAAGCAGTGATCACCAAGACAGCATGGCACTGGCACAAAAACAGACATACAGACCAATGGAACAGAATAGAGAACCCAGATATGGACCCTCAACTCTATGGTCAAATAATCTTTGACAAAGCAGGAAAAAACATGCAATGGAAAAAAGACAGTCTCTTCAATAAATGGTGCTGGGAACATTGGACAGCCACATGCAGAAGAATGAAACTGGACCATTCTCTAACACCATTCACAAAGATAAACTCAAAGTGCATGAAAGACCTCAATGTGAGACAGGAATCCATCCAAATCCTAGAGGAGAACATAGGCCGTAACCTCTTTGACATCAGCCACAGCAACTTCTTTCAAGATACATCTCCAAAAGCTAGTGAAACAAAAGCAAAAATGAATTTTTGGGACTTCATCAAGATAAAAAGCTTCTGCACAGCAAAGGAAACAGTCAACAAAACAAAGAGGCAACCTGCACAGCAAAGGAAACAGTCAACAAAACAAAGAGGCAACCCACAGAATGGGAGAAGATATTTGCAAATGACACTACAGATAAAGGGCTGGTATCCAAAATCTATAAAGAACTTCTCAAACTCAACACCCAAAAAACAAATAATCAAGTCAAAAAGTGGGCAGAAGAGATGAACAGACTTCTCTGAATAAGACATACAAATGGCTAACAGACACATGAAAAAATGTTCATCATCATTAGCCATCAGGGAAATCCAAATCAAAACCACACTGAGATACCACCTTACACCAGTTAGAATGGCAAAAATGGACAGGGAAAGAAACAACAAATGTTGGAGAGATTGTGGAGAAAGGGGAACCCTCTTACACTCTTGGTGGGAATGCAAGTTGGTACAGCCACTTTGGAAAACAGTGTGGAGGTTCCTCAAAAATTTAAAAATAGAGCTACCCTATGACCCAGCAATTGCACTCCTGGGTATTTACCCCAAAGACACAGATGTAGTGAAAAGAAGGGCCATATGCACCCCAATGTTCATAGCAGCAATGTCCACAATAGCCAAACTGTGGAAAGAGCCGAGATGCCCTTCAACAGATGAATGGATAAAGAAGATGTGGTCCATATATACAATGGAATATTACTCAGCCAACAGAAAAGATGAATACCCAACTTTTCCATCAACATGGATGGGACTGGAGGAGATCATGCTCAGTGAAATAAGTCAAGCAGAGAAAGTCAATTATCATATGGTTTCACTTATTTGTGGAACATAAGGAATAGCATGGAGGACACTAGGAGAAGGAAGGGAAAAATGGGGGGGGGAAATTGGAGGGGGAGATGAACCATGAGAGACTATGGACTCTGAGAAACAAATAGGGTTTTAGAGGGGAGGAGGGAGGGGGGATTGGTTAGCCCGGTGATGGGTATTAAGGAGGGCACATACTGCATGGAGCACTGGGTGTTATACGAAAACAATGGATCGTGGATCACTACATCAAAAACTAATGATGTATTGTATGGTGACTAACATAACATAATAAAATTAAAAAAAAAAAAGAAAAGGTCAAATTGATCATTGTCATGGAGTCAGTCAGGGCCTAATCTTGCTGGCTCAGGGCAGTCCTTATTGCTTGAAGGGTAGTTTTGTTCCCATCCAGGGATGCTTTGCCCTCAGGGACTTCCGCCTAATCCAAGAGACCAGCTGGAAAGAACAACCCAATGGAGGCAGCAGAAGTCCTCTTTCAACCCTTTTACTGTAACTTATTCTATGCATCTCTTTCATCTAGCTGTTCCTAAATTATATCTCTTTACAAACCAATAATCTAGTAAGTAAAATATTTCTCTGAGTTCTGTGAGAGGCTCTAGCAAATTAGAACCTGAAGAGGGGAACATCCTATCTACAGCTGGTTGGTCAGGAGCACAGGTGACAACCCAGACTTGCATTTGACCTCTGAAGTGGGGGCAGGGGGCTGACTTATCGGACTGAGCCCTTAACCTGTGGCATCTGATGCTATCTCCAGGTAGATAATATCAGGATTAAATGCTTGGTGGTGTTGAACAAAAGCGCACATCAGAACTAATAAGTACATGACAAGATGATAAGCCAAGAAATGTAAATTAAAACTACAGTGAGGTACTATTTCTTACCAACTAGATGAGCTTTCAGAAATAGGACTAATAATAACAAACACTGGAGACAATGTGGAGAGATAAAACATTTCATACATTTCTGGGAGAATGTAAGATAGTATGGCCACTTTGGAAACAGTTTGGCAGTTTCTCAAAAAAAGTTAAACATAAATAACCATAGGACCCGGTACTCCTAGGATATATAAAAACATAACCCCACACAAAGATTTGTGCATGAATGTTCACAGCAGCATTATTCATAATAGCCAAAAAGTGAAAACAACCTAAATGTCCATCAATTGATAGACAAAATGTGGTATATCTGTCTAATAGAATACCACTCAGCAATAAAAAGGAAAGAACTACAAGCCATACTACAATATGGATTAACTTCAGCAAACATTGCTCTAAGTGTAAGAAATTAGACACAAGAGACTACATATTGTATGGTTCCTTTTATATAAAATGTCCAACAAAGATAATTTCATAGAGACAAAAAGTAGGTTAGTGGATACCAGGACTGGAGACAGGCATGGGGATGGGAATGAGGATGGATTATAAGTGGGCATGAATCTTTTTTGGGGAGATATAAAAATGTTCTCAAACTAATTTATAGTAGTTATTATATCAGTCAATAAGGTTACTAAAAAGCATTGAAATTGTATACTTGAAATGGGTTAATTTTATGACACTTGCATCTCAAAATTGCTAAATGTATATGTATATATAGCTTTTTGGTTTGCACATTATTACTTTTCATATCTTCCTATATAATTTGTGTTTTCTTTTTTTTTTTAAAGATTTTATTTATTTATTTGACAGAGAGAGACATAGTGAGAGCAGGAACACAAGCAGGGGGAGTGGGAGAGGGAGAAGCAGGCTTCCCGCAGAGCAGGGAGCCCAATGTGGGGCTCGATCCCAGGACCCTGGGATCATGACCTGAGCCGAAGGCAGACGCTTAACGACTGAGCCACCCAGGCGCCCCTAATTTGTGTTTTCTTAAGTTAAATCAAAGGGTGTAGGCTTCATTAGTTTGGCTTTTCAAAGCTGATTTAAGTGTTTTGTAATATTATGCATGGCCAAATTTTGGCATTTTTAAGAGGAGTATTTTTTATTATCAGTGTACAAAAACTTAAAAATTATACTACATATTGATAATATTATTTAGATTGTATGCATATTTATTTTTGTTTTATCAGTTAACAAAAGAAAAAGAAAAACTTAACTTTTCTGTTATAAACGTGTTTCTATTTTTCCTTGGGTTTCCTGATGACTCTATGGTTCCATGACTATATTACTTTGTGAATGAGTAGTCTCTTTAATCTTCATTATAATCTTCACTTAATCTTCATTATAAATTATATTATTTGTTATTTTTTTCATTTAATTATTTTGCCCAAATTTAAGTTCTTTTGATTTTAAATTACTAACCTGACCTTTTGGGTTTTGTTTATTTGCATATTCCTGGAATGACTTTATCTTTTTTATATTTGGCTTTTCTGGGTTATTTTGTAATGTGCATATTTTGTATACAATCTATTATTAGATTTTGTTCTTTCTTCTAATAGAGAGTCTTTTATTTTAAATGGTTGAGTAAGCCCATATACATTTATTTAAATGATATATATGCTTGGTTAATTATATTATTTATTTTTTCCCATTGCTTCTTTTTAATATTTCACTATATAAGCAATGCTTGTTTTCTTTTATGGAAGTTTGTGTTGTTTTCCTGACAATATGGAATGTTAATACATTTTCTAGTGGTCTTCCTTATGACTATTACTTCTAGCAATATACTTAGTTATCTAAATCTTCAAACAGGCTCAGTAGATTTCTTCTACTTGGCCCCAACCACTGCTTATTTTGTGTCAATCAGAAAAGATTAGGTTATACTATGGTATAGAAGAACACAACCTTGCAGTGACTCATCACAACAAAGTTTATTTCTTGTTCAAAGTTCCCTACAGTTTGGGCATCTCTCCAAAGCAGCTGTTCACTATGTGGCAACTCAGAATCCCAGGCTGCTTCAGTCTCATGACGCCTACCTCTCAACACAATGCTCTATGGTCCATTCTGCAGGAAATGAAATCATGGAAGAGTCTTCATCAGGAACTCAATATGTCAGCCCGGAAGTGACAGCAGTCATTTCTGTTGACATCTTTTTGGCCATAAGCTTGGTCTTGGGAAGGAGAGTTTTCCTTGTAAGTATCAAGAAAGAGAAGTGAGCAAAATACCTATTTGATGATTTCAACTCTATTATTTTATTTAGTATCTACCTTTATATCTTTAAATAATCATTCTCATTTTTATCACTTTGATACTTGATCATAAAATGAGTACTGATTATAAACTATGAGAAAACTAGACTATTTATTTTATCTTCCACTTTCTGTCCCCTTCCAGTCTTATCTTTATGATTTATATGATTTCAGAGATTATAAATTCCTCACTGCCTTTTGAAATGCAAGGTCTATGTTTAAATCCCAGAACTTCTTCACAGACATATTTAATACTTATAATATATGACTTGGTATTACTATTTTGCTCTTCCAATATAGAAGTACAATTAAAACACAATGAAACTGATTAGATTCTAATCCTATTGGAACTAGTTTTTTGACTTTATTGTCACTCTTAGTCTTATTTCCATAATCATATTGTAAGCTCTCTGCAGTAGGAAGAGAAGTAACTTATTTTTCTATAACATCTAAGAAATAATGAGGCACAAAAAATTATTTTTCAGAACTGTTTTGTTTTAATTAGCAACATGTTCAGTTCTGAATTTCCTTTCAGAGGGAATTCCTGAAGTTTTGGACCAATACAGACTAAATACATCAGACTAATAAGTGCCATGGTTACAAAATATGGTAAATGAAGGAGAATATGATTTCAAATTTAATTAGATTTTATCTTACTATCACTATATAGAATTGGAATGGGAATTGGAATGTAAAATAATACATTTTGTTTTAAATCAATGCTTGCTAAATTTTATTTTCTTCATACTTTGGCTTTTCAAACATACTATTCAAATTGAAAACTTGTTGAAATAAATACATATGATAAAATGGTAGGAAAGCGTTAGATTGGATCAGAGCAACAGTGCATAAATCACGTGATAGCAAATTCTCCTTACTAAGAGGACAGAAAGAAAAAAGTTATCCTATGGCTCCTATTTGCTGTTAACGTTATATATCTTCATTATATAGATATTATGTGTGCATATAAGCACGTATATATGTATATGCACAGATCCTAAAAGTAAATGAGACATATCCATTCAAGTTATTATTTTAAAAATATGAAATGTTGCTTATCTACATTATTAAGCTTTCAAATTTAATACACAAAATAGTACTTTTCAATATTATACTATCAGATAACATTAAAATTTACTAAGAACATTTTACATATCAGGTACCAAACATACAAACAGAATGCAAAGGATGTTACATTTTATTCAACAATGTCCAATGTAACTTTGGAGGTTAAAAATAAAACTTCTGATTATTGAAATAATGACAATGGAAAGTTGAGAAATGCTAATGAATTGCAGAAAAGCTGTCTATATTATTACAACAAAATCCACCAAGTTACCTATGAAAATATAATTTCAAAGTCTTACACTGCCATTTATTTCAGTGATGAATGAAATTTTTTTCATAAGGAAACGAGATATCATAGGGCTTAAGTTTTAAGAAAATTTTTTATTGAAGTAAAACTTACATAAAGAGTACAGGATCTATTTTGTCAGTGAACAAAGAGATTTCAACAAATTTTTAGATGCTGAAAGGAGCATCACAGTCGATTCCATAGATGGGCTTTAAAACATATTAGACACAGCTGACGAAAATATCAGTGGACTAGAAAATAATGGACAGAAGCACAGAAAGGCAAAATGATGGAAAATAGGCCAAACAATATAAACAATATAATATATGGCTTTGTATTGTGAAAATGTCTAACATGCGTGTATTTGGAATCTTAGAATGAAAAGAGAGAAAAGACAGAAATTTTATGGAAATAAATAATATCAAAAAATTTACAATACTATTTATGATGTCAACCTACATAATCAAGAATCTCTATAATATTAAAACAAGATAAATAAATAACATTGTATTTAACTCTAACATACTAAACATTCTATAAATAAATCAAATAGAAAATATTCTGTGAAACAAACTGAGGTTTCTAGAGGGGTGGGGGATGGGGGATGGGTTAGCCTGGTGATGGATATTAAAGAGTGCACGTTCTGCCTGGAGCACTGGGTGTTATACGCAAACAATGAATCATGGAACACTACATCAAAAACTAATGATGTAATGTATGGGGGTTAACATAAGAATAAAAAAAAAAGAAAAACTAATGATGTAATGTATAGTGATTAATATAACATAATAATAAAAAAATAAAGAAAGAAAAAAAGAACAACTAAAAGGGGGGAAATTAACTTATTTAAAGGAGAAAAATAAGACTAAATGCTGATATCTTAACAAAATTGATAGAAGAACAAAGACCTGTGGAATAACATCAAAAAAATGTTTGCCCATTTTCCTCACTATGAACCAGCTTTCTATAATGTCCAAAATGTAAACTCATAAACTTGCACAGATTGGCCCTTCAAATTAAACACATTTTCTTATTTAGTTAAATTCAGGACCGTGATTCAGGCATTCTCACAATAGCAATTTCTAGACTATTTTTATTCCCTTTGATTTGGGATATTTTAATATTATCTTTGGTTTATAAATCTATTTTATTTCTACTTCTCATATTCTAGAGTATAAACCCACATAATTAAACTAACTTTTAATTTGGCATTTTAAATTATATACTGCATCGTTTCTTCCCTGTACCATTTTTCTGAGCTCTTCTTCTCCAGGACAGAAGTAAGTGTTCTCTCATTTAAGTATCCATCCCTACAGTATGGTATTTCTGTATTAATGTTGATTCCATTATTCTGAAACTTTTTAATCATGATTTTTCTAATAAACTGCAAGCTCTTTGAGAGCACAAGTACTGCTTCTTCTGTTCATCATCTACCAAACTGCCCGGCACAGAATAAGTGCTCAATACATGTATGATTTATAAATAAATGAATAAAGAAGTGTTAATCCAATCCCTACTTATTTTACACATTTTAAATATTCAAATGACTGTGACTAATTCCCAATCCATACACAGTGAGAGATTTAATCTTCCCAACGTATCTGATCAGGATTCCATGGAAGGGAATGCTATTCATTACCTAGCAGATTAAAGTTCATCTAATAAAGTAATACATGAAGAATGTCTTGTGCAATGAGTAAATAAAAGGACATGAATATTCTGAAAGAGAGATTCTATCATCTTTTCATAAACTGCTGCTGATATATTATAACCTTGTGAGGATCGATGCCATATATCAATTTAGAAGGCAGAGAAATTAGTAGCAGGGTTGGTCTCACTTTGAGGCAAAACAATTTCAAAAAAAACAGACTTCCGGGCGCCTGGGTGGCTCAGTTGGTTAAGCGACTGCCTTCGGCTCAGGTCATGATCCTGGAGTCCCGGGATCGAGTCCCGCATCGGGCTCCCTGCTCGGCGGGGAGTCTGCTTCTCCCTCTGACCCTCCCCCCTCTCATGTGCTCTCTGTCTCATTCTCTCTCTCTCAAATAAATAAATAAAATCTTTAAAAAAAAAAAAAAAAAAAACAGACTTCCAAATTTGCTGATTTTCCACCTCCATTTTTCTATTCATCCAGAATGTGGGTGGAGAGTCAGTACTCTTAGGTTTTATACTGTTCTGCTTTTCTCAGGAGATGAAGCCTAACCATGCTGCCATAAAATATTAAAAGGATGGTAGAAGCAAAATGATTTACAAACAAAAATCTACAGAGGTCACCATTCTTAGGGAGAACAGTATCTATAAATAAAAATCTATAAAAGTCTAATTCCAAAATAGTGTTTTTTAGATCTTCCTTTTAAGGGTGAATTATTTCTAAGTTTCAAAATAAGAATACCTTTCTACTCCATTTGTAATCTGCTTCTATTTCTTATATTTCCTTAAAATTATTATCACTTAAATAAAACTATCAAATAACTTTTTGTCTGGTATTTGTGATTATAAGCTGTTTATCTCTTCACCATCATAAAATGTATTCTCTATATCCTGTCATATAAATTTGGGATCTTGATTTACTCAACTGAATTGTCAACCTGACAAATGGGGTCATCACTGAGACTGGTTCAGTAGGTCACACCATCCAGATTCTATGTTGTGGGGGAAATGGTGAATTTACCTTTGAACAGCGATCATATTGAACAGCGATCATATATCTGGGTCTCTTCTTTCACATAATTTATCTCTGATTTCTGAAATTCTTTGCAGAAGTAATGACTTACCACAATGTTAAAAAAGGAGACTCACATGTTCCCATTCTTCGGTATTATGAATGCGAAGCTTTTAGGGTTTTTGTTATTGTTGTTCCACAGTGACCTCAGAGGCCATGTGTTGAAGATGGAAGCCCCACAAGATTAAATGAATTTGGATCTACAAGTCTGTGTCTCTGTTTGGAGGAAAGCCTGAGGCCACCTGTATTGGACTTTCTAAGAGAGAAAAAAACTTATGTGATGCTAAGTTACTGAGGTTTTGGGGGTTTGTTTATTGCCCCATTGTACAATCCCAAATATTTTTTACTGAGATGTACTTGATATATAACCAATGATTTGGTATATGTACATATTGTGAAATAATCACCACAATGAGTCTTGTTAAAATTCATCATCACACAAAGTTGCAAATTTCTTTCTTATGATGAGAACTTTTAAGATCTATTTCTCTCAGTAACTTTCAAATATACAGTACAGTATTATTAGCTACAGTCACCATGCTGTACATTACATCCACAGGACTCATTGATTTTATAACTGGAAAGTTGTACCTTTGACCACCTTCTCTCATTTTGCTTACCTTCCACCTCCTGCCTCTGGCAAACACCAACCTGTTCTCTATATCTGTAACTTTGTGTGTTTTTTTCTAATTAGTTTGTGTTAGATTACACATATATGTGAGATCGTATGGTATTTGTCTTTCTCTGTCTTAGTTATTTCACTTGGCATAATGCCCTCAAGTGTCATCTATGTTGTCCCAAATGACAAGACTACCTTCTTTTTTATGGCTGAATAATATTCCATTATTTATGTCACATTCTCTTTATCCATTCATCCATCAATAGACATTTCGGTTGCTTCCATCTCTTGGCTCTTGTAAATGATGCTGAAATGAACATGGGGTGCATATATCTTTTTGAGTTAGAGTTTTCATTTCTTTTGGATAAAAAAATAGAAGCAGAATTGCTGGGTCATATGATAGTTCTAATTTTTTGAGAAAACTCCATACTGTTTTCCATAGTGGCTGCAGCAATTTACATTCTTACCAACAATGAACAAGTGTTCCCTTTTCTCCACATTCTCACTAACACTGTTATTTCTTGCCTTTTTGATAATAGCCATCCTAACAGGTATGAGATGGCATCTCATTGTGCTTATGATTTACATTTCCCTGATGATTAGTGAGGCTGGGTAACTTTTCCTGTATCTGTTAGCCATCTGTATGTCTTCTTTGGAAAAATGTCTATTCAAATTCTCTGTGCATTTTTTAATCAGATTGGGGTTTTTCTTTTTTTGCTATTGAGTTGTATGGGTTCATTACATATTTTAAATATTAATCCCATATCAGATAGATGATTTGTAAATATTTTCTCCCATTCATTATGTTGCCTTTTATTTTGTTGATTTCCTTTGCCATGCAGAGGCTTTTCAGTTTGGTGTAGTCCCACTTGTTTATTTTTGCTTTTGTTGTCTTGCTTTTGATAACAAATCCAAAAAATCATTGCAGAGTCTGATTTCAAGGAGATTACCATCTATGTTTTCTTATAGAAGTTTTGTGGTTTCAGGTCTTATGTTCAAGTCTTTAATCCATCTCCAGGTAATTTTTGTGTATGGCATAAGATGGTAATTCCATTTCATTGTTTTGCCTATGGCTGGCTGTCCAATTTCCCAGCACCATTTGTTGAAGAGACTTTCCTTTCCCCATTGTATGTTCTTGGCTCCTTTACTCTAAATTAATTGACCACACATAAGTGGGTTTATCTCTTGGCTTTCTATTCTTTTCCATTGATCTCCATGTCTGTTTTTATTCCAATATCATACTGTTTAGATCACTATAGCATTTTAGTGTAGTTTGAAATTGGAAGTGTGATGCCTTCAGCTTTGTTCTTTTTCAAGATTGCTTTGACTTGGGCGCCTGGGTAGCTCAGTTGGTTAAGCGACTGCCTTCGGCTCAGGTCATGATCCTGGAGTCCCAGGATCGAGTCCCACATCGGGCTCCTTGCTCAGCAGGGGGTCTGCTTCTTCCTCTGACCCTCCCCCCTCTCATGTGCTCTCTCTCTCTCATTCTCTCTGTCTCAAATAAATAAATAAAATCTTTAAAAAAAAAAAAGATTGCTTTGACTTTATAGGGTCTTTTGTTGTTTCATATAATTTTTAGGATTGTTTGTTTTATTTCTATAAAAGAAATGCCCTTAGAATTTTGAAACAGATTATACTGAATCTGTAGATCACTTTGGGTAGTATAGATATTTTAATAATATTAATCCCTCTAATCCATGAGCATATAATATCTTTCCATTGATTTGTGTCTTCTTCAATGTCTTCGATCAGTGTCTCAGAGTTTTCAGTGCACAGGTTTTTGCCTCCTTGGTTAAGTTTGTTCCTAGGTCTTTTATACTTTTTGATACAATTGTAAACCAAATTGTTTTTTTTTAATTTATCTTTCTCATAGTTCATTATTAGTATTACAGAAGCACAACATATTTTTATATTGATTTTGCATCCTACAACTTTACTGAATTTGTTTATTAGTTCTAACAGTTTTATTAGTTTTATGGTAGAATCTTTAGGGCTTCATATATGAGATATCATCTCATCTGCAAATAGTGACTGTTTTATTTTTTCCTTTCTGATTTGGATAACATATTTTTCTTGCCTAAACTGCTTGACCTGAGCTCAGATCTGGCCCTGGTGTCCACACCATGTTGGATCCAAGGTCTGACTGGCTTCTGCAGAGCCAATGCCATCCCAGGCCCTGTAAGCAATGCATTCCTCACAGTCCCCTCCATATGGCACCATGGTTGCTGCCTACTCTGAGTCTGAGGAAGTGAGTGAGCTTGTGGGCAATACGGGTTTCTCACTAGACCAGATCCAGTGGCTCAAGTGGAGGTTTAAGCAGCTAAGTGGAGACCAGCCCACCTAAAGAGGACCTCAACAAAGTCCCTGACCTGGAACTCAATCAGATTCTATCCAAAATCCACCATGACTTCTTGAGCAACAGGAACCTTGGCAAAAGGTCTATCTGCCTGGCTCACAAGATCAACTTTGAGCACTTCTGACCCATCATGTCATACTCTGACCTGTCCATACAACCAAGGAGAAAGAGCAGGTATAGCAATGCTAGAAAGAAAAGCTGAGATTTCTGTTTTACACGTATGCAATGTCCACATCACCCTGGAATAATATGAAAATGTGGCCAAAAAGATCTTGAGAAATTGCCACAAGGAGAAGGATTCTGCTCACTGCATTGCAGATAGGGCCATGGTGGTGGTGGACAGCATCTGCATGGGGTGGATGGAGCATGATCAAGTGTAAGAAGGAGTCACCTTCAATGACTTCCTGAAGGTCTTGAGGTGGATAGACATCAAAAACAAGATGCACATCTGCTACATTAACACAGAAACCATTGCTCTTCCTTACTGACCCACCACCTCCCCAACAGAGAAATTGTACTTTGCCCCAGGGCAGCCTCCCCAGATGCATGGAGCAGCTGAGGCCCATTAGGCATCTTTTTGCTACAGCTCTGAAAGTTTTCTTGTTGATATGTTCTTGTTTTATTACATATTGGGTTTGTTTGTTGGAGGTGGGGAAGGGGGGGGAGGGAGACAGATAATTTTTCTTTTAGTTTAGAGGTTCTTGGCCCATGATAAACCAAATTCAGACCTAACAGGTTGGACTGCATATTTTCCAGAGATTCTAGACTTTGAGTAGGATACAGTAACTGGATAGAACATTGAGGTTGACTCCCTGTGAGAGACGCAAGTGTATTCAGTGCATGAAAAAAAGGTTGCAAATGGATATTTAAGAGCAGTAAAGTGTAGACTGTAGCAAAGCCTACTATTTGCCTCTAATACTTAAGCATTTTCTTCTATATCAATTGAAAAAAATGTTAGTTGAGCAAATGGCTCCCCATAGAGAGACTATATTTCTCAAGATTATCTACAGCTAAGTGTGGTTATGTGTATAAACTTCTGTTTCATAGCATATGGGCAGAAGTTACATGTACAGTTTCTAGTCAGTGCCCTTAACATGAATAACCATGTCTTTCTAGTTCTTCTTTCTGTAGTTGGAATGGGGATAAAATGGCAAAAACTGGAATAAGCTTTTCAGACCAGAAAATGGAAGCTAGATATTGAGGGTGATTAGCAACAAGGTAGATTAAGTCTGGGCTTCCAATGACTTCATGGAGAAAAGCCTTAAAAACAGAGAAACTTCTACATGAATAAAATCAAATAAAATAAATGAGCAGTAAACTTTCATAATGTTTAAGCTCTTGTGAACTATGGCTATTTGTCTCAATAGCAAAACCAACATCCTAACTAATGCCATCAGATTTTGGAGATTAAATTGGTTTACTATTCGGCAGGTAATTTATTTAAAAAATAATATCTATGATAAAGAAAAAAAGTCTTCAAATATATGGGCAAGAAAAAAAATGTCCACAAAGTGAATACAACCAGTCTGGCTTAAAAACCAGATCATTATGGGAATATCTTCCTAATGTTTTCTTGCCCAAAGGCTGATTCAAACATTTTATAACCAGAAAAATTATTTTTTGTATATGAAAGAACTAAAAATCATTCTCAGCTGGGAAAGGACTAGAAAGGCCATATTACCCATACTATTCTACCAATAGTTCTTTTTTTTATTAAAAGTATACTTACCATATATGAATATGAATTGCATCATCCTCATTATATGTCAAAGTCCTAACCTCCAGTACCTGAGAATGTGATCTTATTTGGAAATGGGATCATCGCAGGTATAGTTAATTAAGACAAGGTCATAGTGGAGTAGTGCAGACTCCTAATCCAGATATGACTGAGGTCCTTATGAAAAGGGGAAATTTGGACACAAAACACACATACAGGGAGAACACCATATGAAAATGAGGGCATAGATTGGAGCAATACATCAGAAACCAAAGAATACCAGAGTGTCAGCAGATAACCAGAAGTTGGGAGAAAGATACAAAACCAATCCTTCACAGCTCTCAGAAGAAACCAACCCAGCCAGCACCTTAATCTCAAACTCCTATCCTCCAGAACTATAAAGCAATACATTTCTGTTCTTTAAGACACCCAGTTTGTGGTACTTTGTTACAGCAGTCCTAGCAAACCAACACATTTATTCAATTGACATAGTAAGAAAATAAAGAACTAATGAATGGAAAATCCATCATATTAAAGGACTAATTGTGGGTATTGAAACTGGTAAACTTGGAAATATTCTCTAAAATGATTATTGAAAATATGGTTACAGAACAGAATGCAAATGTCAAAATGCTATCTCAAAAGAGAAGTAATAATGTTAAGATAAAATATGCATGCCTGCACATGAATGATAACTCAAATACCTTTATTAACTCCAATTTGAAATGTTTGCCCTTAACTCAGAAATCTTCCTCCATAAATATATGAAAACAGAATTGAAAATATTTCTTTCACGAAACATGAGTGTATCAGTACACAAAACTGAAACAGCATTTACTCAGTAATAAAGTTTATGGTCACTGGAAGTGCACTTTGATTCTTAAAAAATCTGAGAAATTAATTAAGTTGGACATGCGACCTTTATGATCTTTGGTTCTACTTCAGAACTTTAAATGCAAAGCCTTAAAATTTAAATGTTGTGCTTTGAAATTATTTTTAAAGGGTAATGTATAACTGAAAGTACAAGCATTTTATTCATACTTGATTTATACAGCAGGTTTAATATTTATTCAACAAAACATTGCATCTAATAATGAGTACACTTGATGCTTTTAAAAGCTTACCAAATACCACCTAATTTTTTTTTAAAGGTGTTGGAATTCAACTCCAGTATTTAGCTCATTCCATACTATGTGTCTCTCTGCTTAAAATAGGCTTTATGTGAACTGAAAAAAACAAAAACATTTTGTGAACTTTATACAAATATTTCATTTCATGTATATATTTATTATAAAAACAGAGTAGTTAAATTATTTCCTCTCACCTATTTCTTTCCTTTTCATGAAGCAATTTATTTATTTATTTATTTTGTTCAGTTTGTGCTTCAACTCTGGGTTTTGTTTCCTTGAAATTCTTTCAAATGTAAGTAGATTCTCCTGGTGGTCCCAAGTGACAGAGTAACTTATTTCTGCAGTAGCAATATTTTGTTATTCTACTAAGCTCATGCAGTAACCTGAAACTGTTCAACTGAGTCTGCTCTAAATATAAGTCCTGCCTAACTTTTAACTTTTTATAAGCCTAAAAGGTTTAGATTTTTTTTTTCCCTTTTGTAGTCTCTCAGGAATTCTAAAAACGAAAACTTACAATCACTTTATACTTTAAACAAAAAGCTTGGCAGGGTTTTCACAATGTTGGTAAAACAAAATTTTAAAGTATAGTCTTTGCAAGTTTTGCTCAAGACCAGATGGCAGCATAAAATAAATTTAAAAAAAATATTTAACTAATGAATCATCATTGTCACTTCCAAAAGGATTTTATAACTTCAGTTAATAAAAGATTTAGTTGTGGTCATGTGAATGTTCGTTTTCTAAAGATATGTTACTATACAGGTAACATTTATTTGGGAATGGTGATGAAGTAACCTGGTCACACTTTTGTTCCTATGGTGATCATTCTTATTTAATGAACATAATAATAAACCATGTTTTAGGGATCATTAAATTTTAAGTGTGAAAGCAATGAATTTACTGTCTGTATGGAGGGAAGATTTTGTTTTTAAATGAAGACTTCTTTTTTAAAAGTGATTTTTTTTCTTTTCTAAAAGAAATAGCTTTATTTCATATTAACATGCAATAGGAAAAGTTGAATTTTCTGGAAGACCCTCACCCCCATTATGAATTTTATTACTCCATTCTGTAGTTCCAAGAGGTACTTGTTTGAATTGCAAAGTTATTGCCCTAATTTATAACTTTTTTAGTAATGAGTATGTTGACTGGGTCAATGATCAGGGTTAATATCCCCCTTATACTGAAAGAAAATTGAGAGACAGGATATTCATATTCTGGCTGTTAATTAGAATTATATAATTTTTTCATATTTATATCACTCATCCTTTTGTTTGTATCATTTTGTTTTATTTTAGTTATAGTTAATTTGTTAATAACTTTAGTTCCATTTATTCACTAAAGGCTAGGCTTATGTTTTCCAGTATGAAAAACCATTTAGATCCATTCAAAGACTTTAGAATCATTAATTATTTGATTTGAGATAAAAAATAGTTGTTTAATTTAAAACTCGTATTTCTATTCTTTTGTGCCTATAAAAATTGTCGAAGTAAATTCTCAAAATATGAATGATGCCCAAAGTTTTATTTTGAATATATTTATTTTAAATGCATAGAGAAAATATATATTATACAGAAATAGAAAATGTTAATGAATAAGAGAAAAAGAAATCAACATGAGTGAATATACATTTTTAAAAAATGTTCTGATATGACAAAACCACTATCAATATTTTGATATATAAGTTTCATTTTTTTTGGCTTCCTGTAACAAACAAAAAAACCCCTCAAAACTTCCTATTGACTGTGTAGTTCATTGTACTTGTATAAAATAGAGGTAATTTTACATGTTCATGACTAATAACCCATTTAAAAATTAAAATTCAGTTGATTTTGAATACTTATTTTTAATCTCATTTCTAATATTAAAAGATACATATATATTTATATATATATTCATCTGTAAATGGACAAGTGCCTAATTCTTCTATACTGCAATGCATTTTTTAGGTTCTTGGGCATTCCCATGCAAATGCACAGGCCCAGATGAACTTAAATTAATGGAATTTCAGAAAACTCAAACATTTTAAGATGAGTTTTCTCCTGTATATTTTCACATCCTCAGCAATTATTTACTTATATTATTTTATAATCATGAGCATTTTGTGAGAGAGGACTGTTATTAAGAATTCATCTGTTCTTAATTTACTCCTTACCTAAAGCTACAGCACAGTGTTCTATTTGTAATATCAAGGCAATTGGTGTATGTAAAAGAGGACTGATATTAATTACAGAAAATTGTCATCAAATGGAAAAGAAAAATGAAGACTCTTATGGAGGCTTAATCCTGATTACAGCTTAAAATTGCTCTCTCCATTAACACAACGACACTCCCAACTAGCAAATTTTATAGAGGAACAAGTAACCAGATATTTTCCATGGAAGATCTTTTTCATTTTTATGCTTTTCTATTTCTCTTATTTCTGCCAGAATAGCAATTATTAACTTTTAAAATCTCGTGTAAAATTTCATTTCAAAAGTATTAAGAGATAAAGCTTACCTAATTATTAACATTTTTCATTTTTTACTATGCATACGTTCAGTGGTTGTAAAACAGCAGCTACCAAAATCCACTAACACAAATATTTTAAATATAAATTTAACATGAAAAGATGGTATTACCCAATGTAAATAGTCACTAGTTATACACATTTTAACCATGTGAATTGGATTAACTTCAAAGGATCAGAATGACGTTTGGTAAATAATCACTTCCAGTACATTAGTTTGCTGGAAACTTTGCATTTCGGAAAGAGATAATTCACCCCACTTTGGTGAACTCACTATAGAATTGAATTATTGTACAATCAGATCCAGTACTCTGTATTCATAGGACACCTGGTTTGAGAAATTAAAAGTCTTTCAAAAACATTATCTTAGCTACCTTCACAACTTCATAGGCTGCATTGGCCACTCACTGGTCCATTCCATCATCTGTTCACCAATTCACTAAGTTTATACTAACCTTACCTCCCTGGGCAAACTAGGATATGAATTTTCACAAACTAAATGAATTTTCACAACCTAAGTAGTAGAATGCAATCTTTGTACAGTATCACGCACTATCAGCACATCTATTTACCCTTATATCCTGAGCTTTCTGCAGGCAACAGATAAGAAAACACAACTATCATATTGATGCTGACGACAATAAAATTTTAAAGCTTTTTCATCAATAGAAAAAGAGAAAAGTGCAATAATTTAAAAATAGTTTTGTACTTTCCAAGAACATCAGATAGTTAACTTTTTATATTATATATCGGGTTTCACCTTAAAACCTTTGAGATTCAATCTCTTTACTCAATAGCTTCAAGGTGTTCACCTATAATTTCAATGTCACCATTTCCAGTTGAGAATATGATCAAGCAGGAATCAAGGAGAAGGGCTATGGTTAGAGAAAATGATATCCAAGTCCTAGTCTTTTTGGCTAATGCCTTTGTTCAACAATTTTTTTTTGGGGGGGAGAGGGGGGTATGATATACCTCTTACTGAGATAAATTAATATATCACAACTGATCTACCTTAAATGTACAGTTCAATGAATTTTAATATATTTATAGAATTGTACAACTATACTATGATCTAATTTTAGAAACATATCCATCACCCTAAAAAGAAACTTTGCGCTCATTTACAGCCACATCCCATTACCACCCTTAGCATTGGGAAGTCAATAATCTGTATTGTGTCTATAGATTTGCCTTTTCTAGACACTTCACATAAAAGTAATCATACAATATGTGTTTTTTCATGGCTGATTTCTTTCACTCAGCGTAATGTTTAATAGGTTCACACCTGTTAACATATATCAGTACTTTATTCTTTTTATTTGTTCCTATGCTTTTTACATGATTTAAGTACTTTTGTTTCTAATAAAAGTAGCTTTGTGCTTTTTACTTCTTGGACTACTTTTTGATGGAACTGTTGACCTAAGACAGATAAAACTTACATTTCTCTTAACTTTAAAAAATTAATGTATAAGCTACCATGATGAGGACAAAGAAAGGAAAATTTAAATAAGAAAAAGAAAGTTATAAAGCAGGTACTGGGGAGTAGTAGTTACTTGAAGTTTCATTTTACATAATTATTTTTATAAATGCCTTCTGAGATTAATTGTAGTTGTTGACTGTGTTTAAGCAGAATTATCTTTTATGGACAGGTTACTATTTATATCTTCAGTAGTAAGGTCCAATATCCTCCTCTTTATTTAAAACTTGAGTGTTTTTAGTCCCTCATATAAAATAATTGTGTGATCTAAAAAGATATATGGTGTTACCAGGACAAATATTTGAAATATGTACAAATCTGGAGCAAATTTGCATACTACCAAAAGGATATATTTATTTTGTAAATGTATAAATATTTATATATTCAAAAATAAATTTTATGAATGCTGTACTTGAAGGTTTATGATGGCTAAAGATTGGTATCCCAGGTCCTGGAAAAAACTGGGGGCAGAGTGAGTAATTGTCTATGTTAGTTCAAACATCTTTGTAGGCATATTTTAAATGGGAATTAGAACATTCAAAATGAAGCCTGTAATTGTAATAATTGAGTTTGAAATGGACCTGTGGAAAGAAGGTAAAACAGAGAATGTAAGAGCTTCACATACTTGTGGAAAAAAATGCTAGTACTGTTACAAATAGAATATAAAAATGAAGACTTCATTGAAAAGAAGAGATAATTTTTAGACAGAAAAAAGCGTGTAATTTAAGATCGTTATAATATGTGTATTGAATTTGTTAAATAAAGTAAGTAAAAATGAACATTAAAATGTCTAAATTACCTTTAAGAGCTTTTTGTTTTCTTTAAATGAGGTCAATGACTGACACAAATTTTACAGATGATGTGTAGGATTTGAATCCTGTAAATTTGGCATAGATTATGTAAAATGTGCAATGGTAAATATTTTAATACTAAAAATAAATTTTAAGCACTAATTCAAAAAATACATGCACCTGTATGTTTATTGCAACATTATTTAAATAGCCAAGATATTGAAGCAACCCCTGTCTATCCATAGATGAATGGATAAATATATGGTATATACACACAATGGCATATTGCTCAGCCATAAAAAAGAATGAGATCCTGCCATTTGCAACAACATGCTAGAGGGTATAATGTTAAGTGAAATAAGTCAGAGAAAACCAAATACTATAATGATTTCACTAATATTTGGAATTTAAAAAAAATTAACATACAAGGAAAAAAGAGACAAAAAAAAAAAAAACCAAACTCTTAAATACAGAGAACAAACTGGTGGTTGCCAGAGGGAGGTGGGTGTGAGAGTGAGTGAAATAGACAAAGGGGATTACAAATACATTTATCCAGATGAGCGCTGAGTAATGTGTAGAATTGTTGAATCATTATATTATGTACCTGAAACTAATATAGCAGTATGTGTTAATTACTTCAATAATTTTTTTAATTAAAAAGAAAAAAATCATACTAGAAAAATAGACATTTGGTAGCAGAATTTCTCACCTTGGAGGACACACACACACACACACACACACACACACACAACCTTTGAAAACCATTTACAGGGTGAAAGATCTGTATTACTTTCCAAATAATGGCAGTATATATTTTAAAAAATACATTTGATATATTTAAATTTGAATTATCACATAATCCATCTAGACAGCATTAGACAAAAAATTTCATAATAATAAACCCATTCCATTTTTCCTTTCAATTAAATGAATTTCATACATCTATAAGATGCTATAAAGAATATCCGAAGTCTTTCAGTACAGAATTTCTACATCATTCCTACCATGAAAACTGAGTTTTTATTCCTGGTATTTGCTATTATAACAGACTTCACCTTAGATTAAGCATCCTGTTCCAACAAATTATGTGTACACCTTATCTGTGTCAGATACTATGATAGGGTCTATATTTACTTTGGAAAATAATATAAAGTATTTTCCCTGAGGGAGGAAACATAGTGTAATACTTTAAAGCATCACTTCCAAAGACAGATTCCCTGGGTTCAAATCCTGTCTGGTATCCATTAACCTATAACCATATATTGTTTATTTAACAACTCCAAGCCTCAGTTTCCAAAGCCATGAAGAGATATTTTCTTCTTCCTATGGATGTTGTATGAATTTAAAGAAGAAAGAATAATTAGCACATTGTCTGACATATACAAAAAACACAGTGGTATGTTTAAAACAAATAAAAGCAACTCCCACTTATTTACTAATGGTGTCTCAGAATCTAACCAAGTCTGATATAAATATTTATTCCAGAAGAAACTTTAAACAGGGAGAATGATATCCATAGATTTTATAAAGACTAGATTGACAACTTCTAATATAAATCCTCTTCATAAAAAATAGGCCAAGTTTATTTGAATGCAATAATTCAAATGTAGAGACTACAATCAACAGAAACTAAATCAGTGAAGACTTAATCAGAATATAATTTGCTGAATATCACTAAAAGCTGGATTTGTCTTTGATGATGTGGAGAATAAAAGCCTCAAAAGAAAGCTTGAGACATTATGTTTTTCAAAACTTGACTCATTCATTATTCACTTATTTATGAATTTGATTCACATTTATGTATTGCTTACTATGCAATAGGCATTCTCTCAGGCATTGATATACAAAGGTGAATGTACAAAAAATAAGAAAGCACACCATTTTTGATAATATTAGGTATAGCTAGAGATTACTTGGCAAAATAATTTTAATTTCCCTGGAATTTACTTTATACTTCCTTGTAAGATCTGATTCTTTTCAATGACGTATGAATCAAATGAAATGTACAAAAAGGATCCCACTAAAATAAATTATTTTTTATAATTACATTTAAATAACATATAAATGTATTGTTTTCCATGTATTGCAAATATTTTGTAAATACACTTATATATTCTCTGCAAATGAATGTAAAAATGCTTAGTGTACTTTATTATTACTACTGAATCTAGCCTTATGTCCATCAGCAAATTATGCATTTTGTAAGGAATAAAATGATGCAATCTTAGGTTAGAACATCATAGGTAGTAAACATCACCCTGAATAAAAACTAAGCATACCCAGAGACTTCATATCAATGATGGTAGAGCTAGCTTGGGAAGATAATATCCTTGGAAGAGTATATCATTTGTACTCTAATGTAAGTAACTTATTTAAGAAATTCTGGCCAGAAGCTTGGTAATATACCAACATTTCGATGGATTCAGGAAAATATGTACAAAGGCACAAGACAGAAGAATACTAGATCCCATATCCATAGTAATGTATCTGACTGCTCAGAAAGGGAAAAAAAGGGGAGAAAGAAGAAAGCTAACCGTTACCACTTACTGGGTGGGAAAGAGAAAAAGAATAAAGTCTGAAGAGGTAGAATAACATAAGTCATGAAGGATCATATATGTCATGCTAAGAATTTTAGACATTCTATTCAAGATGTTGACATCTGTTGACATTCTTCAGAATGAGAATGACAGGACATGTGATTTTGAGTTTTAAAATATTAGTACTTTCTTAATAGTGATGAAGAGGAATCCACAGGGTACAATACTAAAGATGAGAAAACATTTAAGAGACTTGTAAAATAAAGTGATCCATATACAAAACAAAAGTAGTTAGAACTTTAGCAAAAGTATTGTGTGATTTGTCATTAATTTTAAGTTATGTGGGTAAGATGAAAAATGTACCTATGGGATATTAATGTGACATGGCCATTTCTATTTGGAAAATAATGAATAAGTAACAAATTTTGTTTGTTTCTAGAATTTTCCTGAGCTTTTAAAGATTAATGTATACTAGGAAGAAATATATCTGTCTTTGTTTGCAGATGACATGATAGTTTATGTAGAAAATCTAAATAAATAGACAAAAAGAAAAAAAAAACGCTCCTAGAACTAATAAGTAATCATAGCAGGATTGCAAGATACAAGATTAATATACAAAAGTCAAACATGAAAAAATGCTCATCACTCAGCATCAGGGAAATACAAATCAAAACCACAGTGAGATACCACCTCACACCAGTCAGAATGGCTAAAATTAAGAAGTCAGGAAATGATAGATGTTGGCAAGGATGTGGAGAAAGGGGAACCCTCTTACACTGTTGGTGGGAATGCAAGCTGGTGCAGCCACTCTGGAAAACAATATGGAGGTTCTTAAAGAAGTTGAAAATAGAGCTACCCTATTACCCAGCAATTGCACTACTGGGTATTTACCCCAAAGATACAAATGTAGTGATCCGAAGGGGCACCTGCACCCCAATGTTTATAGCAGCAATGTCCACAATAGCCAAACTATGGAAAGAGCCCAGATGTTCATCGACAGATGAATGGATAAAGAAGATGTGGGGTACACACACACACACACACATACACACACACACACAGGAATATTATGCAGCCATCAAAAAATGAAATCTGCCATTTGCAATGATGTGGATGGAACTAGAGGGTATTATGCTAAGCGAAATAAGTCAATCAGAGAAAGACAATTATCATATGATCTCACTGATATGTGGAGTTTAAGAAACAAAACAGAGGGTCATAGGGGAAAAGAAGAAAAAATAAAAGAAGATGAAACCAGAGAGAGAGACAAACTGTAAGAGACTCTTAATCATGGGAAACAAACTGAGGATTGCTGGAAGGGAGGGCGGTGGAGGGAAGGGGTAACTGGGTGATGGACGTTAAGGAGAGCACATGATGTAATGAGCACACTGGGTATTATATAAGACTGATGAATCACAGGCCTGTACCTCTGAAACCAATAATACATTATATGTTAATTAATTGAATTTAATAAAAAAAGTTAAAAAATAATAAAAAATATACAAAAGTCAACATTTTCCTAAAAACAAGTGAACAAGTAGAATTTGAAATTAAAAACATAATACTTTTTAAATTAGTACCCTCCAAATGAAATACTTAGACATAAATTTTTAAAAAATGTATAAGATCTGTATGAGGAGAAGTACAAAACCATGGAGAAAGAAATCAAAGAACTAAAGAAATGAGAGATATTCCATGTTCTTGAATAGGAAGATTCAATATTTTCAAGATATCAGTTCTTTCCAACTTGATCTATAGATTCAGTGCAATCTCAACCAAAATCCTGGCAAGTTATTTTGTAGACATCAATGATTAGATTCTAAAGTTTATGTGGAGAGGCAAAAGACCCAGAATAGCCAGCACAAAATTGGGAAGTGGGGAGAACAAAAATGGAGGACTGACACTACCTGACTTCAAAACTTACTATAAAGCTACAGTAATCAAGACAGCCTGGTATTGGTAAAACATAGACAAATAGTTCAATGGAACAGAAAAGAGAGCCAGGAAATAAATCCCCATAAGAAAAGAAAACTGATCTTCGTCAAAGGAGCAAAAGGGGGGAAGGATGAACAGGAAGAGCCCAGAGAATCTTCAGAGCAGTGAAAATACTCTGTATAACGGTATAATGATGGATACATGTCATTATACATTTGTCCAAAACCACGGAACTTAAAACACCAAGTGAACTCTTATGTAAACTGTTGACTTTGGGTGATTATAATACGTCAATGTAGGTTTATCAATTATAACAAATGCACCGCTCTCGTGGGGAATGTTGATAATGGGGAAGGATATTCATGTGTGGAGGCAATGGGTATATGGGAAATATCTGTACCTTCCTCTCAATTTTTTTTTTTTTTTGTGAACCTAAAGCTGTTCTAGTGCCCATGGAACATTCTCCAGAATAGATCACATCCTAGGTCATAAATCAGGTCTCAACCGATACCAAAAGATTGGGATCATTCCCTGCCTATTTTCAGACCACAATGCTTTGAAACTAGAACTCAATCATAAAAAGTATAAATTATTTTTAAAGAGTGTAAGCAGTCATCTTGGTTCATGTTATACTTAGCTAGAACTTCAATCATCCAGCTGCAAGAAAATAAATTCCATCAACAACCTGAATAAATTGAAACTCAGATTCTTCCCCTGTCAAGCCTCCAGATAGGATCACAGCCTGGCTGACCCTTTGATTATAGCCTTTTGAGAACTTGAGGAGAGAACCCAGCTAAGATTTGCCTAGACTCTTGATTCACAGAAACTGAGATATAAGTGTGTGTTGCAGGGGCTAGGTGTATAGCAATTCCCTAGTAGCAATTAACCATATATATGTTCATATTTTCCCTCCAGAGATTGAAAAATAGAATTAACTTTTCAGACGATTTAAGTTGTCATTGATTTAGCTATTTGCTTATCTCCTTAAAATGCTAAAATATAATAAAACTTAAAAAATAAAATAAAATGCTAAATGTAATTGTGAACATTAAAAATATAATATATTGACCCTAGAGTGAGAGATGCTGTATTTATTATTTATTACTGAGCTATGTCACTTGGATGTAATATAGAAATGGAATTTCCTGACAATATCAGTGTCATAAAGAAATGTTTATAGCTTACCCATTTTATACACTGGCATGAGGATTTTTTCACAAGATGCATACTTCAGAATGGCAAAGCAAAATCTTGAACTCTCTGGAAGCTAAAAGATATTCTCTTGTTAGCTGTGACTGGAATTTGCTCCATTTCTAATTCGTGAATTCTGCTATTTCTTTAATTCTTAAAACCACACTAAAAAGCTCTATTGGTACCTTCCAAGTGTTCCATGTGGAGGACAATTTAAAGATTTTATTGGGGCAGATGTTTTCAATGATTGTCACTCCACTGAACTGATTCAAGCATTTCCCGGTCAGCATCATGACTCCAAAGTTAAACAGAAGTATGAACAATTATTCACGCCTCTACCGAAATTTAAATAACAACAACAACAACAACCTCTTAGATTAGGACATTTCAGTTGCAAACGAACAAAATATCATTCTCTTACATACTGTTTTTCTCCGGTGTATTTTGGCAAATTGCTAAGGGAAAGGATCATACTCTTTACATCAGTGGGGTCACGCCCCTGGGGTGGATCTGCCACCCCATCCACTCCATAGGCGGTTCTCTTCTGCTCTCTGTGCCACTGGTGTTATGCACTGTACAACAGTGTTACTTGGTAAAGGGATTTTGCCAATAACCAGCACACCTTATTCTCTGGGCATGTTTGCCATTCTCTTGACACTAGCTTTATCAGCTTCTCAGAATTACTA
The DNA here is from genome assembly GCF_002201575.2 of Neomonachus schauinslandi. Lineage (NCBI taxonomy): Eukaryota > Metazoa > Chordata > Mammalia > Carnivora > Phocidae > Neomonachus > Neomonachus schauinslandi. The sequence continues at coordinate 132,479,163 of NC_058406.1, read as the reverse complement.
TGTGTCTTTCTTTGCTGCAAGAATGTAACTTTGAAAGTTGTTGCTATTGTTTTTTCTCTTTCCTTTTTGGATAACATCTGTCTCATGTAAGAAAGCATTATTTTGGAAGTATTCTGGGCTGCCTCAATCAGATTACTAGGAAGTGTACTTTGAAGGTGAAGATGCAACTAATTAACGTTTTTGACAAAAACACACTGAACTCAGGGAGTAAAGAGATTATTAGTTTGATAAAACACAGCACTTTAATACTAATTTTGTATTTGTTATTTGTACTGCTAGGCTTTTTCAGTTGCTTATGAAAAATAATTACAGTCTACATGTTTATTGTAAAATAGTTACAAAAATTCACAATCCATAGTTTTACTGGAGTCTGTTCTTATTTAAGCTCACAATATTAAGTTTGATGTGTATATCCGTATTTCCATCATTAGTATTATGTTTCAATTAATGGACATTAGAGTCATTAACCCATTATTGTTAATGAGAACTATACTTTAGCACAATAGCCACATAAAAAACAAATTTAAGAAACATAAACAATAGCATGCGAATGACGTGAAAATAGTCAGCTGAGTGTAATTGCATCTCCATAATTTTCTGTTAAAATAAAGAAACTGAATAATGCAAGTCTTTTTTAAAAAGACTTACTTATTTATTTTAGAGAGAGAGAGAGAGCTCATGCGAGTAGGGGGAGGGGCAGAGGGAGAGGGAATCTCAAGCAGACTCCCCACTGAGCATGGAGCCCGACATGGGGCTCCATCCTATGACCAGGAAATCACGGCCTGAGCAGCAATCAAGAGTCAGATGCTTAACTGACTGAGCCACCCAGGCACCCCTGAATAATGCAAGTCTTATAGAACAATCACAACTCAGAAAACTACCTACGCTATTGTGCTATTTCTGCTTCTGCTGTAGCTGCTTCTAAAGGCCTTACGTATATTATTTAATGCTTACAGTGATATTATGAATAAAGTATATTATAATCCTCATTTTGTAGTTGAAGGAATGAAGGCAAGTTGAGATTGAAAAACTCTTCCAAAATCACATTGTTTAAGGGGCAAAACCAGATTTTAATCCAGACAGTATGACCACAGAGATAGATCCTTAACCAATACACAATCTTTCTCTTAGCTTCTATTCAACTACACAGAAATGTTAACTGGATGAAATTATTTTCTTCATATCACTTTTCATTAATTTCATGCTGGGTATATAGGAGTAGTAATGAAACCATAGTTTCTATGAATTACATCAATGGTTTCATTACAATGATTTATTGGCAATGATCCTTATGATTTGGAGATGAAACTCGGGTTTTCTCTTGATAAAAAAGAGGAAGAAACAAAGCTTCTGTCACCTTCTCATCGATGCTTGCTGGTGGAAATACTCCTCATTATCCCATTAAATGCGGTTCCTCTACCAGTGAAATGAACTTGAATAATTTGAAATGAGTATAGCAGTCTGCTTATGGGAAATAAATAGTTAATTAGAAGCTCTGTTTTACATTTTCTTCCCGACTGAAGAGGAAGTAAAGATGGTGCCCTCAGGATAGAAAGAATTTGACACAGTCAAATCTTCTAAACAGGCAAATGATCTCTAGGTAAAAGATCTCCTAGTAAAAGAAAATTTGGTATTTGCTAACAGGAGAACCCCTAACTATGAACCCTTGTCTATAAACCAGGACATACCTGCTTGGCTAGGATTGCTGATGGTAAGCAAACTTGAAATCTACAAATCCATGTGGCAGAAATTTTCATGGGTCCCTAAAGAATGTCACATAAGCTATGTAACTAAGTATAAAATGGAAAAGATCTCACAGGTTAATCTGGGTTGGAGTGCATTCCAATTCAGCAGGCTAGAACCTGGGGAGAGGCATTGGAGATCCCGGGCCACTTCTGTTTCGCTTGTGGCTTGTGATTTTTCTTCTTGAACTTATTAGGAAAAGTTTGATACTGGCTAAGATTTCTGATTCACATGGGTCTGATCTGGCAATAGAATATTTTATATCTCAGTTTATAATGTGCAAAAATCAACACCGTTATTTGTAGATTGGAAATCAATTATATAAGTAGAATTTTGAAGTAAAAAAGGTATTTTTTCCTATTGAAAATAGATCTTGCTGCAAATAAGTTTTATTTTTATTTTTTTATTTTTTAGAGAGAGAGAGAGAGGAGAGAGAGAGAGTCAGGGGCAGGAGCAGAGAGAGAGAATCCCAAGCAGACTCTGCGCAGAGTGTGGAACTGAATGCAGGGCGCCAAGCCCAACAGGGCTGGATGCCACAAACCTGAGATGATGACCTGAGCTGAAATCAAGAATCAGAAGCTTAGGGGTGCCTGGGTGGCTCAGTCAGTTAAGTGTCTGCCTTCCGCTCAGGTCATGATCCCAGGGTCCTGGGATAGAGCCCCGCATCAGGCTCCTTGCTCAGCGGGAAGCCTGCTTCTCCCTCTACTTGCCGCTCCTCCTGCTTGTGCTCTCTCTCTCACTGTCTCTCCTGCTGTCTGTCAAATAAATAAATAAACTCTTTAAAAAAAAAAAAGAATCAGAAACTTAACCAACTGAGCCACCCAGGCCTCCCATCTACAACTACGTTTTAATTTATTTTTAGTTATTAAAAACTAAATTTTATTTGTTAAAATATGATTAAATTATAATAAATATAAATGCTTGTTAAAATATTAATAAAATAAAATAAATTTATTTATTAAAATAAATTTATTATTTTTCTTAACTAGATTTAATTTGCTATTGAAATCCTAAGTATTTCCTGTCAGATAAGACAGGTAACGGTACTGCATCTATATTTCTATAAAATCTTTCGTTCAAATCAAATGAAACCAACTATACTCGAAGTAGAACTGATCACAACTTATCCTACAGTAAACTTATTTTCAAAACTATTTTTAACCTTTTAAGAATATCAACCATCATCAGTCACTTTTTTATTTTTATTTTTGCTTTGTCAATTCTCTTCGGGTTGTCTTTAGTTCCCAGTATCTGTTTATTGGTTAACAAAAATCGTCCCTGCCTCTCAGAAATAAGCCTTAATTCTATAATTTACAAAAAACATAAAGACAGCATTTAGAAAATGAAAACATCCATCTGTTATATGAACTTCTTCCATAATTAAACTTAGAGAGTTATCCCATGAAAAATACTGATTTTTTACAGTTGTATTGCAAAAAATATAACAAGTTATATGTGTTCTGTAATATTCTATAAGATTAGTCAGTGATCAAAAGCTACCTTTTCTTTTTAGAATAAATAATGAGAATAGGTAAAAATCAGTCTGAATGGTTCAGCTGGAAAAATGGCTTTGGGAAGAATGCAATCAGTAACCAAAACCTCAATCAATTACTCATTAGATGACATCTATTTGTTTCTCCATTCTAATAGCCTCAGAGGCAATAGTATATGCCTTATTCAAAGATTCTCTGACCACCCCGTGTAAAATGTGCTTCTCTGCTCCAATTTCATATTATCTAGCCATTATTCTGTTTTATTTTCTCCAAAAAACTTAGCAGTATTTGGAATGATATTATTTATGTATTTGCTTATATGCTTCTTCATCTCTCCATGAGAGCATCTCCGCAAGGACCAGGATACTTTATCTTGTTCCCTGGCTATACCCCCCCAGTGCCTAGAGCAGTCTCCAACACATACAGGAGAGCCAACACCTCTATATTAAAGGAACAATTAAGTAAATAAGTGAAAAATAAATGCCTTACTCTTTGAACTGGTGTCACATGCATTTTTAATGCTTATAACTTTGTAATTATGTGTCACAATGCACTTATTCATAGGTCTTGTGTTATCTTAAGGTACCTATAAATGTAATTTTAGCCAGTAGCTGTATGGTTATGTATTTCGTAAGTTGATGACAGCTTGATTACTGTGACCTTTTATATGGAAAATGAAGAAAAAGTAAGTATTTTAAAATCTGAATTCGTGGGGCGCCTGGGTGGCTCAGTTGGTTAAGCGACTGCCCTCGGCTCAGGTCGTGATCCTGGAGTCCCGGGATAGAGTCCCGCATCAGGCTCCCTGCTCGGCGGGGAGTCTGCTTCTCCCTCTGACCCTCCTCCCTCTCATACTCTCTGTCTCTCATTCTCTCTCTCTCAGAATAAATAAATAAAATCTTTAAAAAAAAAATCTGAATTCGTTAGAGCAAGAGGAGTCTTAGTTCTGAACTGAAACTTTTTTAAATGTATTTTAATTGTTACTCAAAAATAACTTATTCTAAGAACATCAGATAGGGAAAAAATTCAAGAGTAAAATCTTGTTTCCATCTCCTTTACTAGCTTTCTAATGTAAATGCAAAATTCATGGACTACTTCTCCAAAGTTAAAACTCACTCAAGTATTTTAAAAGAGGTATTATCATTCTCTATTAGGCCAACGTTGGGTTTTTTCAAAGCTTGAGCAAAAATTATTCAGCAAGTGGAACAATTTTGGATACACAATATAAAATTGATGCTTTTCTCTAGATTAGAGAGTTAATGCAAATGAGATCATAGCTTGAACAAGCTTTGGGAATGAACAGGCTGTCTAGGAGAGTCAACAAAAGTGTGCCTCCTGCAATAGGAAAGGTTTCAATTTTGCCATTTTCTAAACACAGAAAAATGTATCCCTCCAATTCAGAATATTGAATGTCTTATGGAAAGCGAAAGGTCATTTGTAACTGTCCAAAGGATTGATGGAGTTGAGATACCTCCTTGACCTTCACCCTGCACTCATAAAGAATAGTTTCAGATGACAGAGCATCAGGCAACTTTTCAGAAAATGTCTTTTCTCCCTTTGTATTGCATAGCAAGATTGTTACCTGATATTTTCTTTCATAATTGTATGTCAAGATTTAATTACCTCGTGTCGTCCCTCATTAAAAGTTAACTGTCATTTAATGCTGCTGAACAATGTCTGTGATTTGGACTAATTCAAGCAGTTCTATCTGCTTTTTGCCATTGTTTTCCGTCTCAGTTTCTACAGTAATTGCTTTGGAGGCCTCACAAACCATGTCAAGGTCATCCTTTACAAATACTAACCACTAGCTCCCCAACATGTGCATATCCCAATTAATTATTGTCTGTTAAGGATACATATTATGAAAAGCACTTCATTATAATTCAGGGATTGTTTTATCCCTGTAATTTAATTTAAAAAACTAATAAAAATTTTAGTGCCGCTATTGAAAATACAATAAAATTGTGATATACCCCTACTAACGACTATTGCATTAGTGTGAGTGTGTGTGTGTGTGTGTGTGTGTGTGTGTGTGTGTTTACCACGTTGTCAATTGGGAAATCTCTATGACCTAGAGCGGCTTTATGATCCCTAATCTTAGGACTCGCATGATAGAAAATATAATGATATTATGCAATACTTCCTATGCAAAATGATGCTACTGATACACTGTATGGGGAGCATGTGCTTCCAGCTATTTTACTCGAAATAATGATGGATTTGAGCTGATCTTACTGCCACTATTGTCATTTAAGCTCCCTTTATATTTCAGCTGTTCTAGGGCAGCAGCTTCCTAGCTGTTCCTGTTTCCAGTGTTATCCAACTCCAATTTGCACTCCATATTTCTCAGAGAATGAAAAACAAAAGGTCCTAACGTATGTCAGAAATCATGAGAGAATGCAAAACTAGGAGGTGATTAGTAAATGAACATGAAATGAAAAAAATAAACAAACATGCTACAATAAAGGAAATGAATTGCAATACTTGGCTTTGAGATGTTAAATAGCTATAATAATGCAGACAGATTGATTTTCAGCTATTCTAATGTACCTACAGACTAAATAATTACAGTAACAAGACAGATATTGAAAAAGTAAAAGTAAATGCAAATATAGTTAAATGTAGTTGTTTTAGCAAAGAGGGAGAGAGAAAGAAATTATCATCTTCACACTTCAAAGTTGAGAATCGAAAGATAATGTTGATGGTTGAGGAATAATATGAAAAGGCTGTGTAGACGTGTATTATTTAAATTACAGTGTTTCCCAATTAAGAGATGAGAAAGTGCAAAAGCCGATTCAGAAGGAGTGGGAGGAGAAAGAGGCATTGCTGAAAATAAGCTAAATCTTTATCCTATCAGGAAACCAACCGGCTAAAATCTAAAGTTGTTAATTTAAAAATAACTATAAAAACTTAATTTAGAAGAATTAATATATTAACAGTTAAAAGTGCCTCTAGGGGGTGGGCACACATTTGTTGAGTGAACGAAGGCTCACAATTTGTATTTTTCTCTAAGTAGTGAAGTATCACCTTTTTTATTATGGGTCCTGCCATATTTTCTAAAAACAGCACAAATTACTTTTATAAGCATGACACAAAAATGGATACAGTGTCTCATAATAAAAAATAAGAGTGAGATGAATTGTTTTAGAACAGAGCACAGGCAGAGTGAAAACCAAGGAACGCACAAGAGTTGTGGTGGACAGTGGTGTAGAAAAGAGAGGTGTAGAGTCGAAGAAATTTGAAGCAAAGACCTAAACTAAAGGAAGTGAGGAGACACGATGGGATCTGCAAAACAAAAGTGTGAAGCATAGAATTTTAATTAGCAGTTATAAACAACTTGACCACATTTTACTACACACTGAAATGTATATTTTATATGAAAAAATGGTAACACAAAAGATATCAATGATAATTCTTACTTGATGTACCATTTTATGAGGATAATTTCAAGAGAAATTAGCAAATATTTTGATTTTTGAGCATATCTCCATGGTCCATGATTAGGGACTTCACTTTTTACCTCATAATATTGAACAACCTTATAGGACTTTTCAGCTATTTTGCACCTTCATCTACTACTCCACAATTCAGCCATCATGAAAAAAATTAAAATGTGATTTTGAGCATTATTTGGCTCAGTCAAAAAGCGGCACAGTATAAATCATTTTCATACATATTAAAATCTACTATATCCACATTAGACATACATCTTCTCATGTTTTACCTTCTAATCCTGGTCTCCTCTCATGTAGTAGAATTCACATGTTAATTTTCTTTTTCTACCGCCCTTTACTAATATGATTCTTTTTAAATTTTTGCTTGAAATTTAGATGTGAACTCAAAGGCTCCTTTCTACCCAATCAATGGCTTATAAAGGCATCTTCTTAACAATCCCACACTGTACCTCTGAGAGAACTGTCATATGTGTGTCTAAGAATCTGACTTCTCCAGAAATCATGTATTCCTATATAATCCCTTTTGGTCCCTGTAATCATCTAGTGAAATATTTAATAATGTGAATGCCTGATTTATTTTCAATTCTCTACCGTTCACAAAAGCACTTTGACTCACTATCATAGATTGAATTGTGTCCCCTTCCTGCAAATTTGTATGCTGCAGTACCAACCATCAGTCCCTCTGAATGTAACCTTATTTGGGGCTAGGGTCTTTACAAAAGTAATCAAGGTAAAGTGAGATAATTAAGTTGGATCCAATTTAATATGACTGGTGTCCTTATAAAAATGGAAAATTTGGACACAAAGATATTGACAGAGAGAAAAGAATATGAAGAGCCACAGGAAAAAGATGGTCATCTACAATCCAAGGAAAGAAGCCTGGAACGTATCTTTCCTTCACAGCCCTCAGAAGAAACCAAGTAGGCCAGTCCTTTGAGTTTGGACTTGACTTGTAGCCTCCAGAAATGTGAATAATACATTTCTGTTGTTTAAGCCACCCAGTCTGTGGCTCTTTTTTGCAGCAGCTCTGGAAAATTAATACACATACTCCTATTTGATGATTTCCTATCCATTATGTTTTTCATTGCAACTTTCATTCAACTGTAAAAATAAAATATTTACTAGTAATTTTCTAAATAAGCCCAGTATTTGCTCATTTGATTCCTTCTGCCAACCATTCCTTTCTGTATTCTTTCCTCCAATTTAACTCCTATTCATTCTTCAAAACTTTTTTTTCAAGAAAGGCATTTCTGTCTTTCTACAAATAATAAAGAAGAGCAGAGGACTGACAGGGGTGGTATGAGATAAGTTCTCTAGTTTTTTAGTGTCTTTATGAAAGTCTTTCTAGTAATGCCTTGACTTCAAAAAACATATTACCAATATACAGCAGTCTTTTTTTTTTTTAAGAGCTACTATATGCTGGCTAACTGAACATAATAAAAATAAAACAAAGAAAAAAATGAAGCTTTTAAAAAATATATAGCAGTCTTTCTCTCTGTTCCCTGAGAGGGAAAAAAAAAAAAAAGATTAACAACAATAAAGAAGAAACACAATGAACTTTTAAAAAAAATTTTGTGAGGTAATTGTGTTATTAGAATGCAAAATGAAGAAAACTATTTAGACTGTATGCAACAGTATATAATGAAGGGGGGAAGCAGGGTGTCCACATTAGACTCCCCAGAGGGATCCATTATTAGTAATAGAATTATCTCTAGGCGTTGAAGAAGTTCAAAGAGCCTCACACCTCTCTCCTCCCCTACTGTCCCACTCATACTGATCAACTCTGCTTACCCTTTCCATCTCACCATGGATAAGTCTTCCTTCAGAAAATCTTCCTGGCACTACAAGTGAATTCTCTGCCTTTGCATAATCCCAGGGAGACACAGGGTTACCTCCATGGCAGCACCATAGGATCTCATCACTAAATGACTCCTTTGGACTCATCTTGGGCTTCTCTTCACCTTTCCATCTCTGCTACCACTACCCTGGCCTTGCTCAGCTTCCATTTTAACAATATGAGTTCCGACATGTGCCTACAACTTTCATGCTTCTCTTCAATTAGGCAACCCTTATAATAACCTTTAGTTCTCAACTTAAATATTAGTCTTCATGAGACTCTCCTCAACCTCTCCTCTTATTGTGCATTTTCATAGACCCCTGTGCTTCTCCTTCACAACATATCTCAAATAGAATTAATTGATTCTGTATTTTTTAATATATTATTTTTAATTGGGGTTCAAAACCCATACAACATAAAATTTACCATCTATCCATTTTAAGTGTATACTTATATAATTTTTAAATTATTTTCTTCTTTGTGTTAATTCCTTATGGCTAGAGTTATGGTTTATTCACAACTAGAATCTGGTATCTAGCACAGGACAGTACCTTACATGTATTTGGTGTTTAAAAGTATTTGTTGAATGAATAAATTTTACATATTTTTTTCTTTTTGATCTTGATGGCAAAAAAAATGTGTGCTCAGCAACCATCAATGACTGACACAAAACACTTCTCAAAAATATTGTGAAATCATTCATTCATTCACTATGTCGAGTGTTTATAATATGCCAGATACGACGTTTAGCCCCAGGGATATTTCTATGAATGAGACCAACAAAATTCTTGCCTCTTGAAGACTAAAACTTTGTGGTCTGACAGGATAAATAAGTAAACAAATATATACATAAGACAAGTAACAATTATCTTAAGACTATGTAAGAAATAGCTTGATGATGTGATATCGAGTAACTGGCCAGGACTAGGTTCGTAGGCACCATATTGGTCACTTTAGGCCATAACAAAAATACCATAGGCTGGGTAGCTTAAACAACAAAAGTTTATTTCTTGAAGTTCTGGGGGTTGGGAAGTACGAGATAAAGGTGTCAGCACATCCAATGTCTAATGAGGACCAGCTTCCTAGCTTAGACACAGCCACCTTCTCACTGTATGTTCATATGGCTGAGAGAGAGCGAAAAAGACGAGAGAGAAAGAGGGAGAGAGAGAGAGAGGGAGAGAGAGCTAGCTCTCTTTCTTTACTTATAAGTCCATTAACCCCATCATGAGAGCTTACTGTCATGACCTAATTCCCTCTCAAAGACCTCACCTCTAAATACCATCACATTAGGGCTTCAATATATGAATTTTGGGAGAAAAGCAACCATTAGGCAGCAGGCACTAGGTTAATACTTGCTGAAAAGTGAATGACCACATGCAATGTGATAAAGAAAGGCTCTTCTGGAGGAGACAAAATTTAAGTACAGAACTGAGAAATTAACCCCAGATATGAAGTCAGCCATGCAGAGAGTTAGTAAAACAGCACTCGGGCAGAGATAAGTGCAAGTTTATAGGTGCTAAAATAGAAAATAACTGGATCTGTTCAAGCAATATAAAGGGAGCCAGTGAAGCTGAATTCAGGTGGTATAATACAAATTTGGAGAATTGAGTAGCAGCTAGATCATCTGTGGCCCTACAGGCCACTGAAGAATGGCCAGAAGTCACTGTCAGTAATCTGACTTATTTGTTTGTTTGAAAGATTATTCTTGTGCTGAATGGTGTGTAAGGTGAAGCATAGACTATTGTACTTTGGAGATTGTTGTATAGTATCTTGATTAAAGAGGGTGGTACTTATCTTAGGTGGTAGAGTTTGGCAGGAAAAGATGATTTATTGGGAGTTTAGAGCCAGCAGGACTTGGTCAAGGATTATTGACTTCTGCCTCAAATCTCTGCTCATTCTATACTTTCTTCATCCAATTATAAAGCATTGACTATGCTACAAGTATAAACTGTGACTGTGAAAAGTTAGCTAAAGCAGTCGGACTTGAACACAGCCTAGCCAACTAAAATAAATTATGAATGAGCCCAACTTACATTTTTTTCAACTTACATTTTCAACTTACAGTTTTTCAACTTACATTTCCTGTATCGACTACTGTGTTTGGTAGATAGCTTATGTCCAGTGTTTGCCTATGAATGACCGCATGCTAAATAAAAGAAATGCCCAAGTAGAAAGTGATGATTAAATAATTGGATTTGGTTTGGGAATTCATTTTTTAGTATATAAGCATACACTCAAATGTATTTGCATTTAAGAAGTATTTTCTAGAGTTCAGTTCCCTTTCTTAGAGAGTATGTCACTTGATGACTATATCTGCTCTACCATTCCAGGATAAATAGAATACTTCTAGTTTTGGGCGCCTGGGTGGCTCAGTCGGTTAAGCGACTGCCTTCGGCTCAGGTCATGATCCTGGAGTCCCTGGATCGAGTCCCGCATCGGGCTCCCTGCTCGGCAGGGAGTCTGCTTCTCCCTCTGACCCTCCCCCTCTCATGCTCTCTCTATCTCATTCTCTCTCTCAAATAAATAAATAAAATATTTAAAAAAAAGAATACTTCTAGTTTTGTCCCTGAGAAAACTGAAAATGAGCAGAACTGAGCTGCTTTTTAGTAAACGATAAAGGTAGTATTCATCTAAGTTCTTCAATTTTCATTAATTGTTCATTCCACTCTACTTTGGTCCTTCTATCTATGCTCAGGCTGCCAGCAACATGAAAGACCACTGAAGTGGTTTGTGGGAAATCCTTCTAGGCATGGCACTCACAACTAGCTTAATAACTAGTTAGGTAATAGACAAATAGTTAAATGAAAACATCATGTACCGTCTCTGAGGTTTAGTTGTCTGATCTGTAATATTAGCAAGTTAGAACTAATGAGCTTGAAGATCATGTGCAAAGCAAACACTCTAATGTTCAAAATACCAACTGGGAGATACCATGAAACTGCTGTATGTCCACATTGGGCTTCCTCCACATGCATTATTATACCTTTCTCCTCATTTTCCATTCATTTATTTTAATATTTTTATTAATATAGATTTATTAGGAATCTACTGATGCCCAAAAAGTACCAAAATACTTCTGACAAAATAAATAAAATTATTCCATATCAATGACCTGTTTGTACAATTGACGCATGTCCTAAGATCTTTGTGCAATGAGTATTACTTGAAGTTGTCAATATACTGGTGAAAGAAGTAGATATAATTTCTGCCTACATTTTTCCAGTTTAGTGAGGTAAATATATTTTCAAGCTCCTTAGAAACAGCAAGTTTTGACACATTTAGAATTTTTATCATGCCCACTCCCACATTTCAGACAATGCAGTTCAATGTACCAACTAAATCCAATTACCCCTCCCATTTCTTTTGTTTTAATTTTCACCACTCCTATATTTATAAAAAGGCTAAGAATAGATGGAATGGATATGTAGGTGTGTGCATTTCCTCACACATAAGACGCGATGATTTTAAAATAGTTTCTGGCAGGTGAATTCAGGCTAGGGGAGAGATATTTATGGATTTAGTTCAGAAAGAGATCACAGAGGATATGAACTGCATGAAGACTAACTCTATAGTAAGTGAAGAAACCAGCAAGTGCTTATAATTTTTTATGGTCTGAAAAAATGAATAATCTAATTGAAGCCAACCTATTGTCAATTATTTTATTTAAAACACACACTCTGTGTGTTTAATACAGAATTTGAAAAGCAAAAGAGGTGCATGTATATTTCTAAGCTTATGAAAACCACGTTCAAAGATACAAGTGCTTTAGATTCAGAATTTAATGGCAGAGCAACATGGATACATACTATGTTTGAAATTCTAATAAAGATGAGATGGAGGATAGCAAACAACAAAAAGAGGGGAAAGCGGGGGAAGGACGGGGAGAAACAAAAAGGAGAAGGTTGCAGTTGGTGAAGGACAAAAGGCATGCAATCACAGTGACTGCAGAAGTGCCTCCAGCCTTGGGAGCTAAAAACGGTTTGCTGCAGTTTGCAGATGTTTTAACCAAGTGCAAATTTATACAAGCACTACTGTATCAAATTTCATCAGTTTCTAACAGTTGCTGATGAGAGCCGTGATTATTCTGTAATTATTTGACAAGTTTAACTAATTAGGTATCAGTAGTTCATTCGAAAGTGTCCTTGTTATTTATGCATTGATAATGATTTATTTGCAATTACCTAATCTTGATCATTTTTACCCTGTGTTAAGCTGTAAGTTACATTCGTAGTATATAGACATTTAAAGCCATAGAAATGTGTGACTAAATCGAATTCCATATTAATATAATACAAACGAGTGTGAAATCAACTACCTACACCGTAGTGGGCAAAACTTGTTTACTTCAGAAAATCACGTGGGTTTGATCTATATGGGTCAACGGTGGAATGCATATTTGTCAATTCCAATGAAATAATTTAATTAAACATGGAATGGAAATGGAGAGATTGTAAACAATGATGATGACAGGGAATAGCAGGCCCCTGCTATAAAAAATAACAATAAATAAATAAACAAGTGAATAAAAGGATTTGGCCAAGTGGAGTCAACACGAAGAATGGCCAGGTTATTGGTCCTTTTAACTGATAACTGATAACCCACTATCTGGATTACTAGCATCTGGTATAAGTAAGGTGTACTGCTTTATACAGTCTTTTGTAAACATTGTGATTTAACTTGTAAATTTATCTACACTGGTTCTAAAGTTACTGCAATTCCCACATTGTTTAGAATGTTCGGTCCTTGAGATAAACAAACCTGCAGCACAAATTCAGCACACACTGAATTTTTTTCTTCTTTGAATGAAAACAGTTAGGTTCATTTTCCAGCCCACCTCCAAACCCCTGTTCATCATGGAGAATTTCCCATAGCCATAGCCAAATGTTTTAATTTATAGAACATTCTGTGTTTTGCCACTGGCAATGAAATCATAACTAATAAGTTCCACAGACTGCAATAAAGCCCTAGAGAGAACTATATGCTATCTGTCAAGCATATAATTTTAAGGTTTAATAACGCATAATATGTTTATACAGTTTATCAAAGCACATCTCTTTTTCAAAAGAAAGAAAAAGAAAAAAAGGGAGATGCTTAAAAATAGTTCTTAAAGGCACTGCTTTTTAAATGAACTATTGTTAATTGCTTAATAATTGAAAATATTACCATTTAAAGCAACTGACTATGTGTTCATTTCATTCGGGTCTGTGTTCTCAAAAACATTAGCAATGCTATGGTTTTAATAGTCACAAAGGGATTATATCTACCTCAGAAATTTACCAAATAGATTTAATTTGGTGTGTGTTCTTGTTTACAAAATACAGAAAATTTTGGTATTTTGGATAATCGTTCAGTCTTAAATGCTACAAAAACCTGGTTTTTTTAATTTTTCTAATATTTTTCTTAAAATGTAACCATGCTCTGCTTTATGATGTTGCTGAGACAGAGAGGGAAGACAGTGTGCTTAACGGCATACCTCTATGATCTTGAATGAGAACCAAGAATGTTTTCCTTCCAGTTATTAATACTGCCATGCTCACATATCCTTCACTGCCAAAAAGTCTGTGTAGGTGATATGATTTGACAGGGCAACAGAGACTTCTTATTCTACATAAAATCCATTGGGAAGTAGCGAGGCAGTAACTACAGGACCTGTATTCCCCAGATATCTGTATTAGTAAGACAATTCTTACTACTGAATTCATGTCTCGTATTCATTTGTAAATCACATAAATTTCTACATACAAATATTTTTTCCATGATCTTACCTGGGACTTCTTGGGCCTTCAGACTCGTAAACTTCTAGAAAACTAAGTGGGAAAGTAATACAGTATTTTAGAGTATATGAGATTTTGAAAAAAAGGAACATGATAAAATGAGAAACAAGAAGGGGAGTTATGTGTCGGGATTTTCGCAATAAGGCCATTAGTATGAGATAAGAGAAAGGAAAAAAGAATATCATAAGAAATACATGGATATGATAAATGGGACATGGAAAAAATGGAATTAGAAAATGAATTATCTCAACTTGGCAATAAAAGAATAAATATATATATTTAGGGCATGGAGTTGAAATAATTTGGATTTATTAAGTCTAGCTTTTATATGGATGATGAAACCCTCTGGATATTTTCATTTTATGACAGAAAATCTCTATGTTCTCTTACCAAAGAAAACTAATGGATGTCAGACACATGCACACATTGAATACAAGTATCACTTTGTTTCTAATAGGAAGAACACAAAACTAAATCAGAAGGATAAAACACTTAACTGTTATATAAGTAAATGAAGATATTCATGGTGAGCTATTATAGAATGAATCATAACACGAGAGTAGTGCGTCATGGAACCGAAGTGTGTTTTCTATCGTGTGTGCATCATTTTGAGGTATGAATTTTTCCATATATTGTGCACACTTAAATATAGTTCTAGATCATGTGTGTTAGTTGAGGTTTCTTCTTAAATATAGCAGAAAAATAATGAGGAAGGGTAAGTGGTCAGTGATGAAATACTTTATCACAGCAGTTGTTATTTTAGAGCTTAATTGATTTTTCTGGGATTGGAAGCACCAGGGCCAGTAGAGATAGAGGCTTGCCTAAATATTGCCTAAAGGAATAATAATAAAAAAAATTACCTAAAGAAAATCACCATGAAAATTTCAATGTATGGTAATGAGCAAATGAATAATAAGTCCAGAGGAGTAGGTGGGACTCTGAGAAATCCTGGCAAAACCATTTATTAGCTGTGTGGCTTTGGATGTGTTACTTAAAGTCTACATGTTGGTGTCCTCATTTTAAAATGAAGGTAAGTATCCACACTTCAGAGTTGTGAAAATTAAAAGTAATGTTTATAAGATAATGTACCTAGTAGAAGTATATATTTAGCTTAGAGCCAAAACTCCATGTAAAGCAGTCATTATTATTGCCAACATAGTGTCATAAACATAGTTTTCTTCGTTTTCCTCAGCAATTTCCTGCAGTTATCAATAACATTACCCAGGACTCCACTTCGTAGTGGACCACTTGGCCTGTCTTACTCAAGTAGGGTTCATATTCCTGATTCTTAGAGTCCTATGAAAACTTAATGTCCTATGCCCCATTACCTCAGGGCCTTGCCCTATCTCATGTTGGCTACCTAGCTTTATAGCCTGTGATACTGTTAATGAGCTACAAGATTTAGTTAGGTCTTGCTTAGAGAATGTAATAAATATATTACATATTGATTGATGTGTAATTTTCCCAGGAAATTTGAATTTGAATTGGTCCTAGAAATTTGAAATAGCCAGAAGAGATATTCATGGTCAGTCAAGTCTTGCTGGTGTTTTTCGAATATGAGTGATGCAGCATAATTGGTTGTCTGCATAAGGTATTCTGCTTGCAGAGATCCTGTGTATCAGAGTTAACAACACATTCAGAATAAAATAGTTGCTGGGAGCTCGTAGGGGATCTGGCACTGTGATGGCAGGAGAAGGGGGGTGGGTGTGTATTGAATCTCAATTATACACACACACAAATGTAATAATAATATTAAAGAAAATATTATGAAAAGAAAAATATGCTACCAGTAATCCTCACCCTAAAACAACACTTCTTTTCTTTTTGAAAGATTTTATTTGTTTATTTGAGAGAGAGAGAGCACAAGCAAGGGGAGGGGCAGAAGGAGAAGCAGACTCTCGCCGCGTGGGGAGCCCTCATGGGGCTCAATCCCAGGATCCCCAGGATCCCGAGATCATGACCTGAGCTTAAGGCAGACACTTAACCAACTGAGCTACCCAGGCACCCCAAAACAACACTTATTTTCATCTCTTGCCTAGTCTCTTCCAACATTGAGTTGACGACGACTGCCGCCGTGAGACAACCTTCTGTGAGTGTGGTCTTACTGAGTCTTACTGAGTAAGTGGTCTTCTTAACTGTAAAGCTGGTCAGTAGGGAAGGTAAATGAATCAAACCTTGGCCCATCGAGCCTGGCCCAGACTTTCTCATGTGCCGCTCTCTGCTGCATACTTTGTTCCAGGTGGGCAAACCTGCTAGAAAACTGATCCTTATATTCATACACTAATAACCAACTGATGGCAGAAGGAGGTACAAGAGAAGATCCTTTCTCTGAAACAGCTAGGCACTAACTCCTACTGGATTCATAATATTTTATGTTTGGATATCATAGTACCAAAAAGAGAGAAGAATTTTAGCATACTGGAACTTAAGATATGCTAAAAAAACAAGTTTAATTTAAATGAAATTTATAAATGTAAATGTATATAATGTATAATGTATAAAATATTTTAAAACACCTTAAATGTTTTATAAAATAATTGAACACTTCAGTGAACATATTACATCAATCAAAATAGGAAATAGAAAAATGTGTTTTTAACATATATTAGTTATTTAAATTTAATAAATGCATTTTACTTGTGGATTCTTTTGCTGAAAATAGGTTTGCAATTTGCTCTCATTTCCTAAAAAATGTCAAAGAAAGAAAGTTTTATAATGACTAAAAAAATCAGTCATTTTTAATGTATGGAAAATCTTTTTAATCAGCAGATAGCATCTTCATGCTATTAATTCCTTTCATTAAATTTGAAATTGTTAAAACACAAAGTTGCCACCAATAGCTGCATTGTAATCTGCCACGTGCAGTCTAGCTCAGTTCTCGGTCTCGTCTCACAGCTGTACTCCTTCAACATAATGGTCCGTTTGATTTGCATCATGCATGCCATGCCTTCATGAGAGGCCATTTATTATTTATAGGTTACAATGGCATGTTTTTAAAATAGTGATATACAATTTTTGAATTATTCTATTAGGATATTTTGCATGTCCAGACTCCTACATACATATTCTTCTGCTGCATAGCAAAAGAAGCATAAAGCTTTGGTTCTGGAGTCAGGTATATCTGGAATCCTGTCCTGGTGCATCATTTATTAACAGAGTGGCCTTGAGTATGTTATATATTGCCTCAAAGCTTCAGTTTCCTTATGTGTCAATTGGGCTTTTAGTCACCATCCACATGATTGTTGAGAAGGCTAGCTGAGATAATGTATATAAAGCAATCAGCAACTATCCAAGTTCTGAATAATTTAGATCATGTATTGATTTATCCATTAAATTGATTAAAAAAGGACATCTTAGAACAATTTTCAAAATTTTGGCTCTCAGAGTTTGTAAAAGACTTCATATAGGTAGGCTTAACTGAGTGCAATTTTCCTTTCTAATTTTTTTCTAATTGTCAAACTGTGCCTCAAAATCTTTTGAAGGAAGCGTGATTGTTGCCAATTTATGGACTTTTGTCGTTCATTCTTAATACTAATCCAGATATAATTTCACCTCAATATATATGCTCTGAAACTAAGGGGGAATTTTGCACTTTGTGTAGAATCTGGTCTCTGTGCAAATTATGCTTTGCACTTGTACAAAAGGAAAAAAGATACTGAAACTCATTCAGTGATATTACATTACAAAAATATATTTTATAAACAAGCTCTCAGTATTAAAATAATTAATGTTGCAGATAATGTCTCATTAAAGTTCATAAACAGCAAATACCCAGTAAACACAAGATTGTGTATTTTAATTTTACTCTAATGATATTTATCTCATAAAAATCTCAATAGTAGAAATATGGAGTTAGATTTGTTTATATCCAATTGAATTTAAAGAATGATAAAAATTGTTCCAATAAGTAGTAAAAATACAAAACCTTGCGTTCACTTTCTCAATTTGTCATTTGTTTCCAAAAAGCATATGGTCCAATGTGGCACGAACTATAATTGCACAAGATCTTAGTAAGGTTTATTTTGAAACAGCAGTCAATAAAAATAAAATTTATTATTTTTATGAAAGTTATTACTATTAGCTTACTATCATTGATGGTAATGATCTGCTGGTAAAAGGACACAACTTCATTTTATTAGCAATTTTTACCTTTCTATTCAATTTTAATATGTATTCATATTGTGATGACAATTTAAGATTTTATAAAAATGTTGACTTTGTTGTTGTGGAATGCTTGGACATTTTATATCATTATGGTCTCTATGTTTATACTGCAGATCTACAGGATGAAGATGCAATCAGTCTTGGGGAGAGTCAAGTGTATTCCATTACTTTGAGGATATACTTGCTGAATTCTATCATGGGAAAAAATTTAAACTTGCTTAATCATTTTGGTCAGCTCTACCCTTCACTATTTTCAGAGATGCCTGGTATTTTAAAATAAAACTTCACAAAGATAAACATTTAAATATCAGGTCTTATTTTTAGAATGGAATTTTAGTTACCATATGTATAAATGATGGCATTATTGAATTTATTTGGGAAATGAGTATGGTTTCCAGGAAAAATGATGTAGAGCATACACACATGCATATACTCTCTCTCCATCCTTCTCCCTCATATAGCTATACAAGCTTAAAAAAGAATGTAGATAATATCACATATAATAAAGGACAAAAAAAGGAACTATAATTAACCACACAGGAAAATCACATTTTTTATTTTTTTTTATGATTTTCTCCAGTTTTTGTTTATATGCATGCATCATCTTGGTTGGTTTCAACTTTGCACCAGTAGAAAAATAATGCTGCAATATATTTTTGAGTAGAATACTTATAATTTTTTTATTTTTCTCTCAAAAATTTCAGAAATTAGATTGTTAGATTTCAGTTCATGAATATTTCCACATTTAAAACATTTCATTCATGTATATAATTGTAAACCAGTTTATTTTGCCTTAAACAATATAACTACATACATGGAGGCTATCGTGATCCACAGCATAATTGTCAAAAAGAACAAATAATAAAACCCTCCACAATTTGACATTTTTTTTAAATAGTAAAGGAGTAAATATGGTAAACAAATTTTGCAATCTCAGCAGGAGATCTGAATGGGCACACTGGATGAAGAAAATCAGAAAGACAAGCAAATAACCTGGATGTTGAAAACAGATGCAGGGTCAATGATTTCTTCTTCTCTGTGCCAAATTAACAATTTCTAAAAATAGCTCCAACCAAGTCTCATTGCTAATTAAGTGTCTGACCTACCAGGAATTCCATTCAGATTTTTTAAGCACTTGCAACATTGAATCCAATGAACCAACTATTTAGGGTCCCATTTTTTCCTTC
The DNA here is from genome assembly GCF_002201575.2 of Neomonachus schauinslandi. Lineage (NCBI taxonomy): Eukaryota > Metazoa > Chordata > Mammalia > Carnivora > Phocidae > Neomonachus > Neomonachus schauinslandi. The sequence goes on along the minus strand of NC_058406.1, from coordinate 132,459,513 downwards.
ACTACCATTGGATACTCGGGCTAGAGACTCTGTAGATATCCAAATCCAGAGTGATGCTAACTCTTTCAAGAAAAAGGAAAAAAAAAAAAAAAAAAACCCTACCAAACAAAAACTAATACCCTAGAGACATTTATTAATATCAACCTGGCAAGATTAATGAATCCTATAACACAATCAGTCCACTAGTGTTTAAACATTACTTGATATAAAATAGGTCCACTGAGCTAGATTTATGAAGAAAATTGATGATAGAAGAATGCCTAATGAGATCTGGATAGCACGCTGAAGCCAAAGGAAGCAGGGCAGTCAGAAAAAATGAGAACTCTCTAAAATACAACTTCAAGCAATACATCATTCCTGGAGGGCACTGGGTAGCATGGCATTGGGGCCACGCAGGTAGCTCCAGGAATAAGAGACCTATTAGATTTCTGGAGCCTTTTGAGTAAAGCACAAGCAAAGAAAACTGGGTGGGGGGGGGGGAGTCTGTTCTCACAATCCACAGAATTTTGAAGAGGGGCAGTGATAATTAGTACTGCTGATAATCCTTTTCCAGCTCTTCCACATTTGGGTTAAAGTGAGAAGTTATAAACAATCTAGGGAAATGTGGAAAAGAACTATTATTTGTTGATTACCAGGCACTCTAAATTATGTGATCACTCTAAATTATGTGATTTAGTGCCATTTTAATTCTTGCAATATTACCTACATTTCATAAATGGGGAAATGTTGGCTTTCATAAATGCGGAATAGTTCACAACAGCATGTAACTGATGTGAGACAACAGTCCGATTAGCCCCTAAGCCCAAGCTTTTAGCCCTAAAACCTTATTCTAGGCTATGTTCATACAAGATTAATACTAAGTGAAGAACTGAAACATTGTTTAATATTATATACTGTTGTTATACATAGTCCACTATCTCCTTTTCATCTGTTTTCTGTTGGTGTTTCTATATAATTCCTACATGAGTGTTTAATCAAGATCTTACTATCACCCTTACTGAGTCTTCCATTATTATGGTCTATCATTTGAAAGACCCTTGATGAAGAAATCATGTAACTGAATTCTTGCCTAACTAAGAATACATTCACATAACATGAAATTTACATTAAATTATATTTAAATTCAGGCAAGATATTCTATAGGAAGCGATGTATTAAATGTGATTGTTTGACTAACTTTTAACTTTTACAAAATGTCTATGTCTCTAAGACTAAATACATTGTTCACCATATGGGGATGCACTCTGAGGATGTTACCACTGGAAATCAGAATACCTAGAGAGCTCTTCATGCCACTTACTGAAAAGTAGACTAGTAACTACATAGGAAGGTCAGAAGATTTCAAGCTACAGCTGTAATGTAGGTCTCATTTTCAGACAACTGGATGCAACTGCATAAATGTCCATCATTTAGGCCCTATTGATCCAATATTTTAGGGAGTATTTTTTTTCTTTAAAAGTAGGCTGAAATATACTTTTAAAATACAATGAAAGGTCTAGCATCTAACAATGATTTGACATTTAAAAATGGTACCTTAGAAATGAAATGAAATAATTTAATCAACTCCTTACTCAACCTGACACTAAAGCTCAAAATCTAAATCAAAGTCAGAGCTTCCTGACAATACTGTTCAAGAAAACCATCACTGACTGGAAGGCTGACTGAAACTTAAGGAGAATCTATTTTAATAGGGATAATCAGTTCAAGAAAAGAACAAGAGTAGCAAATCTGTTTTGTCTTGTGAATCTACATTGCTCTACCTGCCTCAGGAAAAGTAAAGGTGCAGATGTCTACCTTTTATGACAAAATTAATGTATCAAATAAATCAAATTTGCTGAAAATTTAGTCACTGCTATTATGCTTTGCAAAACTGCTTTGCAGGAAATCCTCAAATTCAGATGGCCTGTATACCAAAACTGTATTTGGAAATTGATTGCAGGAATCGAGACAGTGGTTTATCCTCCCTTCCTTCCTTCCTTCCTTCCTTCCTTCCTTCCTTCCTTCCTTCCTTCCTTCCTTCCTTCCTTTTTTTTTTTCCCTAAAGACAGTGTAATATGCTATTTATATATGAGGTGGTCAGGGGAGGGGACACTTTTTTTTTTTCCCCAGAGAGATAATTTTGGTAACTTTTCTAGATTTACTTACTAGACATTGTTTCATTCTCAATATTTAACAGGGGAAGGAGGGGAGGGGAAGGAAGAAGGATTTTGAAAGCAGGAGAATCTTTCTCAAGTGTGTCCTAAAAAGTCGCATTTTTATATTTTTGCGTGATTATGTATGAAGTATTATAAATCTAGATTATAATCTCAGCAAGGGCATAGCTCATGTCTGCATTGATTTATTGAAGACATTCCAATGCCTACCACAGCACCGTGCCTGTACTAAATGTTCAATGGATATTTCTTATATGAATAAATGAACTACGGATAGGACAGGAAATTAGAGAAACTGAATTTGGTTCCCTTATCGTATGCTTCTGAGGACCCTAGGTAGATCTTGGAATCTCCAATTCCTACAGAAAGGAGCTTACACACCAGTAGAATGATTCCAACTTCACTATCATGTACCATGTTGAACTAGGATGCAGAAAAGAGACACAATAGCCAATATATATGCATCATTGGCCACTAAATTATGAGGTGAGCATCAGTGTTCCCAATCCAAAAGTACAAATTATGTGTTTGTGTGTGTGTGTGTGTGTGTGTGTACACATGTGTGTCACTAAATCAAAGATTCCCAGAGTGGAATATCACTTAATTGCATGATTTTCAAACTTTTCCTCATAATGATTTTTGAAATACAGTTAATGAGTTGTGACTAGAATTTTAAAAAATAAGATAGTCTACACTAGAATAAAATTGAAATTAATAGGATGAAAAAGGAAAGTGAATAGAATAGAATTCATAAGCAAAATTTTTAAATTTCGTTCTCTTATATATAAAACATTCTGATAATCCCAGCAGATGGCAAGATTACATATATATATTATATATAAACTCTGTTTATATATATAATATATATATAAACAGAGTTCTAGTGACTCTGGAACTATAGGAATACATCCTGAAGCAGAATCTTATACCACTAAGTAGGACCAACTGTTGGAAAGTTGTATTTTTGAGACATCATGTGAATTGGTTAGGGTCAGCAGACCTGGCCTCAGAATCTGTTCTCCCCATTTCTTACTTATGCATTCCTTCAAAAGATATTCAATCAGTTTAGGCCCATGCTTTTTCATTTCTAAAATTAGGGTAAAAATTTTCTACATGTTAATTGATAATAATTAAAGGAAAAGATAAAGCATGTAGCACAAGCTGGCACAGGATTGTACAAAATAAGTGGTAGTTATCATTATTCTAGTTCAGAAGATGTATCATGCAGCATATTCCACTAGTATTTATAGTTTGGGGAGCTTTCATACAATGTCAGACTTTTACACAAAGTCAGAATATCTTATAGATTCTTGCGACTACCCAACTCTATAAATATTAAAACTATCTTACAGGAGACTTAAGATTTTAAATACTACTTAAGTCCTTTCAGCTTTTTTTTCAAAGATTTGTTTTTGAAAAGGAACATGAAAAGGAATTTATTTTATTTATCAGGAAGCTGTGCGTGAATGAAGTTAAGAATTACAAGGATTTCAAAGAAATTGGTAACAAGTAAACATAGCAGTATTTTAAAATTAACTGAATATAAGATTATATTCAGTTAAATTAATTTCCCTTGCTGTAAAAGATTACCTTGCAATGAGTTAGTAAGGTGTATATAAAATCAACTTTTGATTGTAGAGAAAATAGTGAAAGAAGACATGATAATATTATTCAACTGTGTTGAATATTTGATGTCCTTTCTTATTTAAATCTCCTGACAGGTCATAGAGAAAATAAAATTAATTGTGTACTAACAGTGAAGCCCCCAGAAATTGCCTGTATGGAGCTATGAGAATTTTTGATGTTATGCTGACATAAATAACTGGAGCTATGCTCATTCTAAGGAAGAAGGCTTGATTCAAACACAGATTCATGGTTAAGTTGAAAGAAACATTCTATCCACACCTCAAAGATGAGGAAAGAGTAAGGTATCCAGTGAGAGCACCAAAGCTGAATCTGGATTTGTAAAATAGTTACTAAATTATTTCTTTAAGAGATACTATAATTGTGGGAAATATTTTTGTCTCTGGTTGTAAGCTACAATGATTAGACTATTAAAACTTTACTAATCATAAATACATAGCAAAAAAAAAATTAAGAGTGTCACATTGTTGAGGAAACAATTGAGTTGCACAGAATATCTCTGTCATACCTATGACAAAACTGGCTGCAAAAATAAAAAGCCATTGTTATGCATTAAATTGTGTCTCCCCCCAGCCAAAGATAGGCTAGAGTCCTAACTCCTAGTACCTCATAATATGACCTTACTTGCAGATAGTCTTTACAGAGGTAATCAAGTTAAAATGAGGTCATCAGGGTGAACCCAAATCTAATATGACTGGTGTTTTTATAAAAAAGGGGAATTTTGGACACAGTGAGAGACATACACACAAGGAGAACACCATGGGAAGACTGGAATTAAGCTGCCACAAGCCAAATGACTACCAGAAGCTAGGAAAGAGGCCTAGAACAGACTCTTCCATTGAACCTCCAGAGGGACCATGGCCCAGCTGACACTCTGTTTGGGACTTCTTGCCTCCAGGACTGTAGGACTATAAATTCCTTTTGTTCTGAGCCACTCAGGTTTGTGGTACTTCATTACAGCAATCCTAGCAACTAATACAGCCATAATTCCATTGTTTCCTGAATTAGGATATACTACCACTAAGAAAGTGGTTATTCCTGAAATTCACTGAATTCTGATTCAACCTTTCAAATGCTGGTATTACAAACTCAAACCTTAAAACTGACAGTTGGTATCACTTTACTCAGGTTGGAAGGTCTGAATGTAAATTAAAAACATAAAGTGTCCTGAGCTTTCTAGATAATCTGTTACTAGATATTGGATCAACTAGGTAGCTTGACTACAGGTTTTAGTTTTAGTTTTCAATAGGATGTTGTGGTGACCAGGTTCTAAACTATAATTCTTAAATTTTTAGAAATAGAAGAGTTTTGTATGCTAAAAAAAATTCCAAACTGTTGCCACAGCAAATGATTTAGAACTGATTTTTAAGTAACTTACTTCCCTTCCTTTTAAACAGTGTTTTTATTTGTCCTATTTAATCAGTGCATGACTTACTCTATGTCTGGGGTTGTAAAGTTTATGTAATAAGATACTTTGTGGAATAGAAGTTAGGCTTGCTCTCTGTTGCTCAGCCCACCATTAAGTCATCTGGAGTGTGTTGAGCTAAGACAAATGTATTAAAATTTATATCAGTACAAATCTATAGTTATTATTTCTTTAGGTAACAAAATAGGAATGAGAGTTATTTTTATGGTTTAAATGCCAAATTATTTAATCTTTTAATGTTATTTGCAAAATGTATGGCCTTGGATGGAAACTTTCACTAACTTTGGTAATAAAGGGGATTTTTAACCACTTCTACTCATATATACCAAACTATACACAAAATAAGATGATGAATTAGGAAGGAAATGCTGTTAAGAGAATTACTATAAGCATGAGGAAACTATTAGACCGGAGTTTTCAGTAGTCTAAAATTCTGAGATTTGATTTTTAAATGATGAAACATCCAATAAGCCGAATGACTCTGCATAAACATGTACCATGGAATAAATTATTCCAAATGAAAGCATGGATATTATTTGTTCAGCTGTTTTAGTGGTTGGAACGTTAGGAACAAAAGCTATTATTGTTCGATGTATTTTTTCACAGGAAATAGACAGTGGCAAACATACAGTAGTTCAACACATGAGATCAGAGACATGGTTTTTATAGTAAACTAAGAACAGATGTTGGAACTATTCAAGACCTTTACAGAATTATTAGTTATGTTTGCCTTTGAAAGCAAAGAAAGTTTATAAAGACTCACATATCTGATTATATTAAGAAACAGACAGGTTTTCAAATCCAAAGCTTTAATTCATTCAAGCTAAAAGTTTCTGCTGCATAAATTTTGAATGTGCTAACCAACAGTATTGCAAATAATTACAAGAGGTTCCATGTTACCCTACTGTTTTCAAAAGTATGCTTACTTTTCAAAGATATAAAAACTACTGATTCCTCACATACAACCTAAGTTAGCCCCATTCACTAAAAATCACATAGAAGTAGGATTTATGCTGCAGGCAAACATTATTATTTAACAGCAATCACTAAAATCAATTGATTCATGTACAGTTAAAATAAAAGAAAGAAAGACATTGTCTAGGTAACTTGAAGGCATATTTTCTGAGGTTGAACCATAGCCAACAAGTGGCTTTTTCACCATATATAAAACACCTGTATAAAATCATTTTACCACATCAGTCCCTCTACATTATTGAGCTCTAAGTTTCAAGCTTTTTATTGTTTCTCTTCCGTTTCAGGATCTCCATCCCCTCTCACTCAGTTTCTATTCCATGGTATATCACGGTAATTACCCTTTAAGAGACATTCTCAGTTTCTGTGTTCCTCCCTACTCTCTAGCACAACTTGGGCAAAGCCATACCTGGATTAGCACCTGCTTAAGTCCAATTCAGTTCCTACTCTGAACCTATATCTCTACCTCCAATTATGATTGAAGAAAATGCCCAATTGTGCTGATGAGCCTTATTTTAAATTTATGACCTCCAACTTCATATGGGCCCTTAGTGCTGCCTAACAATATTTTCTTGGTCAGTTCATTCTCCCAGGTACTAGTTCATATCTTTTCCATTCCAGTAAAATTTCCAGAGACCTCTCCCAAGCCCACATAGACATCCTTACACTTTTAGTTGATGGCCTGACTTGGAATTCCCTGAGAAAATGGAACTGATCATTAGAGACTTTATGAAAGCTCCACAACCAGGTCTCCCAACCTACCTACCTCTCTACCTACATGTGTTACCTTTCTTTCTTGTTATAAGGGATACATTGTTTTTACTCCTACCTAAGGCTGACATCTCAATTTCTGACTGTATACTAACCTTTCTAGGTCATACCAAACTGGCATTTTTTTCTCTTTCTGTATATGTGACTTGGATCATTCCCATCCTCATTTTACAAACTAAAATATCTCCAATTATAAATATAAATGAATTTTAAAAACCTCCCTCTATCTCATATTCTATTACAGCTATTTCTCCAATTCTATGCTCCCATTTACAGCAAAATTCAAAACTCAAAAGTATCATCTATCTTATGATATGGAAAATATATCTTGATAAAGTTGTTTAAAAAATGTGTTGTCTGCATTTTTTCACTTAAACCCACTGAATATGGATGTGCAGGTACATATATCTCAAAAGTCTCTAAACAGGTTCAATCCAAAGAAGACATCACTGAGACACATCATAATCAAAGCATTGAAAATGAAAGAAAAAATAGACAATTTGAAAGCAGCATTAGAAAGCAACTCATCACATACAGGGAAATACCCATAAGACTATGAGTGGCATTCTTAGCAAAAGTCTTGTAGGCCAGGAGAGAATAGTATGATACACTCAAAACTGCTGGGGGTAAGAAAAAAAAAAAAACTGCCAACAAAGAATACTTTCGCGTATAAAGCTGTCCTATAGATATGAAGAAGAGATCATGACTTTTCCAAACAAAAGCTGAAGTTCATCTCTACTAGACTTGCCTTACAATAAACAGTAAAAGGACTTCCCCAAGCTAAAACGACAGAATGGTAATGAGTAACATGAAAACATATGAAAGTATAAAATTGATAAAAATAAATACATAGTCAAATTTAGAATACTTTAATAATGTAAAAATGTTCTATAAATCACTTTTAATTCTAGTATAAAGCTTAAAAACAAAAGTATCAAAAATAACTATAGTTACAACAATTTTTTAAAAGATTTTTATTTATTTATTTGAGAGAGAGCTAGAGCGAGAGAGAGCTTGAGCGGGGTGAAGGGCAGAGGGAGAAGACTCCCTGTTGAGCAGGGAGCCTGATGCAGGCTTGATCCTGGGACTCTGGGCTCATGACCTGAGCCGAAGGCTGTTGATTAACCGACTGAGCTACCCAGGAGCCCCAACAATTTGTTAATGGATACACAATATTAAAAAATGAGAATTATGGCATCAGAAACATAAAATGTGGGGAGAAACATAAAATGTAGTAAAAGTGTAGAGTTTTGGTATGCAATTGAAGTTAAGCTTTTATTAGCTTAAAATAAACTGGTATAACTATAAAATATCTTGTGTGTTTCATGGTAGCCACAAAGCAAAAACCTATAATAGATACACAAAATACAAAAAGAAAGGAAACAAAACATATCACTACAGAAAATTACCAAATTGCAAAGGAAGACAGCAAGAGATTAGATAGGAGCTGTAATACAACCTGATAACAATTAAGAAAATGGGATCCTAACCTACCAATAATTACTTTAATTGTAAATGAATTAAATTCTCCAGTCAAGACATAAAGTGACTGAGTATATATGAAGACAAGACCCAACTATATGCTGTATACTATGCTGCAACAATATGGTGCATAAATTTCAGTTTTAAAGCCACACATAAACAGTAAGTGAAGGAAAAGAAACAGATATTCCATGCAAATGGAAAACAAGGAGAGCAGAGGTGCCTCTATTTATATCACACAAAATAGACTTTAACTCAAAAACTATAACAAGAGACAAAGAAAGTCATTATATAGTGATAAAAGGGTCAATTAATCAAGAAAGTATAACAATCATAAATATATATGCACCCAACATTGGAGCACCTAAATATACTAAGCAAATACAATCAGATCTGAAGGGACAAGTAGACAACTATACAATAATAGTAAGGAATTTAAATACCCCACTTTCAACAATGGATACATCATCCAGACAGAAAATCAACCAGGAAATGTTGGGCTTGAACTGTATTGTAGACTAAATGGTCTGGCAGACATAAACAGAACATTGCAGCAGAATACACATTCTTTTTAAGCACATGTAGACCATTCTGCTGGATAGATCATATATTAGGCTGTAAAACAAGTCCTAACAAATTTAAGAAGATTGAAATCATACCAACTATTTTTTTTCTGACAACAATGGTATGAAACTAGAAATCAATAACAGCAGGAAAACTGGAAAATTAACAGTAAGTGGAAATTAAACAACACACTCCTGAACAACATATGCATTCGTGAGGAAATCAAAAGGGAAATAAAAAATATCTTGAGATAAATGAAATTGGAAGCACAGCATATGAAAACTCATAGGATGCAGCAAAAGTAGTGCTAAGAAGGAAGTTTATAGTGAAAATGCCTACATTAAAAAAGAAAGAGGTCTCAAATAAACAATTTAACTTTAAACCTCAAAGAACTAAAAAAAAAGAACAAACTAAGACCAACGTTAGAAAAATGTAGGAAATAACTATTAGAGGAGAAATAAATGAGACAGAGATTAGAAAAACCAATAGAAAAGATCAATGAATCTAAGAGTTGATTTTTTTTAAAGATAAAATTAGCAAACCTTCACCTAGACTATCCAAGAAAAAAAAATAGAGAACACTCAAATAAATAACATTATAAATAAAAGAGGAAATATAAATACAAAGGATCATAAGATACTACTATGGACAGTTATACTCCAATGAATTGGATAACCCAGGAGAAATGGGTAAATTCCTAGAAATATACAACCTACCAGACTGAAGCATAAAGAAATAGTTAATCTGAACACATCGGTAACGAGTAAGGAGATTGAATTAGTAATTAAACATTTCCAAATGAAGAAAAGCCCGGAAGCAGATGGCACTAGTAAAGTCATTTTTATATACTAACAACAAACTATCTAAAAAATAAAAGAAAACAATACCAATCACATTAGCATCAAAATTAATAAAATATTTAGGGATAAATTTAACCAAAGACTGAAAGATCTGAACATTGAAAACTAAAACACTAACAAAAGAAATTGAAGAAGACACAAATTAATGGAAGGACATTCCATGTTCATGAATTGGAAGAGTTAATACTGTTAAAGTGTCCATACTACCCAAAGCAATCTACAATTTCAATGTGATCCTTATCAAAATTTCAATGGCATTTTCATAGAAATAGAAAAAAAAAAACCCTAAAATTTGTGTAGAATCACAAAAGACTCCAAATAGCCAAATTCATCTTTAAAAAAGGGGAACAAAGTGAGGCATCAGACTTCCTGATTCAAACTATATTACAAAGCTATAAAATTCAAACCAGTATGGCTCTGGCATAAAAACAGACACATAGACCAACGGAACAAAATAGACAGCCCAGATATAAACCTATGCACATATGATCAACAAATCTTCAACAATAGTGACAAGAATACACAATGCAGAAAATGTAGACCCTTCAATAAATGGTGTTTGGAAAACTAGATATATACATGCAAAATAATGAAACTGGACTCTTATAGCATACACAAATATCAACTGAAAATGGATTAAAGGCTTGAACCTGAGACCCGAAACCATAAAATGCCAAGAAGAAAACATAGGGAAAGAGTTCCTTGATATTGATCTTTGCAATTATTTCTTCAATATGCCATCAAAAACACAGACAAAATGATCAAAAATAAACAAACAGGACTACATAAAACTAAAATGCTCTGAAGAGCAAGGGAAACAATCGACAAATGAAAAGGCAATCTACACAATAGGGGGAAATATTTGCGAGCTATATGTGCAGTCAGCATGACCAGTCAGGGAAATGTAAATCAAAACTATAAAAAGATATTACCTCACATCTGCTAGAATGGCTATAATCAAAAGTACAAAAGATAACAAGTGGTGAGGATGTGGAGAAATGGAAACCTTTCTACACTGTGGGGGGAATGTAAATTGGTACAGTCATTATGGAAATAGTATGGAGGTTACTCAAAAAATTAAAAATAGAACCACTATATGGTGGAGAAATTTGACTTCTGGGTATGTATCTAAAGGAAATGAAAGCAGTATCTTTAAAAGATATCTGCACTCCCATGTTCAATGAAGCATTATTCACAATAGATAAGATACATAAGTATATCATAAGTGTCCATTTACAGATGAGTGTATAAGAAAATTTTGTACACACACACACACACACACACACACACAAAATGGAATATTATTCAGCTCTAAAGAAGATGGAAATCCTACCATTTGTGACAACATGGATGAACTACCTGGAGGACATTATGCTAAGTGAAATAAGACAAGCACAGAAAGACAAATAGTGTGTAATCTCATACGTTCAATCTAAAAATTCAAACTCATAGAAACAGAGAATAGAATGGTGTTTGCCAGTGCTGGGGCGGTGGGTGGGGAAAATCAGGAGATGTTGGTCAAATGGTATAAATTTTCAGTTATAAGATGAATAAGTTCTGGAAACCTAATGTACAGCACAGTGACTATAGTTAATAATTATGTGTTGTGCTAAGAGAGCAGATTTTAAGCTTTTTTTGCCACACAGACAAAAAATGGTAACTAAAGAGGTGATGAATACATTAATTAAATTCGTTTTGATAATCATTTCACCATGTAAATATTATCAAAACATCTCATTGTACACCTTAGGTATATAATATTTTTGTCAATCATACCTCAATAAAGCTGGAAAAAATAAAGATATTATAGTAGGGCCACAAATGTAAAAAGACAAAACAAAACAAAAACATTTGTTTTTTGTTTTTTGTTTTTTTTTAGTGTCTACTTCTACTCCCAGAATATTAAGTTCATGAAAGCAGGGATTTTTTTTTTTTCCATTTTGTTCATTGCTGTGTCTTTACTACCAAGTTTTCTAGAGTCTGGCACATAATATTTATATATTAAGGGGATGAGTGAAATAAATGAAACAAATGATATCATGAAAATAGTGGGTTTTTTTAACTGCTAGGAACATACTCATTTTGGTCTGATCTATCCATGTGGATAGAGAACTACTCTCATTTTTATCTATGAGACTTTAGTTTACTCACTAACTTCTCTGTTAATAGTACTTACTAGTAAGGTTGAGCTAATCAGTTTTTATTTACATGAGTCTTTTAAGGAAAAGATATGGGAACACAGAAAGCCCTCCATAAGTGTCCCTTATCATTACTATTATTATTAAATACACAAAAAATAAATCATTCCGCAGTTCAACTGAATAATTTTTTCAATCATATGTACAATGCTGATAATGCAATTGATTGAATGTTCCGGATTCTTGCTATACAATTTCTAAAAGCATATAGCCTTGATAAAAATATCTTGCAAGAGAAAAGATGCAGTTATGAGATTCTGGCCAAGTAAAAGAATTTAATAGATAAATTGCTGTTTGCTTATGATTAGCCAGTGATGTGAAATAAGACAAAATGCATGGCAATACATCCTATTTTCTTGTGAGCTTTCGGAAATGCAACAGACTTTCCTTCAGCAACTCTATCATCGGATAATTCAAGTTGAATAAATTATAATTTAATTCTCTACAATAATCACTGCTAGCAAGCAGCAGTCTGCACTTTAAATAAAGTTACTTGAGTTGTTTTCTCTTGTTATTCGACATTTCAGAATAATTTATACCTATGTGTGTATGTATATATATATATATATATATATATGTATATGTATGTATATGTGTGTGTGTGTGTGTATACCTGTGTGTATGTATGGTTACAGGTATCTACTAATAAAATATTACCAAGAAGGAAAGAAAACAATGAATTTAATTAAATATATTAAAACTAAGTTTTCTTTTCATATATTATTGTCAAAATATATAACGGGAAGGTGAGAAAACAGGCATTAGGTTAGTCTTAGATTCAGATACAATCTCTAGCATCTGCTTTGAGACCTCAGATAAGTACAAGAATTGTATTATCCTGACTTTCCTCATCTGCAAAATTACTGCATTTTCTCACACATGGTATGATTATTTAATGCTGTAATGATAAAGGTACTTAAAACAGTACTTGGCATATAACAAAAGATCAATGCATGGAAAGGAAAGTAATTCAATTAACTTAAAGAGACAAGCTACTTTCAAGAAACATACTTAGAGGGGCGCCTGGGTGGCTCAGTTGGTTAAGCGTCTGCCTTCAGCTGAGGTTGGGGTCCTGGGATCAAGCCCCCATGCCCCCACCCCATTGGGCTCCCTGCTCAGTGGGGAGCCTGCTTCTCCCTCTCCCTCTGCCCCTCCCCCTGCTTGTGCTCTCTCTCTCTCTCTCAAATAAATAAATAAAATCTTTAAAAAAACAAACTGATAATTAGAGAAAAGAAACAATTAGTCTAATACTGAATTACATTTACATTAATCACCTTTTAAAAATAATCTACCTTCATTTTTTTTTTCTTTTTTTTAATTTTATTATTTTAATTGCAGTGTCGTCAACATACAATGTCGTATCAGTTTCAGGTCTGCAATATAGTGATCCAACAATACCTTCAATTTTTTTTTTAAATCAAATAAGCTAGCCAGTGTTTCTCAACCAAAGTGTTGAGTAGAAGCTGCATGATAGATATTATGGCACAACCCTAGAGGACTTTCTTGTAATGTACTGATGATTGAATGCCAAAGCAAGGACAACAGTATGGAGGAAGCTTGAGAAATAATCTTTTATGGTGTTTTCTTCCAAACAATTGAAAAAGGTTATCAGATGGAATAAAAATTTAAGTTCAAAATGTGACCCAAAGTACAACTACTATTCCTGATGTGGCTCTAGTTGAAGAAAATTAAGACACTATTTTTATGACCTAATTTGAATGTTTGAAAATGTTTACTGAGTAGTAAAATGTAATGCAAAATTGCTTCAGAATTAAAAATTCTGATAAAATTTATATTAACAGGAATTGCAATTACTGTTATGATTGAAGAGTTAAAAGTACAATATTTTAGAATCCAGGAAAATCGCAGCTGTGACAGGGAAAGTACTTTATAAATAATTTTCATTTACTAAAAAATTAAATAATAGAATGTTATAGGTTATCTGATTGGTATTTTTAGGATAAGAATAATTTAATCTTGACCACCTACATATTTGTTACATTTAATTTTTTTTAAGATTTTATTTATTTATTAGAGAGAGAGATAGCAGGAGCAGGAACACAAGCAATGGGAGTAGGAGAGGGAGAAGGAGGCTTCCCGCTGAGCAGGGAGCCAGATGCAGGGCTCGATCCCAGGACCCTGGGATCATGACCTGAGCCGAAGGCAGATGCTTAACGACTGAGCCACCCAGGAGCCCCTACATTTATTTTTTTAATTTAATTTTTAAGGTCGATAAAATGTATTTTATTAGAATATAAATTGGCATGTAAACATCTACTCTTGGTAATTATAATTATAAAAGTATTTGAAACATTTAAGAAACAATGTGTACTACTTATGAAAAAGTTAGGAAAGGAGGGAAAGAAGAAAGAGAAAGGAAGGAAGGAAGAGAGAGGGAAAAAGTAAGATGAAAGGAAAGGAAGAAAAGGAAAAAAGAAAGGAAGGACAAATAGGTGGAGAAAAAGGCCAACTCCTTCTTTATTTAAAATACCATAAATTTAAAATTAATGGAATCATAATTAATGATATTATATCATAACTAACAAAACCTCCAAATACAAGGGAAACAGAGAAGAAAGTGTTAATAGATTCTTAGGTGTGACAGATTTCAAGTATACATGCTTATCTGCATGTGACAATTTCATTTATCAAAACAAAGCTCATTTCCTAGCCTGTGCTATTCTACTCTATGTCATAGACCATGGGGGTTCAGGACGCCCTACAAATGTGTTTGTTCTAAGCAAGTATGAAAAATGCAGCTTGCCTAGCTAAGCCTTAGAAAGACTACTTCAAACAATTGGAGTAAAAAAGATGTAACACCATTCTAAGATTTTACTTTCCTATATTTTTCTCGTAAACATCTAAATATAATATACACAAAATAAAAGCATTCCATTTCTAAAACTGTTCTAGTAATTCTGTTCCCATATAAGAACAAATAAAAGAAACAAAAAACTAATTCAAGCATTACCATGCATGAAACATAGTCTATGAAACCATAGAAAATAACTTCCAAGAATGAAAAAAACCACAAAAAATAAATATTTTAGATAAAATTTTTATGAAACAAGATATACTTACTCCACATGATCTGTGTATCTTTGACATCCCTACCCCAATTTATGTAAGATTTTAAAACAATCAGTAATCCTTATACCTCAAGTTACAATTTTTAGAGAATGTCTTTTTCCAAATTATCTTAATGGTGTATTATTATGACTTTCAATAAGATTACTCACATGTACGGTGAGTGGATGGTTAGAAAATAAACATGAGCACAAGCAGGAACAAAATAGATAATTAGAACTTTTGATGTTAAAAGCAGAAAACACATCCCTTACTATAAACCTTGAAAAGTTGTGGTGAGCACTTATTGAAACTCTACTTGTGACTCCGCCTGATATACAGTAGGCCCTGCATGAAAGGCAGCATGCTGTAATAGAAAGAACATGGGTTATGAGCAGTCAGATAACAAAGACTAAAACCCAGATCTTCCAATTACTATGTACAATAATTATTATCCAATTCCTATCAGTATAACTCAAAGAAGATAATTTAAGTGCCTAGCACAGTGCCTGGGTATAGTAAATGCTAAATAAAGGATGATACCATTTCACTGTGAAACAAACCTGGCATAAAAATTATAAATAAAATTAAAGTGTAAATAAAAATTTATTATGGAATTTGAGTATCATAAATCAAAAGAGGGCAATGATTGTTTCAAATATGATTGAACAACTCAAATATTAATGGCATAGAAATCCTTTAATATACTCCTTACTATGTTACAATATGACAATTTACTCAAGATCGACTTTTTCAGGGCACCTGAGTAGCTCAGTCAGTTAAGTGTTCCACTCTTGATTTTGGCTCAGGTCATGATGTCAGGGTCGTGAAATTGAGCCGCACGTGGGCTCTGTGCTGGGTGTGGAGCCTGCTTGAGATGTTCTCTCTTCCTCTCCCTCCACATTGAAAGCAGTTTAACAGTTTCATAATTAGAAAATTTAGAAATTTCATGTTATTGCTTTTATAAGTAAATGTATAATTAATTATATCATTCGGGGTATAATTTGTTCAATTTCTTTGTAAGTTGTATACATTTGGCTTTCAATTATAAGCTTATCCGAAAAAAGAAGAGATTATATCAGAGAAGACTATTATCAATTTTTTAATTCCAGTATAATTAATATACAGTGTTATATCAGTTTCAGGCATACAATATAGTGATTCAGCAATTCTGTACATTATTCAGTGCTCATCATGGTAAGTGTACTCCCAGTTTAAAAAGGATTTACTAAGTGCAGAAACTAGTCAATAGTTTTCCATTTTGGCATTTTCATCTTAGTGCTAGAACCTCTTATTTCCTTCATAAATATAAAAATATTAATATAGGTTTCAAGGAGAAGAGTGAATTCATTTTATTGTGGTAAAATATACATATCATAAAATTTACCACTTTAACCTTTTTTAATGTACAGTTTTGTGACACTAAGTACATTACATTTTGTGTAGCCATCACTAGAATCCATTTCTAGAACTTTTGATAATCCCGAACTGAAACTCTATACTCATTAAACAATAACACCAAGATGTCTGGTGATCTTGTTAAAATGCTGAATCTGATTCATCAAGTCTAAGGCACTAGTTTATGTATTTCTCTCAAGCTCCCAGGTGATGCCAATGCTACTGGTCTGCAGAACTTTGAAATTAAAGCTCTAGAAAGTTATATAATTGACACGTCAAGTGAGCAACATAATTTTGTATCGCAAGATTTACAGGTCTTCCCCAATTCACAAATGTAAGTGTTATGGGTGAATTAAGTTGTATTTTTCCATTAACCATCATAATATCAGAAATACATGTTATGGAAAAATAAATGAGTGCATAAATTTTCTCCAAATCCCTAGGAATAGGTAACATTATTATCTAACTGGGGCTTTCCAGATGCTATATAAAGCATCTCTACTTGCCACAGACTCTAGGAATATTATTGGATCTTGAAGGTCCCAAGGTGCAAGTAGCAGAGCAGCTTAGAGTATGACCTGGATCTGCTATTCTGGCATTCTTACGGGTTACTAGATAAATGGGTCATAGCAACATTTCAGCAATGACATGTGTTATCTTCAATATTCAGAGTCCCTTCAAGTATTGAGCCTGAAGCTTAATAGTAGATGATATAATGTACATACTTCAAATTTACTTTGGCGAGTGTATGCTCTATACAAATAAGCTCCTCAAAACTTAGGTGAGGTGTCAGGATTCTGAACATAGGGTCCTTTTCTTACATCCAGGCATGCAAATGTCTTATTAAGGTATCTATGATCTTGCCACTTCCTGTTCATAAGATCTAGTCATCATGATATAATCAGTACATTGGAATAGTATGATGTTGTGGGATATCAAGACAATTAAGATCTCTTCAGATTGCTTTACAACAGAGAGCAGGAGAGGAGAAACACTCCTGAACCAGTACCATAAATGTATACTGTTGATCCTGCTAAGTAAATTTCTTCTGGCTATCTTTATAAATAAATACAGAGGAGAGTAAACAACTGTCAGATTGATAACTGTACATCAGTTACGTGAAGTTGCATTGTTTTGCTCCATTAAATATATTATTTTTGGAACTTCAACAACAGTGGAATCACCTCATAAGTTTGCAACCATCCACAGGTGTTCTCCAAGATATACCTACTTTTTCACAGGCTAATCATGCCAGGTAAATGTAAATAGTGGTCAAAATCATTTCCACCTCACCTCGTTTCTACAATTCTTTCAGGGAAGTAATATTGCTATAGCTATACTATGCTTCCACTTAATCCGTTCCAGAATAATGGCCCTTGGTGCATGGAGTACCAATGTGGGAATTATGCCTATTGCTGATAATGTCTATTCCATTTACTACCTAAGAACTGAAGAAATAACCACAGGGTGGTTCCTAGTCTTGGGAGTTGAATATAGCCTGTATATATCCCCTATTTATCACCTAAATGTCATAACCCTCCATTTTTACAATTCTAACATAACACAGCCCTATATAGAATAAGTAATAGTAACAAAATAATACAGTTTTTCTTTCAGATATTGCATTAATATATCAACAAAAAGCAACATGAATAATTGCTTATTTGAGAATTATGTCTCAATTTTAATCATGAAATAAGAACAAGATACAATTACATTTGTTTACTCTATATCATTCAACTTTCATTTTCTATGAATAGAAAACATAAATCTTATAATGAGTTGCAAACTCTGTACCGCAAATTAGATTTCCAAATAAAATTCTCAATGTATATGGCAATTTATCTTATTTTCACTATATTGGAGTTGGTGCTGGGTGACGTGATGATATGCCGGCAAAAAGGTGCACTTTGATGACATATTTTGGAAGGGAAAAAATAAATAAAGTTATATTTCAACTAAAATTAATTATTATGAGAAACATGTAATGTGAAAGACCTGGAGTGTCACTTTAAAAATGTTTCAAGTTTTCTAAAAGAATAACATCAAAGAAAATAGAGTTGTAACTGGAAAATTATTATTTGGATTTTCCAAATAATATCTTAATCACTGTAGCACTGTTTTCAGTAACTATATCCAGCTCATTAAAGTTTCTCTTTAACAAAATGCTTCAGTATCAGATTTTGTATAATGAAAACATAAATACTTGAGAAAAACTAGAAATAATCTCGTATCACATTATGATCCTAAAAACACATTCTGAGATAGAAATATTTTGCTTCTATTATATTAATAAATTTGGATTAAATTCATATTAAAGACAACAATAGACACTAACAAAAAAATTCTTAACCACATACTAATTTATGTACAAAACTATAAATTATCCAGAATGACCTTTCCATAAAGATTATTTCCATTTTAAAAATATTACGGTTAAATTAAATTGTATTTTCCCATTAATCATCATCATTTCAGAAATACATGTTATGGAAAAACAAAATTTAATTGGAAGATAGTGAATACAATACTTAAAAAACTATTAATGGTATCTCTGATCATCTTCTGCCTTTGTAGCTTCAATAAATTCTCCAGAATTCTAGGTAAACATAAAAAGATTAGAAACATAGAAAGCATAATTTAGTATCCAGAGCACTATAACCATGTAAATAAATTCTATTTTTTAAAGTTATTGAGGAACTTATTTTCATATTAAGTATATGATAATCAAAGTTAAATTTATCAATCTTAAATATAATCTTTATTGACTTGAATATCTTAAAATATAAATTAAATGGAATACCATTATACATATTTTTCTTCTTAAGGTTTACTGATAGTAATCACTGGATAAAGTCTTAAGTACAAATGTACGAATTAAGGAGGCAATGTTTAAATTATAAAACCAAATGACTTCTGAGAAAAATACAGCAATCATATCAACTATGTAAATGAGAAATTAGCTCCTGAGTATTTTCACTAGCTAGAGCAAGATCAGCAGAATTGTTTTCTGAAAGGGCCAAAGAGTAAATATTTGGGGCTTTACAGGCCATGGAGTCTCTTTTGCAACGAATCACCTTGCCACTATAGTGAGTTAACAGCTGTAGACAAATGAACATGATTCCATTCTAATAAAACTTGATTTCCCAAACCGGCAATCGGCTGGATTTCCTTTATGGGACATAATTTGTGAACCTCTGAGTTAGGAAAAAGAAACAAGTCTGCAGCTTTTTGAGGATTTTAGAAAGGTCAGTAAAAGGAAATGAGGAAACAATATAAGAATATACTACCCTATTTGTAGTAGATACTCTGGAACCAAGATTCCTGGTAATTGTAAGGCTCAGGCCTTTTATTTCAATATTAATGTATTATCAAAATAAAATGTTTGCAAATAGCACATAACAACAAGTATCAGCTGATGGCATATCCCTTGAGAACTTCATTATGAATAAAAGAAAAAAATAGTTCCTCAGTTTAGGTTTGTAATATCTCAGCCAATAATGACATGATCAAACCACCTCAAAGTGACAGAAACAAGCTTGTTTGGGGCTTCCATTTAGCACTTACGTGAGTAATAATGCCACATTCACCAAAGTAAGCACCTCTGAAACTCTCTGGCTCTTACCTATACTTTTCCAGCCTATTTGTCTTGAATGGAAGTGAGACCAAGAAGGTTTCCTGTTCAATGAAAGAACTATGTTTGCATAAGATATTTGTCCAAGAAGAGGAAACATATACCAGGAATGTAACCTTCAGGTGAATAAACCTTTTGTTATCTGTTCTGCTCTAGACAGAACTGGTGAGTCAGCACCATGAATATCACACAGAAGTACTCACCAAACAGTTATGGATGGACAGCAATTGAATGATGGCATCTTGAAATACATAGAAAATCAATTTGATCTTTTACCTTTTAAAAGAGATTTCTAAGAACTAGACTTCAGAAAAACTTTCAAGTGGAATCAGAACAGGCAATTACAGTGTCTCAGAACATCTGATCATCTGCTTGTCATGTCCTTTAAAAAGTAACTGGAAACACATCAGTAATTATATATATTCTGAGAAAAAAATAGATCCATAATATAGATGTTTTATCAGACCAATGAAAGAATTAATATCAATAAGCTAAAAATAAGCATTAAGAAAAAAGAAAAAAAATATCTTTTGATAATTTAATGAGTGCTATAAACTCAAACAAATTGTCCCCTAAATATTTTCACAGGAATGAGAAGATAAAGGAAAGTTTCTTAAATCCATTTTAGAAAATCCATGTTATTAAAAGTGAACACAGTAATTATATTTTTCTGCATTTACATATGATAATAATAATAAACTATTTAGAAAATACTGAAAAGTTTCAGCACTGCCCCAACAACAAGAATTCCAATGCTTCAAGGTTTTATATGCTGAACAGTAAAAACTGTAAGAAGTGACAAAACTACAACTAACTAGTTTCACATACACACACACACAAAGTGGGCATGGATATGTGACTGCAAACCACACTATTTTACTGCAGGCTTAGTTTGGCTCATCAGGCATCTCTCACTCTCTAATTCTGAGATATTTGCTTTAATTCATAACATTGCTTTCCTATGCAATTGTTTCATTCTTTGGAAAAATTTCCACACATGGTGAGAAATCCTTGTACCTCTTCAGAATTACAGGAGCCTTGTAGTTTGTCATATTAAAAACAGAGACTCGATAGCAGGAAGGGAAAAATGAAGGGGAGGGAAATCAGAGCAGGAGACGAACTATGAGAGACTATGGACTCTGAGAAACAAACTGAGGGTTCTAGAGGGGTAGGGGGTGGAGGGATGGGTTAGCCTGGTGATGGGTATTAAAGAGGGCACGTACTGAATGGAGCACTGGGTGTTATATGCAATGAATCATGGAACACTGCATCAAAAACTAATGATGTGATGAATGGTGATTAACATAACATAATAAAAAAAATAAGACCAAATAAATAAATAAATAAAAACAGAGACTCATTTTTGCTGGCACCTATTGCAAACCACACAAAAGGACAGTGGTCCTGCTTACCCATTGCTAGAAAATACTCCTCCAGAGAGTAGGAGGACTTGGGTCAATTAATCCTCATCATTTCCCTACATGCAGAGTATCAAATTCATTTCAAATTCATTTGGGTAGAGATGCAGATTCATTACATCTTTCCTCCCTTTCCTGCTTCTCTGTTCAGGCTTCCCCTTCAATTTCTTTGTAGGCACTTGGGATTTGAGTTTTGCTCCTTTGCCTGTCTAAGTCTTCTTTAGATCTGACTAATCAGATATAATCTGTGAGTTTTCCTAAACCTGTCAATCAAAAATACACTTGGGTTGTCCCTCAATCCATTCCCTCAGTTGTAGGTCAGGTCCACCATATTTGTGAGCCATACCCAGGCCATGCACCAGGTCCAGGCTTACCCAAAAAGAGATTTGGACATGACTTCAGTTTTCTCTTCTAATTTTTCTCCTTCTACCCTAATACTTTCTTTGTGTAAGACACTCAACACCAGTTACACCAGGTTTATTAATGGATTAATTTTGTTGCCCAAAAGTTGATGATAACTATACCCTCCATTCTCCACTTGTCATATATTTTATGGTCAAAATGAAACACCCTCCTAGAAATGAATGACTAAAATGTCTTTGTCAGTGAATTAGATTTTTTTTAAAATATACACTCAAAAAAAATAACATTCAGTGTTATATTAGTTTCAGGTGTTCAGTGATTCAACAATTCTATATATTACTCAGTGTTTGTCATGATAAGTATAATATAAGTATAATAATCCCCTTCACCTATTCATCCATCCTCCCACCAACCTCCCCCCTGGTAACCATCAGTTTGTTCTCTATAGTTGATTCTGTTTTTTAGTTTGTCTCTTTTTTTTTCTTTGTTCATTTGTCTTATTTCTTAACTTCCACATATGACTGAAACCATATGCTATTAATTAAGAATATATAAGTTCAGCTTTATCATGAAAATTTGAAGGATCAATTTTCTCTATTCTCCTTCTACCTGACACTATGCAATCAGAAAATGTTGTATACTAAAATAATTTTTTTTTCTTAATGGTAATTTATAAAACGTTTTAAGATTACTCTTCTAATCTTATGTTTCCCACCCATATGTAAATGTAATTGCTTATTTTTAAATTATATGTATTAGAGAAAAAAATGTCAGTAGTATCTATTTGTGATCAAGAAAACTCACCACGTTCTCAAATAATCTTTAGCTTAAAACTACCCATATTCATGGTTGTTAATGCTTTCTTGGTTGATATGTAATGAAAACATTGTTTCTGGTAGGAAAATAAAGCAGGTGAGGTTTAAATAGTCTTTGAGGACTAGGACCTTCCTTAAAGATCCTAGGGCTGAAAAACAAATCACAATGGGTACTTCATTTCTCCTTTCTTTCCCTTCTCAAAATATCTCTGTATATCCAAATGGACAGACACATAGAAGTTAGAGAAATGTTTCAGAAAGGGAAAAGAATTGGGACAGAAGTGCAGTTTTCTCCTAAGTCATTCTGGAATAGTCACTGGTATTCATTCATCTAGCAGATCAGTATTTGGGAAACAAGGCACTGGAAGTATTCTAAATGATCACTTCAGCTGCAAGCATAATAAACAAAATCCATATTGTCATGTGTCTTCCATTCTAGTGGGAGAGACAGCAAATAATAAATAAACAAGTAAAACAAATAAAATCATTTTAAAGAGTGACAAGAGCTCAGAAAAGGGAACAGTTATGGGATAGAGATCTTTGGCAGAAAAGGGTTATTTTAGGTTGAATGTTCAGAGAAAACTTCTCAGAGCAGGTAATATTTCCACTCAAATTAGAGTGGCAAGAAGAAGTGATTCGTGTGAAGGGTGAAGATCTGGAGTGGAAATTTCACTATGTTTCACATGCACTGCCCTTCATTCTGTCCTTTAAATATACCAAACTGAGTCCAAATTCAGAATCTCTTTGCTAGTGCTTCTCTCTGCCTGGAATTACAGCTCCTCAAGAGCTCAGGAGGCTTAGAAGAGATTGAAATTAGCAGATATAGAGAGAAGGATGTATGGAAAAGTAGATATTAAATCTATTCAACAGTGTTGCTGGAAATTGCTGTGCAGTATTGGAGCCACAAAGATATTAAAGATTACCCCTAGTTTTCTGGAAGGGAAAGGAAATGAGTGTTACTATGTACTGAAATGGGACATATTAATTGGAATGACTTACAGGGTTTTTTATGGGCTAGTAGGTCAGGGTGGGAATTTAGACTTCTTCATGGAAATTTTATTTTATTTTTTTTTAAAGCATTCACTATTTTTTTTAAAGATTTTATTTATTTATTTATTTGAGAGAGAGAGTGAGAGAGAGAGAGAGCACAAGAGGGGGGAGCGGGAGAGGGAGAAGCAGACTCCCTGCCAAGCAGGGAGCCCGATGCGGGACTCGATCCAGGGACTCCAGGATCATGACCTGAGCCGAAGGCAGTCGCTTAACCAACTGAGCCACCCAGGTGCCCCTTCATGGAAATTTTAAATTAAAGAGATCTATTAGGCATCTTATCTACCTGCTGCCTGTCATATATAAACACTATTGTTAAATTACTTGAATAATCCATTCCCATTTTATTCCTTCCTAACAACATCAGAATTTTGTGATAGGGGAATTTGTCTCCTTCACAAGATCCAGGTGTGTTACCCAACTAATGTATGCCAACTGACACATGAAATTCCTCTAGAAACTATCTTTGGTCTAGGCATGGACAAGTGACCTAGGCTGGACCAATCAAGCTAAGGGAAAGGTCATATATCTCAGGATTCGAAGGGAACTAGCCCTAAAATTCTCTAATATTGTGAATGACAGGCCTCAGAGAAGTAGGGAAAATATTGGTCCTTGATGAATTGAATCAACTCTCTCTGGAAGCACACATCACTGGACTTCCTTTTATGTAGAATATTAAACTCTTCTATTGCTTAATACAGTTTGAATGAAGAATTCTGTTACTTGCAGCCAAAGGTTTCCTCAGTGACACACAACCCATAAGATATGAAAGGAATTTATAATTGTGGTCACATTCATTTGTCTCCAAAGGTCATGTGTAGGACTCTTATCAACACGTGATAAGAATATATTTTTAATAATACTGAAAATATATGAACATGTATGTGAAAATTGGTATATTTCCTAGAAGGTAGGTTATTTCCCTTTGATTAAAAGGTATTTATTATTTCTCTAGATCAGTGTTTTCCCACTTTACACTACTGGCATTTGGGGCTAGATAATTCCTAGTTGTGGGGGGCTGTCCTGTTGCCTTCTGAGTGTTTAGCAGAACCCCTGGCTTCCATCTTAAATGCCAGTAGGAATCCCCCAGTTCTGACAACCACAAATTTTTCCAGATATCATCAAATGAATCCTGGGTGACAAAATTATCCACTATTCCAAATTACTACAGAAGCATACGAAGAGTAAGTCATTGGTAACAAATTGTGATTTTTATTTGGCTTGTGCCTCCAAACATTTTTTTCATATGCTCCTTTCAGAATGAATTCTTAAAAATCACCTTGAAGAATTGTACAAAGGCAGAAAATACCAACTCTACCTGTTTGGTCCTGATGCTAGTAAAGCGGTTTATGAGCTAACTCAACATATGTCTGATTAACAAGGTAGCAATGATGATCCCACCCTCCACTTCACACATGTTTCTGCCAACATTTGATACTCTCCACATGCAAGGCTCAGAGCAATTACTCTCTTTCAAAAAACTGAAAGGGCAGTTGAATGCTAGGTCTATCCACACCACAGTTGCAACCCCTAGGGAGGTAATCATTTTAGGATCTATCTTTATGTAATGCATTTGTAGTCACACAGTTTGAGAACATTAACAACATAAAGAAAATTGTAGCTATACTGAGCATGGACTCTTCAATGTTGTTTAAAAAATAGTAGGCTTAATACTTGCATCTGAAACATGTACAATAAGACATTATTTTTTCTAAAAATTTTTCATATTTTTTTTCAAAGGATAAAAACCTTACTTAGTGAACCAGTTAATTCTAACTTTCATCATATTAGCCTATGGCCATATAAAACTAATTAATACATATGAATGGATTATTTAAATTGACAATAGAAGTGACACAAAGAAAAATTACTTAAATCTATGGACTTGTATGTGTAGATGCAGACATCCCCATTTTCATTATTTCATTACTATTTTTGCCGTATGAATTATGTCCTTTTTATAAGAGATCTGCAAGGTCACAAAATGAAAAGATAAAAGTCTACTTCGGTGAAATCAGCTCAGAAATTTCACAAAAAGCCTTAAAGTAATAAATCATGACTCAGAGAATGTCAGCAAGTTGAAGTAGTATTCACCTCATTTGAAAGTACATCTTGTTCATTCTGAGAAGTTATAACAAGGCTTTCAGTCCTAGCTTAAAATCGACTATTTTTCTCCTCCATTTCTTGGTATAGATGTCATGGAGCTGTTTAATTCTGTTCTTCTTCTCTCTATTCTAACAGCAAACTTTTAATCATATCCTGCTAAATATTAAAAGTAGTCAATAGCTATATTTTAGTGTTGAAAATTGCAAAGTCCTATCATAAAAAATTCACTCAAAGGGTAGAAACCGGATAAGCATAGTTTCAATGTCTGGAAAACAACAACTTTAATAAAAGAAGAGTTCCATTACATTTTTGCAACCACTGTGTTTTAAATATCTAGTGTGAAATTTAAAATTTATTTTCTTAACAATGTTTTCAAGTTATAGATCAAATTCAGATATCCTCAAATATATTCTTTCTCTTATTTTACACAAAGCTAATGTTTCACCAAACTAACCATACAATAAAGAATGTTGGGTACAAGTAGGGGAGTCAATAAAAGACTCTCAAAAGAATCTTGAGCCTTAAATGACCCTTGGAAAAGAGTAAGACATAATTTCTATTTCTTATTAACTCATGATATAAATGAAAAACAAAAATTTAGATGAGCAAAACAGGGAGACTTCAAGGAAAAGGTGAAATTTGAAGGATAGATAATAATTTAATAGTAAGAGACTGTGTGTGTTTGTGTGGCACATGCATATGTATGTGGGGATATGTTGAAGATGGGAAGTAAAATAAAATTGCACTTGGAAAATCAAAGACTAAGGGAAACATAGTGAATGCCCCCAACAATAGTAGTCATGGAGGTAGAATTTGGACAATTTAGACACACTTGGTGGCTGAATGTGCATACAAATGAGTTGAAGAAGAATTCAAGGTTTTATAACCTATTCCCTTTTGCTTTGTGAACCCATTTGCAGGGGAGATGAGTGTTTAATTTGTTTGTTTTAGGTTTCTGAGATTTCTTGGGTTTAGGCAACAGTGAAACATCTATTGGTTAGGGGTAAGGAATGGTTATGATAAATAATAAACCATTAAATTTATAGTGAAGTTTCTTTTCTTTCAAAATTATTTAAATATTAATATTTATTATGTCACAGAGGAACATGTTCAATATTGGATGCTTTACCAACCAAGGAAGCTATATTAATGGATTAACATATATAAATGTAAGCTAGCTCTTGCTCCCAGAAAAAATATATAAACTTAATTCTTATAGTTCAAGATTTATTCTTTAATATCGATAGACTAATTGGAATTCACAGAATACACATAAAGATTGCCTGGAAATTTCAGTCTAATTCCTGTGGAAGTAAAAGTCCTCATGCATGTTTTCTGTGAATTCTTTAGTGGGCTCAAATTCTTCCACTATTGAACAATGTCTCCTCAGGGATCCTTCTATGTATGTTTGTCATTGTGAAATCCAGTCTCTAATCCTACTTCCCTAATAAAACAAGAGTCATTAAGAGTATCTAGGGATGTAGAAGATTTTACCTGGTAACTTGAGGGTACAGAGAAGAAGGGTTTACATTATGATTGTAAATAACTTCAGAAACAACTTCTGCAACAAATTCTGTTCTTAAAATGCTTTTTGGGTGTTCCATTCTAAGAAAGTTTACAATAGCCCTTTACATCATATAGAAACCACCTTTATGCCACCTCACTGACTTCTCTCTTCTTCATCTGATGCCTTTCAGTAGTAATAAAATTAATAATTAAAACCTCTTCTGATTATTTCTATTTGAACCATTTAACTATATCTGCATTGGTCTCACTTTCTACCCTAACTGGTTTATTTTTTTTCTACACAAAGAAAGTCTACTGCCTAAAAGGAATATATGAAATGGCAATAATGTCAAATAGTTCCAAAATAAACTTTACCAATAAAATGTAAAGACATTTTCTAATGTTATGACAGCACTTATTTAGAAGTATGTGATTCAAAGTTTATTAAATGAACCCCAAAGTGTTTTGTTTTCTTTTTTAATTTACAATGGGACCATCCATTAAATGCTGGTAGCACTTTCAATGATTGCGATAATCAAAAAAGCCTAACGCATTTAGGAGGCAATTTATAGAGTGTGGAAACTTCCCTTTGAGAACCACTTCATTAAGACAAACATAAGACAGCTTGCACGGAGCCTCTATCCCCACTGCCCACCCCAGAGGTCATCTCTGATGAAAAACAAGAAAGATCTTCCAAGAGGACAAAACTCGGAAAGGCAGATTGGTGGACAAAGAAATTTTCTCCACTGCTAGGCAGCATATATCAAAGATATCTATATAAACTAGGTCTCTGGTTCTTCCTATTTTGAAATGGGAACTTTTATTGAGAATATACTGCCTTGTTTCCACATTTGCATGTTGAGAGAAGGTAATTTAATTTATTATCTACCCATCAGGTGTCAAACAATAATAGACTACCATCTGTATATGATTGAAAGGAATGCACAATCATCTAGAGACCTAGACTTGCAGCTGAACTCAGAAAGATGTTTTAGGTTGTATTACAGGGTGAGGGGTGGGGAGGTGAGTGTATTTTTTTAGGCAAAGAACATTTTTTTATGTGTTTCTATAAGAAAAAGAATATGTATGTATGTTGGGTAGTCAAAGTGGTGGACCAATATATACATGTCCATTTGTTTCTAGTAACCACGTCCCATGTATTCCAGTAACAGTAGCTGGATTTTGCTGAGGGATAACTCCCTTTCTCATTTTCTGTTATATCCTTTGAAAGGGATTGAACCCCAGTGACCACACTCCTGGCTACAGGAATGTGCAGATAAACCAATTAGATCCAATGGTAGAAGAGGAAATGTATGCTGTGAATTCTGGGTTAGAGAAAAATCACTCTATATTTTAGGATGCCCTGGGAGTTACTAGGAAGGCCCACTTTGTTTGAATTGGGTTTATAAATGTGAAGACTGGAAAGGTTTCAGACACTTGCAAACCATACAGGGAAGGTTAAGAACTGCATAGAGAGCTACCACATGGATTCATGAAGCAAACCCTGCAAAGGCAGAATATAGAGAGGGAGAGAAACTGGGCTTCCCATACCCTACAAGGGCCACCAAATCAAGCCCATTTGAAACTCAGTTAACTTCTGGGATTTTAACTTTGTGAGCTAATAAGTTCCTCTTTATAAGTGAAGTCATTCTGAATTAGATTTTGATCATTTTTAAAAAATATTTTATTTATTTATTTGACAGAGACACAGTGAGAGAGGGAACACAAGCGGAGGTAGAGGGAGAGGCACAAGGAAAAGCAGGCTTCCCACTGAGCTGGGAGCCCGATGCGGGGCTCAATCCCAGGACCCCAGGATCATGACCTGAGCCAAAGGCAGACACTTAATGACTGAGCCACCCAGGTGCCCCAGATTTTGATCATTTTTAACGAAAGAATTTCAACTGATTCACTTGCTGCTAGATACTGCAGAGGAAGTAAGAGTAAAAATGTGTGGGAGAAGCAAAATTGTCATGATTCTGGGACATAACAGCACCTTCAGTGAAAACAACTTGCAGGTTTCTTGACTCATCCTCCCTCCTAATAAGACTTAATAAAAATGACTGATGAGCCCAGTCTACTATCTTATCCTCCATCACACCTATGCTCCTGACCCACAGATCAAACCTATGTGGAAAAGAGATAACATTGGTGAGTATATGTATGGGGTGAGAGTGAGTGAGGGGAGTGTGAGTAGACATGGCCCTGAATCGCATAACTTCTGTCAAGGCAATTATATCTTTATATGTTTATATACTTGATAGCCAATTAAAAGTCATTAAATATATTTAGTTATTTAAAAAATGAATGAAAGAGAATTTTAGAGTAAAACTTATGAAAACTGTGTGCAAATTCTGTAAGTTAGAGGTGTTAATTTTTCTGCTAAAAATTCACATCTAAATACTTGAAAGTTACAAACCCAGGACACCCAAAGATGAACTAAAATGTTGATTTGTTTGAACATGTTGGGATGCGGGCAGGGCCGTGAAATTGCACAAACTTAAGCTTGAGCTTTAGTAACAGAGCATCCGCTTTCTGTTCTCATTGCCTCATCTTTGGAATTGCTTTGACTAACAACTGCCTCTTAGGAAAATTTTCCTCTTTCATGCAATTAATCAGTTGAGAACCAACTTGAGGATACTTGCTGGGGAGACCCTTGAATCCATACAAGAGCTTTAACAAGTCAAGTTTAACCTCTCCATAGCCCCTCTCTTAACCCTGAATTAGAGTGGATTTTGGAGCATTCAATTTAGCATTGACTACTGAGGCTTTGCACCAAAAATATAAAGCTCAACCTCATTAGAGCTATAGAATCCACATAAAACTTTATTGGAGTTTAAATACAACAAATAAAAGACTTGAACTTGGAAAAATTATTTCTCTATAATTGAATCCTTGGGTTAACTTCCCAGTTTCCTAAGGGTTCTATGTCCTTCTGGTCTCTGTGAAGATCTTCATGGTGCCCACTCATGGGTGCTCAGGCCATAATATATATAGTTCGATATCAAGCTGCAGCTCCCACAAATAGCCTGAGTTGTTACCTCAAGCTAACTGCGTGATTTTTATTTTAGCTAAGGGCCTTGTCCGCTGACATTTGTAGGTAACCAAGGCCTGAATTTTTCCTACAACCTGCGAGCCAAGCAACGTGGCTGAAACCCTTCCAAATCTTCACTTAAGGTCAGCCTATGGTTGAGTCTCAGATGCACTATCCTAAGGCCAGAACTATTTTGAGGCCCTGAAAACTTTAATCAAAATCTGGTAAGTGCAGCCTTTCTTCTGTAGAAATCACAAAGAATCTATAAAAAAACAGCTTTTCACCTAAGTCACAGTCCTCTCTGAAGCCTAACTAACATAAAGTCTAATGCTTAAACCAGCTCAAAAGAAGTCCATGCACTGCCAAAGTCAAAATGCCCTGCCCACATGCTAATGTCCAGAGGCCAAAGCCAAAGCCATGAACCTGAGCCCAAGCAGAAGCTTTATCCATTATGTAGATTTTGGTCTCCAATTGCCCCAAAACTCTAAATTGAACTAACAACTCCCCCGCTTCCAATACTGCAGGCCCTCCCTTAATCACAGGGTTACTACAGTATATAAGTTATAACATGGACAAAGAGAAGACAGTTTCTGCCAAGGAGTAGCATGCTCCCAAGAGAGAGGAGAAGAAAAGGGATCGTATATGCACGCACAGAATCTCCTTCCAAATCAACCAACTTCCGCTGGGAAGACGTGAGAGGACATGGAGAGAGTTCAGATATGTTAGCTCTTGGAATCACTATGAACTGAAATACCTCCACAGTACAAGGAAAATGACTTTTCGAATAGTTGGGCAAAGTGAAAATTAGTTTAAATTCTTTCACCTTCAGATCTTACTGATTTAGTGTTTTGGATATTGTCATGTTATGAGGAAA
Organism: Neomonachus schauinslandi; assembly: GCF_002201575.2. NCBI lineage: Eukaryota > Metazoa > Chordata > Mammalia > Carnivora > Phocidae > Neomonachus > Neomonachus schauinslandi. Next base: position 132,428,185 of record NC_058406.1, on the reverse strand, counting down.
TTTGTCAAAGTGAATAATTCATATATTCTTATTTTTATTTATTCAATTCATATATTTTATTAAAATATTTTCATATTTTAATTTATATCTTTTTAAATGGATATTTTATAGATAACAGAAAAAAGTCAGTGACCAAGAAGTCATTCAAATTTCAGCTCTGTTGTAAAAGGATACATAGCAATCTCTGAGTCTCTGAATGTCAGGATTACAAATTATTTTTATTTACTTCTATATATGTTTATAAATTCAAAGGATATATATCTAATATTTAAATATTTAAGTGTATTATATATTTAAATATTATGTATATGTATCTTTTGAATGTATAAATATATAAATATTCCTATATCTTATAGGTAAGTTACATATAAAATATATAAATCTTTTATATTTTATACTTTTATATATTTATATATAATTAGATACAAATTCCCATTAGAAAAAAAAAGGTTTTTTTAAAATTAATACCTATCCCAACAAAGTTTCCCAGATCTGTCAATATAACAGTATTTAAAATGAAACATACTAAATGAGGCTACCAAGGAAATAACACACACTCCACCCTGTAGCTGTAGTATACTCACATACTCCTTTTCCTTCTTAACTTTATTTCAGTTGTAGTTCATGATGTTGAGCCTCGGGGCATGCCAACATAATTTAAGATATAGAATTAAAAATGAAACGCTATTTAAAAATTTTGGTTATTTGATAAATTTTCTTCTCTTCACACTTTTTAAAAAATATTTATTTATTTATTTGAGAGAGAGAGAGAGAGAGCATGGGTGTGGGGAGGGGCAGAGGGAAAGGGAGAGAGAATCCTTAAGCAGACTCCCTACTGAGTAGGAAGTCCGAGGAGGGGCTCAATCCCAGGACCCTAAGATCATGACCTGAGCTGAAATCAAGAGTCGGTCACTCAACTGACTGAGTCACCGAGGCGCCTCAATTTTTTAAAATTTTTATAAAAGATTTGTATCCCATGACCTGAGATCATAACCTTAGCTGAAATCAAGAGTTGGACACTAAATCGACTGAGCCAACTAGGCACCCCTCTTCCTCACTTTACTCTTAAAAACATATTAACAAACATGTAATATAAGAAATACTTGTTTCACTGGCTGAGAAAATTATAATGTGCTTGCATTGATTACTATATGATTGCATCATATATATAAAAAATACACACACATACGCACACCTCACTGAACAACATGAAATTCAGGCACAAATACTGCGCCATTTAATTTCTTTGAAGTCCATATTTCAAAAATTAAAGAATGAAAGTATTTTCAGGTATATATTAGGTAGTACACTTTTTAATAGCCTCTTCTTTCTCAAAGTCTTTTATTTTATAAGTATACCACTTTCAAAGTTATGAAAATGAAATCACATACATACAAAGCCAATATTGAGAGTAGTGCTGTAGTAGGTTTGAGGTCGCTACAAGTTGTTACCCCTTCCACTGAGAGAGAGCATCAAATTCATTTTCCCTTGAATCTGGGCTGACCTTAATGACAAGCTAAACCAATGGAATGTGATGAAAGTGACATTCTCATATTTGGAACACTTTTTCTGAGACTCTTGAGCTTTCAGATAGGAAGCCTGATAACCCTGAGACTGTCACGCTGGAAAGGCCACATGCAGGTGTTTTCAGACCCAGCAGATTCTACTTTTACAGTCATCATTGCCAAGGCAGAAGACAAAGAAGTGAAGCCATCTCAGACACTTCAGATGAGCTTATGCACCAGCTGGCCCCCACACAATAATATTCATGATGTCACAGGAAAGAAAAGAATTTCCCAGTTGATGCCTGCCTGAATTCCTGATTCACAATATCATAAAACATGATAAAATTATTGTTTTAAACCACTGTATTTCAGCATAGTTTGTTATTATTCAACTATAAGTAACTGGCAGATTCCTAGATATGATCCTCATGAGAAGACAAGTGAGTTGTGTTTATTTTCAGTGAAATTGTCTAAATGATTTTCTTAATCCTTTACTCTACACCAGTGAGTTTTTCTCAAGCTTTTCTTTTCCTTTTCTGACATGACATAATTAATGGATGACTTTCACATGCTTAAAAGACTGCCATTAGTATTACTGCTGCTTTGGTCTGCCTCACATCTACTTTACATTGTGGCTTGTGGGTAAGTCCCAATGCACTTGTTATAACTCAGTTCCTTTCTCTTCTCTTTCTCTTCTCATGATAACCATTGTATCTAAACCACTGTTGATAAACTTCCACTCTAAGCTACAAAAAATGTCAAAGATGTACACAGAAGTTGCATTAAGGTCGTGAGCATTAGACAAAATAACGATACAAATAAAACAATTCCTAAACATCTATAATCATAACCCACTGCTACAACCTGATTCAAATGAGTCAGTTTCTAATCTTGGAAAAATTAAAGGCCTGGATACATAAACATAAATATTTACTATAATCTGTTAATATATTTAATATAATTCTTTAATTTTACTTATTTTAAGCAGATATTTGCTTTATATGTTTCAAATTTTGTGAAACAAATTTTGGCAACAGAAGTTTTCATTCATATACTTGCCTAGGTTTTTACTTTACATCAATTAAAAATGAATATATTAAGGTATGCATTATTATTGCACTTGATTTCCTTATTTATATTGGTTTAGTAAATCTTTTACCCTGTTTTCATTGTTAACCTTTCCAAGACACCTCATACCTTTGTCTGTTTCTGGTACTATATATTTTAAAAACTCTTATTTTATTTAACGCTCAAAATAAATGTATGAATTCAGCTCCATTTTGTAAATGAGAACATTGAAAACTTAAAAGGATAAGACATTTTCCCAGTCACATAACTTTGTAGACAGGATATTTGTAAGCAAATCCCTCCTGGCTGGGCTCTTAAGCACTATTATCACCACTGGGTCTCAAAACCGATATATTTCACTTTACTCTAGCATCATACATTGGTTTTTCAGTGAGTAGCTGATGTGGCAAAAGAGATAGGGAGGATATCTATCTTTTCAGAAGTCATCTCCAGTGTTTAAAAGTCCTAATCTTTAAGTTCTGGCCACTATGAACAAAGTTTGTTCCATGTGTGCCAAAATAATTAGTTTGCCAATATGATATACTTTTTCCTGCCCTCTTGTCTTTTTTCATGTTAATCCTTCTGTTTGCACTAACCTTTGCATATTCTTCCCTGTGAAAAATTGCTACCTTAAGTTGCACACTCAGCTTAGAAATGACCCCTTTCTCTGATTTCTACAACCTAAGGCAACTGGATATCTCTCTACTTCCCACACACTTCATTCTTTTCCCCTATAAATTGGATATAGTAGCACACCCTAATTTATAGGTGGATGTTAATATTAAATGAGATGAAGTATGTTGAGCTCCTATAATAGTCATACTCTTAGAACAGGATATATTGGCCATATATTCTCTCAAATATATATATTCCTTAATACATCTTCAAACATGTCAACATGAACAACAGCTAATTAAATATAAATGACTATTGATAGATATGAATACTGGGTTTTTTACTGCAATGGAAAGATAGAGAAAGCAGACTAATCATTAAAGCTTTTGCCTCTTGACCAACTGTTTTTTTTTTTTTAAGATTTTATTTATTTATTTGACATAAAGAGACACAGCGAGAGAGGGAACACAAGCAGGGGGAGCGGGAGAGGGAGAAGCAGGCTTCCCACTGAGCAGGGAGCCCGATGCAGGGCTCGATCCCATGACCCCGGGATCATGACCTGAGCCGAAGGCAGACACTTAACCAACTGAGCCACCCAGGTGCCCCAAAGCTTTTGCCTCTTGAAAGCAAAAATGACAAGGACAATATTTGGGTTAAAGGTGTTTAGCTGTTCTTTAAAAAAGATAAAAGAGAAATGAGAGGTCACAGATTTCTTATGTTTCTGTCTCAAGCAACTGTAAAGTTAAAATATTTTTTTCACTTAAATACAACCAAACTGTACAATCAGTACCACAAATGTTAAAACAAAGGTAATATTGCAAATGATGTTGTTTGGCAGAAGTTAAATATCTCTACACAGTATGATTATGGTATACACCTGTACCAGTCAGGGTTCCCCAGAGAAACAGAACCAATAGGAGATTATATGATATAGATAGATAAAGACATAGATGTATTATAAAGAACTGACTCATGCAGCTGTGGACACTGAGAAGTCCCAAGATGTGCAGTCAGTAAACTGAAGAACCAGGAGAGCTGATTGTGTAGTTCTAGTTCAAGTCTGAAGGCCTGAGAAGCAGGAGAGCTGATAGTGTTAGTTTAAGCCAAAAATCTAGAAGGAAAGAGACCCAAGAGGAGCCAATATTTTAGTTTGAGTTCAAAAGCAAGAAAAAGACCAATGTCCCCGCTAAAGCTATCAGGCAGCAGGAGTTTCCTCTTACTTAGACTTTTTGTTCTACTCAGGCCTTCAGTAGATTGGATGAGGCCCACCTATACTAGGGAGAGGAATCTGATTTATTCAGTCTACCAATTAAAATGTTAATCTCAGTGAGGGAGACAAGATGGCGGAAGAGTAGGGGACCTCATTTCATCTGGTCCCTTGAATTTAGCTAGATAATTTTTAAATCATTCTGAACACCTATGGATTCAACCTGAGATGTAAGAAAAGAATTGCTGAAATTCTACAAATAGAAAAGTGAACACTTTTTGCAAGGTAGGAGATGTAGAGAAGTGAATCTGAGGGGATATATCGGAAGACACACGGCAGGGGAGAGTGCCTCCATAAGCCAGCTACCAGAAAGTGATAGAGCCCTGGAGCGCAATATCAGACCTTTTAGAAGTCTGCTCCAGTGAGAGACATCCCTGCCTGAAAGGTGCTCAGGTGGCGAAGCAGGGCAGAATCCTAGTTGGGACAGTGTGGTTTCAGGATCCCCAGGGTCACAGAAAGAACAAGAGTACTGGAGCCAGCAGAGTTCTCAAGCACTGGAGCCGGGAAACCGGGTAAGGTCAGCGAGCCTAAGAGTAGGGCTCTCAGCTTGATTTGCCATAAACCAGGAACTGCAGGGAGATCAGGTAACCACTCTCCATGTAGGGGCCCTGCAAAGAGCAGAAACATGGTGACCCTCCCCTTTCCCTAGGAGGATCAGTGCAGGTGCGCACCACAGGAGTCTGCAAAGTTTGGCCCACACAAAAGTGAAGATTGCTTTTCCCTGACAGTTTACTGAAGAAAGGGTGCTGGGATCTTTCAACTCTAAGCTGGAGATTCGGACATGGCCATTTTTATTTTCATCCTCTAAAGAGGCAGGGAAAGCCTTCAGGGAACAAAAGCCACAGAGAGCAACCTGGAGCAGCTTACACTGAGCCTGGCCCCCTGGCAAGGGGCCCTGCAACTCTGCATAGGCAAAGACACCCAAGAATCAGTGCAGCAGGCCCCTCCCCCAGAAGAGCAGTTGGAACATCAGAGGAATACCAAATTTACCAGGCACACAGGACTACCAAACTCCAGCACTAGGGGAAAACAGTATATAGAATTCAAGGTTTTTTTCTCATGATTCTCTCTCTTTTTTTTAAGATTTTATTTATTTATTTGACAGAGAGAGAGAGAGAGACAGCAAGAGAGGGAACACAAGCAGGAGGAGTGGGAGAAGGAGAAGCAGGCTTCCCGCTGAGCAGGGAGCCAGATGCGGGGCTCCATCCCAGGACCCTAGGATCAGGACCTGAGCCAAAGGCAGACACTTAATTGACTGAGCCACCCAGGCGCCCCTCTCATGATTCTCTTAATCTTTTAGTTTAAAATTTTCCTTTTCTTTTTTTTTCCTTATCAACTAGTTTCTTATTTTATCAACTTTTTAAGTCCTTTTTTTAACTTTCAGTCTTACATTTACATTTTATAGATATACTCTTCATTTTTGGCTTCCTTTCACTGTATTCAATTTTATTTTTGTATATATATATATATATATATATATATATACATATATATATATATATATATAAAGTTTTGCTTTCTTTACAATTTTGGGATTTAATGTCTCTTAACAAACAGACCAAAATACACCTAGGACCTGTTTTGTCCACCTGGGAGTCTGGGAGTTTATATTCTCTCTTTTTTCCCTTTTGTTTTTGTTTTCTTTTTTGGTTTCTGACCTCTTCAGATTTTTCTAGTGTGTATTTTGCTTGGGTCATGGTTGATATTTTTGATTTTGTTCTCTCATTCATCCACTCTTCTCTGGACAAAATGACTAGAAGGAGGAATTCACAACAAAGGAAAGAACCAGAGGTAATACTCTCTGCCACAGATCTAACCGATATGGATATAGATGAAACGTCAGAGCTGGAATTCAGGATGACAATTATAAAGTTACTAACTGGGTGTGGGGAAAAAAAGCATAAGGGACACCAGAGAATCTCTTAGTGCAAAAATAAAATCTAATCAGGCCAAAATTAAAAATGTTTTAACCGAGATGCAGTCTAAAATCAATGCGCAGAAATCAGTTGCATTTTATGTGCTAACAATGAGACAGAAGTAAGAGAATTTAAGAAATTGATCCCATTTACAATTGCACCAAAAAACATCAGATACCTAAGAATAAACCTAAGCAAAGAGGTAAAGGATCTGTACTCAAAAATCTACAGGACAGGGTGCCTGGGTGGCTCAGTTGGTTAAGCGACTGCTTTCAGCTCAAGTCATGATCCTGGAGTCCCTGGATCGAGTCCCGCATCAGGCTCCCTGATCAGCAGGGAGTCTGCTTCGCCCTCTGACCCTATCCCCTCTCATGTGTTCTCTCTCTCTCATTCCCTCTCTCTCAAATAAATAAATAAAATCTTTTTTTTTTAAAGATTTTATTTATTTATTCATGACAGACAGAGAGAGAGAGAGAGGCAGAGGGAGAAGCAGGCTCCCAAGGAGCAGGGAGCCCGATGCGGGACTCGATCCCAGGACCCTGAGATCATGACCTGAGCCGAAGGCAGATGCTTAACCATCTGAGCCACCCAGGCGCCCTAAATAAATAAAATCTTAAAAAATATATATATAATCTACAGGACACTTATGAAAGAAATTGGGGAAGACACAAAAAATGGAAAAATATTCCATGTTCATAGATTAGAAGAATAAATACTGTTAAAATGGCTATGCTACTGAAAGCAATCTACACATTCAATGCAATCCTTATCAAAATATCATAGACATTTCTCACAGAGCTGGAACAAATAATCCTAAAATTTGTATGGAACCAGAAAAGACCACAAATAGCCAGAGGAATGCTGAAAAACAAAACCAAAGCTGGTGGCATCACAGTGCCGGACTTTAAGCTATATTGCAAAGCTGTAATCATCAAGACATATGGTACAGGCACAAAAACAGACATATTCATTAATGGAACAGGATAGAGAACCCAGAAATTGACCCTCAACTCTATGGTCAACCAATCCTTGACAAAGCAGAAAAGGATATCCAATGGAAAAAGGACAGTCTCTTCAACAAATGGTGCTGGGAAAATTGGACAGCAACATGCAAAAGAATGAAACTGGACCATTTTCTTACACCACACACAAAGATAAACTCAAAATGGACGAAAGACCTAAATGTGAGACAGGAATCCACCAAAATCCTAGAGGAGAACAAAGGCAGCAACCTCTTTGACCTCAGCCATAGAAACTTCTTGCTAGACATGTCTCCAAAGGCAAGGGAAACAAGAGCAAAAATAAACTATTGGGACTTCATCAAGATAAAAAGCTTTTGCACAGCAAAGGAAACAGGCAACAAAAGTAAACGATAACCTATGGAATGGGAGAAGATATTTGCAAATGACTTATTAGATAAAGGGCTAGTATCCAAGATCTATAAAGGACTTATCAAACTCAACACCCAAAAAACAAATAATCCAGTCAAGAAATGGGCAGAAGACATGAACACACATTTCTCCAAAGAAGACATACAAATGGCCAACAGACACATGAAAAAATGCTCAACATCACTCGGCATCAGGGAAATATAAATCAAAACCACAATGAGATACCACTCACACTAGTCAGAATGGCTAAAATTAACATCAGGAAATGACAGATGTTGGTGAGACACAGAGAAAGGGGAACACTTTTACACTGTTGGTGGGAATGCAAGCTGGTGCAGCCACTCTGGAAAACAGTATGGAGATTCCTCAAGTGAAAAATAGAGCTACTCTATGACTCAGCAATTCCACTACTTGGTATTTACCTCAAAGATACACATGTAGTGATCCAAAGGGGCACTTGCACCCCAATGTTCACAGCAGCAATGTCCACAATAGCCAAACTATGGAAAGAGCCGAGATGTCTATCGACAGATGAATGAATAATGTGGTATATACATATACAATGGAATATAACTCAGCCATCAGAAAGGATGAATCCTTAGAATTTACATTGATGTGGATGGAACTGGAGAGTATTATCCTGAGTGAAATAAGTCAATCAGAGAAAGTCAATTATCATATGGTTTTACTCATATGTAGATATAAGAAATAGTGCAGAGGATCACAGAGGAAGGGAGGGAAAACTGAATGGGAAGTCATCAGAGAGGGAGAGAAAAACAGTGAAAGACTCTTAACTATAGGAAACAAACTGAGGGTTGCTGGAGGGGAGGTGGGTGAGGGGATGGGGCATTTCGGTGATGGGCATTAAGGAGGATGTGTGATGTAATGAACACTGGGTGTTATATGCAACTGATGAATTATTGAACACTGCATCTGAAACTAATGTTATACTTTATTTTGGCTAAATGAATTTAAATAAAAAAATAAAATGTTAATATCACCCAGAAACAGTTTCAGATACAACCAGAATAATGGTAAACCAAATGTTTGGGCACCCTGTGGCCTAGTCAAGTTGACACATAAAATTAACCATCACATACCCCTAACACTATTATATATTCAAATTATTCTAAAATAAAAAAACAAAAAAACAAAAAAACTTTGTTCATTTGTACATCATGAGAGCTTTTTTTTTTCATCCATCCTTTATACATTAACTTTGCTATAGTTCTTTTCACTTAACTATTCACTTTACTATTGGAGTAAAGCTAATTATTGCAATGAGATTAATTTCTCTCTTTTTTTTAAGATTTTATTTATTTATTTGAGACAGAGAGAATGAGAGACAGAGAGCATGAGAGGGAGGAGGGTCAGAGGGAGAAGCAGACTCCCTGCCGAGCAGGGAGCCCGATGCGGGACCCGATCCCGGGACTCCAGGATCATGACCTGAGCCGAAGGCAGTCGCTTAACCAACTGAGCCACCCAGGCGCCCCGCAATGAGATTAATTTCTGTGCTGAGTTTTTATTTGAGTGTTCAGTATGAGAGCATCCTGCTAAAGTAGTATCCAACTGATCCAGAATATGCTTATACTTTTAACTATGCATATAAATATTATATACATGAAAGAACAAAATGAAAGAAAAGTATATTCTAGAAAATATCATCTATGGATACCCTGGACCAAAGAAATACATGGACTGCAATTTAAGAAATATGTGATTAAATATGTACATAGTAAGTATTAAGTATGCTATTAAGTCCTCTGAAGTAAATACACATATATACACATACAAATGAAAAAAATACATACATACAGGCATGACAAAACAAATAAGCAGTAGCTAAGACATTCTTTTAATAAAAGGAAATTTGGAAAAAAATGAAACAAGTTATTTCATTACAAAATTATTTTACTATCAAAGAAAAATTTATTCCATCAGTTTCTCCCCTTCTTCACACTACTTTGTTTGTCAAGTAGTCAACAAATTAAAAACTATATTTCTGGGCACCTCGGTGGCTCAGTCAGTTAAGCATCTGCCTTTGGCTCATGTCATGATCCTGGGGTCCTGAAATCGAGCCCCATATCAGGCTCCTGCTCAGTGGGGAGCCTGCTTCTCCCTCTCCTCCTGCCCCTCCCCCTAGCTTGTTCTCACTCTCTCTCTCTATCAAATAAATAAAATCTTTTAAGAAATTTTAAAAATAAAAACTGTATTTCTTACAAACCATTGCTCAACATTATCCACTGCATGATACTTTCACTATATATATATATATATATATATATATATATATATATATAAACTCACTATATATATATATAAACTCACTATATATATATACACACATATAAATTCACTATTTAGACGATGGATGAATAGATAGATAATGGATAGATATAGAGATTATCGATGATAGATAGATGATTGATGATTAGATAGATAGATGATAGATGATTGATAGACAGACATAGACAAATAGATAATAGATGGATTTCTGGCAAAAGGTTTTTTTCTAATAATTGCTTGGAGATATTTTTATCAGCAAATGTTAGAATAAGGAATTAAACATTTTATTTTAAATGGTACAGCAACAAGTAAATTTATATTTCTTAAATTTTTGTCTCACAGGTAGAAGCCCTCCTCCACTCTTTTTTGTCCTCTTTCTCCAGGTGATGCACCAATTCACTTATCACCACCCTCATTACTCTTTTCTAAACTCATTTGAATCATGTCTGTACCAGTTATGGAGCCTTGCATTGCAATCATACTTTTTGACTGATCTGTGGAAATGGATGTGGGCCCTTAAATACTTTTCCTTTGCCAGCTGGCACTGAAGTTTTGTCACTTTCCATCTAGAGAGGAATGGGTTTTGCTTCCTGATTTCAGTGTGTCCACTTGGCTGCCTCCCGCAGTCCCAGTTTCTCCAGCACTAGGCTCCTGTAGGGCCTGGCTGCCAGAAGCATCTAGTGGTCAGCGGCTTTCCCCTATAAGCCTTTTAGGTGGTTTTGTGGCAGACTGCTTCTGGTGAAATCCCTCCTGTTCACAGCTTTCTCCTACAACCCAGGAGGCTGATTTCCAGCAGTTCCAAAGGTCAACCTCTGGCAAATTCTACCACTGGCAGGGCCTCACAGTAACTTCTCTGCTCTCCAGTGGACTAGAGTCAGGCTTTCTCCACGAAGGTCTAGATTTCAGCCTTGAGCAGATAATGATATTTACTTGAGTGTTTTCTCAGCCCTGGGGAAAATGGCTTGTATATATTTACTAAAGTACAGTATAGGATAGTATAGTAGTGGGGTGTGGTATAGTACAGTGTAGTATATAGTCTAGTGGTGTAGTAATAATACAGTAGTATAGTACACTATAGTGTAGTATAGTATGGCATAGCACAGTATAGAACAGTATTGTGTAGTATAGTATTGTGTAGTATAGTATAGTAGTGTCACGTGGTATACTCTAGTGTAGTATAGTATAATGTTATTGTATTATTATGGACTGAACTGTGTCTCCTCAAAATTCATATGTTGAAGTCCTAACCCACAGTACCTCAGAATGCGACTGTGTTTGGAGATAGAGCCTTTAAAGTGGTAAATAAGTGAAAATGAAGCCCTTCGAAGCCCAGTTGTATCTGACTGGGGTCCTCATAAATGGAGGAAATGTGGACACAGAGATATAAGGGATCCATACACACAGAAGAAAGACCATGTGAGGACACAGGGAGAAGCCAACCATCTGCAAGCCAAGGAGAGTGGACTCAGGAGAAGCCAAATCTGCTAACACCTTGATCTCAGTCTTCCAGCCTCCAGAACCATGAGGAAAAAAAAAAAAAAAAAAAACTTTTTTTTAAGCACCTAGTCTATGGCATTTTATAATGGTAGCTCTAGCAAACTAATGCATATATAATCTCCTATTACATTACTTATATCTGATATTGCTACATTCTTTAGAGTTCTTGTTAATTCTTACTAGCCAATCCCCCTTATTCTAATCCCTTGTTATAGTTTAATAATTTCTGTATTAAACTTTCCTTGTTCAAATTACTGTGTGGTCTCTCTCTCTTAATTGGACTCAGACTAATGCAATGTTCTAGCAAAAACAATTTATCATCCTCCTTAAATCACGTAATGCCCACCAGAGTGAGACTGAAAAGATTATCGAAATTTCTGAAATTTTCTTTATAACCATACTAAGAACTTCAGACATGAGAGAAAATTTTTCTTAGATATATCACATCTTTATTATCCACATAAACCCACATTTTCCATTTGCATGTGTATATCTTTATCACAATTTTTTTTTTGCAAACATGTCTACTTTTTCATTAAAAAAATATCTAGCTTACATTTTGCAGTCTTGTACCCACCAAACATTAGAGACATTATCAAATACCCTGGTGAAATCAAGATCAGTTAGAGTTATAACATTTCTATTAAGAAGTTAGATTTTAGTAATGTCTCTCCTATCATTCATGATCAGTCATTAATTAAATTCCTATTATTACCCTGTGTATTCTGGATAAAAATGTGTATTAGAGTAATGCATACAGTTCTCATTATAGCTAATATGCAAACAAATTATTATGATACAAATGAGAACAGTACTGTAGTTGAGGAGGTTTGAATAAAATTTTATAGAGAGTAGATAGATTAGTTCATACTGGTGTGGTTTGGTAAGACCAGAGCCACAGCAGAGGTGGTATATGAATTAACTTTTAAACTTTCAGTAATAATTTACCAAACTGAGAAGAGATAGGCAAAGGCAGTATTAACAAATGGACAATATTTTTTAAATGTTGCAAATTCTGACATTAGTGAAAAATCAAGTATGAATAGATCTCCTGATTAGCAGTATGGAAGAGAAGAAAACTGAAAATAAATTATAAAATATATATGTGAAAAAAAGGCTTTTATTCTATCAATATTATAGTAGAAAAGGTTTCATCAAGCTTGGCTTACATAGTGTTTTATTTGGGAGTGTGGTGTTAGCTAAATAACCACAATCTCAAGGCTGTATAGGAATACATAATATTAATAATAGAAGTCTGTACTGTGATATGAGAAAGCAACTTTTGGTGCTGACAAAGTACTCCTTCAGCTGATTTAGAAGATAATTTCCTAGGTTCTGCTGGACACACAGAATTTCTCTCTATACAGCCATTCCTTCAGGTCTTATTTTGTTTGTTTTGTTGTTTTAGTTGACAAAATTTAATAAATGTCATAGGAACTCTGGTACTGGAGATAGAGTTGTTAACAAGATAACACGGTCCTATCCTTGCGGCATTTATAATCTTTAACAAACAATTACAAATATGTGAATGCTACTAGTAAACATGGAGTGTTAAGAAGCCTACTAAACCTTACTTCCTTAATTCCTTTCCTTCCATATAACTAAGTTATTCCCAAAGTCCAAAAGTCATTACATAATTGTCGAATTCCACTTCCAGCCAATAGAGAATAATAGAAAACTGTCCTACAAAATTTGCCACATTCGTGATTTTGCTAATTGCCTCCCTGAGATGTTAACACTTTTCTCTGAGCTCTGTAATTTCTTTTAATGGCAATTGGATCTAGAGGCTATTTGTTTATTTGATTACTTATTTATTTGCAGAATATTTTACAGATGGTAGCAAGTACTTACTATTATATTATACTTGAAGGCCCATAAGAGCTTGTTGTTTCTTTTTATTTTATGTTAATATTGGTCATTTTGTCTAGGTTTAAAGATTCCCATCAGTTTTTCATTTAATAATTTTCTTAGCCATTGATGATCATTACCTAACTCCATTGTTTTATTAGGGATTATAAAATGGTCATCTCCTATGCTTTTTCTTTGTTTATTAGCTGGCATTCTTTTATTAAATATTTTACATTATCAATAATTTGATTTCTTTCAGGTACTATTTTATAGGAAGAAAAAATATTTTATTCCCTCCTTTTATTTACTAATATTCAGAATAAGTTAATCACCTAGCAATCTCCAAGAGTAACGAATGAGGATTACTTTTAATATTGAATTATGGCATAGATTTTAATATTTTTCTGTCTTTCAACAAGCTGCACTTTTTATTTTTATGCTCAAATTGTACCATCTTTGGGTCAGAGAAAGCCCTTTCAAGTTGGTTTCTATCTTCTTTTTTTCCTCAGAAAAAAGGAAATAATTTTCTTTTATCTTCCAGTATATATATAACAGGACTTTTATTTCTAGAATTTTGAACAGGGCTCCATATTTTGGAGTTTTGTTTGTTTGCTGTTTTTCTTCAAAATTTTATTTAAATTCCAGTTAGTTAACATGCACTATAATATTAGTTTCAGGTATAGAATTTAGTGAGTCATCACCTACATACAACACTTGGTGCTAATCACAACTACCCTCCTTAATATCCATCACCCATTTAACACCCCCATGCACCTCCTCTCCTATAAAGATCAGTTTATTCTCTATAGTGAACAGTCTGTTTCTTGGTTTTCCTCTCTCTTTTTATTTCCCCTATGTTTGTTTGTTTTGTTTTGTTTCTTAAATTCCACATATGAGTGAAATCATATGGATTTGTCCTTCTCTGACAGCCTGATTTCACTTAATATAATACTCTCTAGCTCTATCCACATCATTGCAAATGGCAAGGTTTCATTCTTTTTTGAGTTATATTCTATAACTATGACTATTGTTGATAGCACTACTATGAACATTGGGGTGCATGTATCCCTTCAAATCAGTATTTGTGTATCCTTTGGGTAAATACCTAGTAGTGCAATTGCTGAATCATAGGGCAGATCTATTTTTAACTTTTTGAGGAACCTCCATACTGTTTTCCACAGTGGTTACACCAGTTTGCATTCCCACCAACAGTGTAAGAGGGTTTCCTTTTTTCTGCATCCTCACCAACACCTGTGGTTTCTTGTGTTGTTGATTTTAGTCATTCTGACAGGTGTGAGATGATAGCTCATTGTAGTTTTGATTTGCATTTCCCTGATGATAAGTGATGATGAGCATCTTTTCATGTGTCTCTTGGCCATCTGTATGTCTTTGGAAAAATGTCTATTCATGTCTTCTGCCCATTTTTTTAACTGGATCATTTGCTTTTTGGGTGTTGAGTTTGATAAGTTCTTTGTATATTTTGGACACAAACCCTTTAGCAGATATGTCATTGCAAATATCTTCTCCCATTCCATAGGCTGCCTTTTAGTTTTGTTGATTGTTTCCTTTCCTGTGCAGAAGCTTTTTATCTTGATGAAGTCCCAGTAGTTATTTTTGCTTTTATTATCCTTATATTTTTGTTTTTGTTTCCCTTGCCTCAGGAGACATATCTAATAAGAAGTTGCTATGGCCAATGTCAAAGAGGTTACTGCCTATGTTCTCCTCTAGGATTTTGATGGTTTCCTTTCTCCCATTTAGGTCTTTCATCCATTTTGAATTTATTTTTGTGTTTGGTGTAAGAAAGTGGTCCAGTTTCATTCTTTTTTATGTTGCTGTCCAGTTTTCCCAACACCATTTGTTGAAGAGATTGTCTTTTTTCCATTCGATATTCTTTTCTGCTTTGTCAAAGATTGACTGTATAGTTTTGGGTCCATTTCTGGGTTTTTTATTCCATTCTGTTGATCTATGTATCTGGTTTTGTGCCAGTACCATCCTGTTTTGATTACTACAGCTTTGTAAAATAACGTGAAGTCTTGAATTATGATGCCTCCAGCTTTGCTTTTCTTTTTCAAGCTTGCTTTGGCTTTTCAGGGTATTTTGTTGTTCCATACAAATTTTAGGACTATTTGTTCTAGCTCTGTGAAAAATGCTCTGGTATTTTTATAGGGGTTTCATTAAAGGTGGACATTGCTTTGGGGATATGGACATTTTAACGGTATTTGTTCTTCCAATCCAGGAGCATGGAATGTCTTTCCATTTCTTTGTGTGAGCTTCAGCTTCATTCAGCAGTGTTTTATACTGTTCAGAGTGCAGGTCGTTCACCCCTTTGTTTAGGTATTCCTAGGTACCTTATTTTTGGTGCAGTTGTAAATGGGAGTGATTCCTTAATTTCTCTTTCTGCTGCGTCATTATTAGTGTAGAGAAATGCATCTGATTTCTGTAGATTGATTTTGTATCCTGTGACCTTATTGAATGTGTTTATCAGTTCTAGCAATGTTTTGGTGGAGTCTTTTGGGTTTTCTATATGTAGTATCATGTCATCTGTGAATAGTGAAAGTTTTACTTCTTCCTGGCTTTCTTTTATTTCTTTTTGTTGTCTGATTGCTGTGGTTAGGACTTGCAGTACTATGTTGAAGAAAAGTGGTGAGCGAGGACATCCTTGTCTTGTCCCTAACCTTAAAGGAAAGGTTCTCAGTTTATTCCCATTGAGGATGATATTAGCTGTGGGTTTTTCATACATGGCCTTTATGATGTTGAGGTATGTTCCCTCTAAACATACTTTGTTGATGGTTTTTATCATGAATGGGTATTGTACTTTGTCAGATGCTTTCTCTGTATCTACTGAAATTATTGTATGGTTCTTATCCTTTCTTTTATTGATGTGATGTATCACAGTGATTGATTTGTGAATATTGAACCACCCTCACAACCCAAGAATAAATCCCACCTGATCATGGTGAATGATTTTTTTATTGTAGTGTTGGATTTGGTTTGCTAGTATTTTGTTGAGCATTTTTGCATCTATGTTCATCAGAGATATTGGCCTGTAGTTCCTTTATTTATTTATTTATTTATTTTTGGTGGTGTCTTTATCTGGTTTTGGTATCAGGGTAATACTGGCTCATAGAATGAATTTGGAAGTTTTCCTCCTTCTACTTTTTAGACTAGTTTGAGAATAGTTATTGACTCTTATTTAAACGTTTGGTAGAATTTGCCTGTGAAGCCACCTGACCCTGGACTTTTGTTTGTTGGGAGTTTTTTTGAGTACTGATTCAATTTCTTTGCTGATAATTGGTCTGTCAAATTTTCTATTTCTTCCTATTTCAGTTTTGGTAGGTTATAGATTTCTAGGAGTTTATCCGTTTCTTCAAGATTGTCCAATTTGTTGGCATATAGTTTTTCATAATATTCTCTTATAATTGTTTGTATTTCTGTGGTGTTGGTTGTTATGTCTGCTCTCTCATTTGTGATTTTATTTATTTGGGGACTTTCTCCTTTTTTCTTGATAAGTCTGGCTAGAGGTTTATCAATTTTATTGATTTTTTTTCGAAGAACCAGTTCTTGGTTTTATTGATCTGTTCTATTAGTTTTTCGTTTTTTTTTTTTAAGATTTTATTTATTTATTTGACAGAGAGAGACACAGCAAGAGAGGGAACGCAAGCAGGGGGAGTGGGAGAGGGAGAAGCAGGCTTCCCGTGGAGCAGGGAGCTCGATGTGGGGCTCGATCCCAGGACTCTGGGACCATGACCTGAGCTGAAGGCAGCTGCTTAAGGACTGAGCCACCCAGGCGCCCCAGTTTTTAGTTTAGTTTTTTTTTTTTTATTTAAGTTTCTATACCATTTATTTCTGCTCTAATCTTTTTTCTTCCTTCTGCTGGTTTGGTTTTTTTTTTTTTTTTTTTTTCCCTAGCTCCTTTAGGTGTAAGGTGGTTGTTTGAGATTTTTCTTGCTTCTTGAGGTAGGCCTGTATTGCTATAAACTTCCCTCCTAGAACCACTTTTGCTGTGTGCCAAAGGTTTTGAACTTTTGTGTTTTCATTTTCATCTGTTTTCATGTACCATTTTATTTCTTCTTTTATTTCTTGGCTGACCTAGTCATTGTTTAGTAGCATGCTGTTTAACCTCCATGTATCTGTGGTCTTTCCAGATTTTTTTCTTGTGGTTGACTTTTAGTTTCATAGTGTTGTGGTCAGAAAAGATGCATGGTATGACTTTGATCTTATTCAATTAGTTAACACTTGTTTTGTGGCCTAATTTGTGATTTATTCAGGAGAATGTTCCATGTGTACTTAAAAAGAATGTGTATTCTGTTGTTTTAGGATGAAATGTTCTGAATATATCTGCTAAATCCATCTGGTCTAGTGTGTCATTCAAAGTCATTGTTTCCTTGTCGATTTTCTGTTTAGATGATCTATCCACTGATGTATGTAGGCTGTTAAAGTCCCCTACTATTATTATTATATTTTTATCAATTAGTTCCTTTATGTTTGTTATTAACCATTTTATGTATTTGGGGGCTCCCATGTTGGGTAAATAAATATTTACAATTGTTGCATTGTCTTGATGGATTGCCCCCTATATTATTATATAGTGTCCTTCTTTGTCTATTATTACAGTTTTTGTTTTAAAGTCTATTTGTCTAATATAGGTATTGCTACTCCAGCACTCTTTGGACATTCATTTGCATGATAAACGTTTCTCCATCCCCTCACTTTCAATATCTTTGCAGTCTTTTTTTGTCTCATTGTATAAATAATTTGAAATTATTCCTCTCTGTATGGTTAAGTCACTATCTATAGGAACCATTTTTAAGAATTTTTGGTTTATCATTCCATTGACTATTTATTTGAATACATGCATACCTTCTTTCCAGATAAAATATTGCAACACATACACCCTCTTCTTTCCCAGATAAAAGTTTGCATAATCTACCCCGTTCTTCCTTATTTATTTGTTTGTTTGTTTTGCCAAATTATATATTCTGGAATTCAACTCATAATAGTCTATATAAATATTACTTGTTCCTTTTTACATCTTTATCATTCAGTGAATGCACAAAAGTTCATTCAAACATTACTATATGATGATCTCTGGGGTGAAACATTTATTTCAAATAAATGAAATATTTTTTAAAAAGGTATTTCAGTGTAAAGCATCTCTTTTTCCCGCCCCCCTACCTGATTAGTTACCATCAACTCATTTTATTAAAACTAAGTTTCCATTTCTCGAACATGTTCCACTTTACAAGTACCTCTGAGTCTTCCTCCTGTGAATCTCTTCTGATATTTCCATGACATTCTATTGATAGACCATTAGATAAGACTCACCAAACTACATTGTTCTAACTACTTTTCTTCTCTACTTCAGCTAATAGGTTGTGAGAACTGTGAAATTAGAGCTCTTAACTTCATGTTCTCACTACCAACCTGGGTCCATGGTCAAAATTGTTGAATAAATGAATTAAAAACAAAGGTGACAAATCCACTTGAAAAGTCCTTTAAATAATTCCTACTCCTACATTAAAATGCTAAGAAGTAATATCATTGAGACTAGTATTTATAAGTTCATGATAGAAGAAATCATTTTCATACTTACAATGGGCTCTTCAATAAAGATATTAAGGCATATTTGTAAATTCTCAAAATTCTCAATATTATATCTGACATTCCCAATAATATATTCATTTCTACTCATGTGAAACAGAAAGCTTTTTTTATTAATTAAGGGGGAACTACATATGAAACACTAGCCAGTAACATGTGTTTGGTTAGCCCAAGGCTTTATCCTCTTGCTGTTATCAGAAAGTGTCAGATCCTTTGCAGTCATGAATTTAAAAAAGGGGGAGTTTGTAAGAACAAATTGAAGGCTATGTCATGGTTCAGATTTGACTCTTAGTTTTAAGGTCAGCACAGCACAATACTTTTCTCAACCTGTATCACTCACCTTCAAACTTTTCTCTTTTACCTACATGGCCCACAGCACAAAGGTGTGATATTTCCCACTTAAAAGGTCCCCCCCCACACACTTATTTTCTGAAGCTTTTCAGAAATGTTTTAAGTGGGTTTTGTGGTCCTCTGTGCTTCACAGGGATATTTTAAATTAACTTTTTCCCGGGACTCTAAAGTTGAAAAAAAAATACCATTTATAGGATCATATAATTTCATCTCATGCTCATCAAAAACCTAAGTAATGCAAAGGATCACATCTTGCTCTGATTGCATAATCTTGGTAGAATATGTTCTCAATTTAGCATAAACCATTTATTTACTGTATGAAAATCAATTGTCTGATAAGTTTACTTTTATTTTGTCTAAATGAATTATCTCTACCTCTAATTGAGTTAGTCATGTTCCCTGCTTATCAAGCAACATTACTCTTATTTCAAATACACAAATATTTATAAATATTTTGCACATCACTACATCACACATTAAATGTTCTCAAGGTACCAAAGATTAGCATGCACTTTTTGCAGGCTTGATGCCCTCACTAGAATATAAATACGGCATAGCTTGTGCCTTTACCTACCTTCCACCCTCAATATCACCCACTTACTATCCACCCTCTGCACTTTCCCCACTAAAATAATTTTTAAATAGATTTTGAAAGTACAGGTTATACGCAAACAATGAATCACGAAACACTACATCAAAAACTAATGATGTAATGTATGGTGATTAACATAACATAATAAAATAAACAATTAAAATTAAAAAAAGAGAAGGACACTTGACAGAAGCTGTGACCTTCAACAGAGAAACACAATCAACCCACAACAAACTATCAGGGGGAATAAATACTTCAACCTCACTCTTCTCTCAGACTCTGATCTTCTGTAGACACTTCCCATTGGTTGAACACTACAAAGAACCTGAAGGCAAAGGAGGCTTTATGCAACCCGATTTGGTCACTACCTTTCAGGTAAGAACAAGGAAAGAAAGAATTCTGGAGGGACAAATGAAAGGTAAGTAGCATGATATTCTAATTGATAATTTGAAAAATAGCAACCAATAAAAAAAAATCACTGGGCTATAAGCCCATTTATTGTAATTTTATAATAGAAATATAACCCTGTCAATCCCCTCTTATTTATTATTCTTCATGTACTTATCACCATTTACCATAAAATATATTTTACTGATTTATTTTGTTATAGTCTTGATGCCCTCACTAGAATATAAATACCATAGGGCATAGATTTTTCTGTTTATTTCCTTGCTATGTTCCTAGAACCCTGAACACTGTTTGGCTTACAGTAGATACTGAAATAGTTTTTGAATGAATGAATTGGAGAATATAAAGACATTTTAATGTAAAAACTGTAAGTAAAAACTAAAACCTATGAAAGTAAATACATTCATATGATATAAATACTTCACATATAGAAGACTATTTAGGGTTCTTATTCATGTTTATAAACTGCTTTGGATTTCGAAAGGCATGAAAAATAAGGGGTTTCTTTTACATTTGTATTTCTCCAAAAATTAGTTTTGTGCAGAGAAGAAAAGTGGCATGTCTGAAATGTAAGAAGCAATAAACTCAGCTGTAGTAAGGGCCAACTATTACCCTACTCATTTTGCAATAATTAATCTTTCTTTGTCTTCAATTCCAAAAGATAATAGTATATTTTCTAATTCTTTCCCATATAGTCCTAAATGCACAAAATAGTGCATTTATTTTTAAATTAAAGATACCTGGAAGGTAAATCTATAGATAGGTGTAGGAACTTCAAAACAAAGAAGGTATTATAATAAGTACACTGAAGTGAAATGTGTGTCATGGCATCTTCTCACTTGGCTTTCTCTTTTGTTATCAAACTGGTATCTGAATCTGCTTATAAGGAAAGAAAAAGGAACCAAAGTTTGAAAGCCTTCTAAGATCTTGGGACTGAGAGTAGTTCTGTCATTTGCCAGCTGTTTGACTTCAAGAGTTGTTATACTGTCCCTAGACTTCAGTTTTACTGACTATATTATGAGATTAATAATATCTATTTCTCTGGGCTGTGCAGATTATAAGAGATAATGTATATAAATCATGCTGGCCTCCCACTACTCTGTTTTGCAAGGCATTTCCTGGGCCCATAAGCTTCTGAGACCCATTCTTTGTTTGGTAATCAAGAGCCAAATTGTACACATCTCTAAGTCCTTAAATAAGTGGCACTAAATTAAAATCAACCAGTAAATTCTTAGTCATTCCACATGCAGTTCGCTATCTTCCCAAGCATTCAGTCAATGTAGTAGGAAATACTTTTATGTTATCTCCAACTGCAACCTCAAAGTTCACACACTGGGAGTCCAGGGTACATGAAGTATAGCAATTTAGAAATACAGCCTTTATCTTTTATCTACCTTTCCCCTATCTTCATGCTCTTTCCTCCCTTCCAACTCTAGAAGGTGATAATAAGGGAAGGAATGCCTTGGTTTACTGTTTATAATTTATTAACATTCTATTGTAACAAATAAGTCTTCCATTGCTTTTCTTTTTTAAGAAATGAAGCGTTAAGTCCATGCAATTAGTCTTCCTCAGAACTCTTGGTTAATCCACCATCTGATCCAAAATACTGTTAGATCATGTTTCTATTTGGTTATGACTTTGGACTAGAGGGAATGATATGTTAGATCTTTTATACATTTGCTGTTTTTATACATTTGCTATTTTTCTTTTCAAAACTGTCTGGTTTATTCACAGTTCCCTGTATGCACTCTTCTCAATTTACATAGAGATAAAATATATGCAGAAAATTATGAACAGATGTGTGCTTAATACAACACTGATTATTTGATAAATATTTATTGAGTGTCTAATATATAAGCCAGAGACTATTCTAGATGCTTGGAATACATCAAAAAACAAGTTGACGGAAATCCCGGCCTATAGGAAAATTATAGTCCAGTAAAAGTTAGACAACTGTTCACCTCAACAGAGAAATCCATATGTATCTTTAACAAAGATCTATACATCCATATAGGTCAAGAGAATAATTGATTTTTAAAAAGCATTCTTTCTGTACTTATTTTAATCCATAATATTATCCACATATGGACCAGCCAGGGAAAGATTAGGTCCTGAAAAATCTAAGTAGGGTGGAGATTCCTAATCAAAGTGAAATAATCTGTGACACTGTTTTGTAGAATGGTAGCCAAAATCCATAAAGAAGAATAAGGTAAAAAAAAAAAAAAGTACAAGCATTTGGGACAAAGTATAGAAGAGCTTTCATCTGAAAATGGGTAACAGAATCAAAAACAATCTAAGAACTAGATCAGAGCAGAAGCATCTCCACAAAATGTGCTAAGCATCGTGGCAATTGCCAAACATGCCATCATATTTTGTTCACTTATAAAATTCAGTGACCTTGAAGGGGGTTGAATAAAGAGAGATAGGTATACATGTACAGAAATTACTAGTGCTCTCACTTCCATCATATCATATTAGTCATACCTGGAGGCAGCAGACCTGGTCCATAGCTAAAAGGTCCCTTAACCCATAAAGCAGAGAGGACAGTGCAGGACCATGAATAATTATGCCTGATTGTTCTTTTTTTTTCTGATTATAGGTAAGAAAAATATTTTTCCTATTTTATTCTCTTATATTCACCATTTATTTCATCTTCAATAAACAAGGGTGTCCCATACATCCATTATTTAAATGTGGCCAATCAAATCGCAGCTATGTATAACTTATACTCCTACTGGATATCATGAGCTAGAACATCTGAAAGCATACTCCTCATAAACTACAAAGAATCCTTCATCTGTGCTTATTTTCAAATGTTTTCTTACTCTCAGTACATTATAATTTTGAAAATACCCAAACTTTTTTCTTGAAAATAAATGACCAAAAGGAGAGTGCCCATCCACAAAACAATGGAGACACAACTATAATAAATGAATCCTTTTTATTTCACCAAAACCTACCAAGAAGCAAGAAGAACAGAACTGACATTTTTTTAAACTAAAGAAAATAGAATGTTAAAATTACACCATAAAAAATACCCCTGTTTTTTCCTTTGAGAAACAATAGGGAAACTTCACATGTTATGAATCTGAAGCTAAAAATGAAAGAACATGGCTAACCTTTCTAAAACAATTGTCTCTCCTAAGGGTTTGGTTCTGCCTCTGTGATCATATAATTTTCACATTGTTTTTATGCATTCCCTATGGCTGAATCAACTACAATATCATTGTATATTAAAATTTCAAAACAGAAACACACATTTAAATTCTGTGCTTGATATAAAAGTCATGAAGAGACTGGAGGCAAGTTGGAGAAACAACTGAGTTTAATAAAGAGATCAATATAGCTGAGCAGACACATTATAGCCCTATTTTCCAAGACTTCTCACACACACAAAAGGAACCAAAAAAACCCACAAAAAAAACAAAAAACAAAAACAATCCCCAGTTTTCTCAGAATGCTTTTAGTGGGAGAGTAGATCTCCTCATGAAGTAATAAAAACATCATTATTTCTAGTATCCATCCTCTTTTTGAAACAATTTTTATCTGGCTCACATATTTTTAGCAGTCCACTAACTCTCAAAAGTAAGGATGCACAATATATAAATTGATACCTAAGAATTCTTATCATTGATTTATGCACTTATGAAAATTTCTAATAGAATAAATGAATTTAGTATGAATGTCATCTGAAAATTATATTTCAGATAATAGGTAGATGAAAAAGTCAGTCTTTCAAGAGTATCTATTTTATCCAAGTCTACATATTCACACATATAAAAAAATGTCACCCTTCCCTCAGAAATTATGTAAAAAGTTAGTCTTTAAACAGATACTCTATTCATAAATAAACGTCATTCCAAATTGTGACTACCTCTCTTCTTCAACAACCAAGTGTTCACACCACACACACACACACACACACCATAGTGGTTTAAGGTAATTTAAAAATTTATTTTATTTATATACTCTCAAACTTTTCAACTATTCAGTACTGAATCTATACTAGAAGAACAAATGGTATCTTAAAAACGAAAAGAGAACATTTGATACCATGGCCCCCAAGTGCCAACAGCTTATTTTTCATAATCATTAGAAACATTTCTTTCAAAACACAACATCAAAAAGAAACTTGGATAGTTGGAAAATTCAGTGATTAAGAAGATGGTGACTATTTTAAATGCTTCACTTCCATGCTTACTTATACTTCAAATTAAACATATTTTAAAATAATATTTTAAAAGGAATAAACAGTTTGCCCACTGTTTTTCAAGTCAAAGGATGTAAGTTCCTTTTTAAGGTAGAAAAATATATCCCGTCCCTGAAAAATTATTCAGGGTCAAGTCTGAGAAATAGTGATTAAAAAAACAAAATATTGTCATGAATATCTTTCAATTAGATTTTCTGA